>NC_022012.1:48287592-48293083 GCF_000317375.1 Microtus ochrogaster | reverse complement strand
TGTATATACGGAGTGCCGGTATATGCGGAATGCCTGTATATACGGAGTGCCGGTATATATGGAGTGCTTGTATATACGGAGTGCTGGTATATACGGAGTGTTTGTATATGCCATGGCGCATATGTGGAGGTCAGAGGACAATTTTGCAGAAGCTGGTTCTCTCCTTCCACCACATGAGACCCAGGAATTGAACTCAGGCCACCAGGCTTGACAGCAAATGCTGTTACCAGATGAGCAATCTGGTCAGTGTCCCCGTTCCCAGGCTTTTCTTCTTTAAGAAAAGGTCTCATTCTGTTTTCCAGGCTGTCTGGCTTTCAATTTGTGATCCTCCAGCCCCAGGCTTCCAAATCATTGGATTACTATAGATGTTCTGTGTCCTTTGCTCCTTCAGCATCTCTGGCCCTCCCAATTTCTTGACCCTGGGTTTCTGCACATCCCCACAAGGCTTCCAGGAGAAATAAAAGAAAAGGAGTAGAAACTGAGTCCAGTGATCAGTTCTAGAAACTGGTTCTGAAGCCATGGTCTTAACCACCAGAGAGTAAAAACAGGACCGCACACTGTAATAGTTTTAAAAACCGTGGCCTTGAGAGAGGTGGCAATGGTAGTAAGTTCGTTGCATACTTGAGGTAAATGAATTTTGATAGCTCTCTGGGCCCAGTTAAACCATCCATCAAGTGTGAAGGTGGAATAAAGTCATTGTGAGACATGTTAGATCTCAGAAACAAAGGAACTTTCCAAGACTCCTTTCATGGGGCTCTACCAAAGCTTAGGGATCAGCTAACTGGGTCCTCGGGTGCAACATAATTTCTACCTTTTTTTGTGTCTTTACATTTAAATGGCTACAGTTTAAGTGTTTATTTAAAAACCTAAGTAAAATTTTATACTTTCCCTCTGGACCCTTTATTCTCTGACTTTTTAAGGTGTTTGTTGCCATCTATTCTGGACAAAGTGCCTATGGTGGTTTGAAAAGAATAAGTCTCCGGCAGGCTCAGGTGTTGGGTGTTTGGTTCCCAGCTGGTAGCACGGTTTCTGGAGGCTCTGGAAATGTTAGGAGGTAGGGCCCAGGCAGATGAAATAAATCATTAAGGGCGTGTCCTTAGGCTGATCTCGTTCTGCCTGTTCCTTTCTCTTTGCTTCCTCTCTGACCTTAGATGAACAGCCTGTTTCTTTTCTCTCTTCATGCTCCTGTTGCCATGATGTTCTTCCCAAGGTCCTGGGGCCACAGGACCATGGAGTAATCCTCTGGGCCGAAAAAACCCTTCCTTCCTGGTGTTGTTTCTGTCCAGTGTTTTGTCCCGGAGATGAAGAGTAACAAATAGGGCACTCTGCTGGACAGGAAAGTAAAGGAGAGAAGCCACTAAGCTGAGAGCTCAGACAGGGCCAAGGAGAAGTGGGGAAGGGGGAGGGAGGTGTCAGGTATAGAGGAAAATCTGCTCGGATCTCAGCAGCAGACAAGTAGTTGATGTGTTTCATACTGAGAACCATGTATCTCTTAGAATTTCGGGGGTGTCTTAGCTCTAGATAGATAGGAAATAAACCAGATGATGGACAAGCTGTGTTAACTCCTGGGAAAAACAAGATGCGTAAGAGAGGAAATGCAGTCATAGAAGTCAGAGAACATCCTGGCTAAGCTATGAATGTTATCTAAATCATAATAATATAACTGCCAAAGTGTGATCTAACCAAATGTTGACAGAGAACCAAATTAGAAGGTAGACGGAAAAACGAATAGGGAAGACAATGACATTTCCGCCTTCTGTAGTCTGAAGTTAAAAGCAATAAAACCAAGAGCTAGAAGTATAAGCATATAATTTAAATAGTGGAGGCCATTAGTCATGGAAACATATGAAATAGCCTGAAGCAGTTTGTCTCAAAGAGGCCAGCATCAGAGATGGGTCAGATGTCTCATTTCGTTACAAGTTTTGTTCATCAGTTTGATTTTGAAATGATATACCTGCATTATTTTGAAATTAAAAAAAAAAACCAAGAAAGTAATGTGATAGCTACAACCCCTCACTGGATAAGGAGCACAATGCAGGAAACCCTGACCCCAGGAGGAGGAAGTAGACCTCAGTATCATTGATACAGTATCATTGATACAGGTTATCATTGGTCTTCTTTTGTTATTGTTATTGTTGTTCTTATCCTTGTTTTTTAAAGAAAGAGTTTCTCTGTGTAACAGCTCTGGCTGTTCTGGAACTTACTCTGTAGTCCAGGCTGGCCTTGAACTCACAGAGATCTACCTACCTCTGTCTCCCAAATGCCAGGTTTAAAGGAGTGTGCCACCACCACCTGGCTATCATTGGTGTTAATGTGAATTCTAATATATGTCAGAATTGAGAGACATTCATTTTAAGTCCTGTCTGTAGCTTTTGGCTGCATGAACCATGATTTCTGTTCTTGAGGAGTTTAGACTCGGGGAAGATAAAGTTGTTCATCCAGGCATGGGTGATTAGTCATGGTTAATTCCTAAAGAGAATTACAGGAAAATTTTTCTCAGGAGTCTGAGGTACTTGAAGTAGAGCCCTTGAGGTTGAGTGGGGATTGGGTTGAGAAGGAGAGTGGGATGATTGAGTGAGCAGAGTCATAGAGGGGGCCCTGGTGTGAAAGGTCATGGTACAGTTGAGAGATGATGCCAGACCAAGAGCTTGGAGATGAAGAGTGAACGGAAGTTAGGCCATTAGCTCAGAGTCCTGGCTGAGGCATGCCTGGGAGTCCGCATAAATCTGTGAAGAAATGAGAACTGGGGGTGATGACAGCAGAGACCCCAACCCTACGGAGGGCTCCATGCTGCTGACAGCCAGTGTTGGACTAGAAGTCCAAACATCAGGGAAGAGTTGCTCCAGACACCATTCACATAACCACAAATTGATGCAAAAGCAAGAGGATTTTTATTCTGTCATGACAGGGTCCTTCAGGTTCTGGATATGAAGGACATCAATAGCTGTTACAGTCCATCTTTTAAAGCAAAAAGCCACAGACACAAGGGGGGTGACCTGTAGGTTGTTTTCCAACTTATTGGATTGGCTTATTCAAAGGGTTACTAGCAATGATTGGTCTATTCCAGGGCAGGAGAATAGTTACGTGGTCAGGTGATAAGGGAGAGCATTTGTGGTCCATCCTGACCTTTGGTTCAGTCACTAAATTAATACATCAGGAACTGAGTCAACATCTGTGGGTTGTATTTGCCTCAATTCCCAAAATGGAGTTACGTTTGAAGATTATTCTCAAGGACACAGGGGGATAAGCAGTCCAGCATGTGTGTGTGTACAAGGACACAGGAGGATAAGCAGTCCAGTATGGGTGTGGGCGACTGTCCCTTTTCCAAGAGAGAGTGAGTGTAAGGTTTTAGAAAAATGTCTTAGGGTTGAGGGAGCTTACAAATGCATTTAGAGTCTTTCACCAGGTCAGTCAGAGACTAAGAAACCTAGCTGGGGCCACTCTTGATGTTCCGTGTCCTGGACTGTGGCAGTCAGCAGACCTGCCCAGTAAGGCCTGTAGCACTCTGTACTCTCACAGGGTGACAAACAAAAGTGCCCCCTTGCTTCAGACACCCCACATGAACAATTAAAAGACTATCCGATTGGCAAACAAATATATGAGAAAAGTATTCAATATTTTTAGCCATTAGAGAAACTCAAATCAAAACTATGATGAGAAGCCATCTCAACATAGCTAGAATGGTTGTCAAAAAGCCCAAAATAACAAATACTGGCAAGACTGTGATAAAGGATAAATTCTCATACACTAAGGGTGGGAATGTAAATTGCTATAGATGCTATGGGAAAGTTTATGGAAGTTCCTTTTTAAAAAAATTAAAAATAGGAGCTGGGGTAAGAACATTTGCTACTCTTCCAGAGGACAAGGATTCTTTCCTAGTACCAACATAGTGGTTCAAAACCATCTATAATTCCAATCCCAGGGGAATCCAGACACTGCCCACTTGGTGCACAGACATACATGAAGGCAAAACAGCCAACCATATAAAAAAATTCTAAAAATAGATTTACTGCCTCATCCAGCTATCTAACTTTTATGTATCTATCCAAAGGAAATGAAATCAACATGCCAGAGATACCTGGATAGCCATGTTTCCATGGCTTTTTTTTTCATAATGGCAAGATAAGAATCAGCATGGGTGCCCATTAATTGATGAACGGACAGTAAAAATATGATGTATACACTCACACACATATTTGTATAAATGTATATGAAGTAATTTTCAGCCATAAGGAAGAATTGAATTCTGTCATTAGCAGCAGAATAGATGGAACTAGAAGACATTATGTTAAGTGAAATAAACTGGACACACAAAGGCAAGTGCCACTCAGTGTGTCTCATTCAAGTCCCCCCGAATGGAGAATATTGAGGCCAGAAGTTGGGAAGCAGGGTATGGATAAAATAAGGCTGGGTTTGCTCAGCACATGTACACAGGTTGCCGTCAAATGTACAATTAATAAAAGCAGTCCAGACAATTGGCTGTCACAATTAAATTGTATTTTACAACTGTATTTTTTTAAAGGCCATTTGTGGCCCTGGCAACAGCAGTTACCGCTGAGTGTGGAGTGAAAACGGGGAAGTACAAGACTCCTCCTCCATGGGTACCTTCTTGTGTTGAACAGTCGCTATTTAATTTTTGAGGTTTAGGTTTATTAAATGTTTGCCATGTGTCAGGGATACCCCTCTTGGAACTGCCAAGGAACAAACAAAGGAAGGCCAAAGGGAATTCCGTGACTAGGCCCTGTGCAGGGCAGTCTGTTTGAAGGACAATCCGGAGAGTGGCTGGACTTGCGTGGGCTTGTGGAGAAGATGCACAGTGCAATTGCCGTGAGTCTGGGGAAAACATGAGCTTTGATTTAGGGGAGACAGGGATGCACATAGAGTGGGCTCTAACGGGAGCAGCTGGAGCGGAGGTTTTTACAGGCCCGTGTAGATAGCACAGGGCAGCTCGCTCAGGCCAGTGGCTGGTAGAACTGGCAGTCTGTGGCTCAGTCTGTGGGCGCTGAGGCTGGCACAGGAGGAGTCTTTAGGAGAGATCCTGCCAACTGCTTGTTCTGTGGTTGGCACATGCTGAGGCCTGCTGGAGGAGTCCAAAGCCCCAGAAAAGACAGGATAAGGCCCTCTGGAGGGGCGCCATAGACGAGGAAGACTGTTGGCTTTGAGGTAAACACCCCAGGGTTTTCAAAGGAGGAGACAGCACTATGTCTAAAGACAACAGTAGAAGGGGGGAGTCTGGACAGGACGGAGCAGCCTTTGACTAAGGACGGCTGCTGACCCATTCCACAAGAAATGCTTCTCTTAAGCTAAGGACAATGGCACAGGGTTTTGATCCTACGTAATGTGCTGGCTTTGTGGGAGCCTGGCCAGTTTGGATGTTCACCTTCCTAGATATGGACGGAGGGGGGAGGACCTGGGACTTGCCACAGGGCAGGGAACCCTGACTGCCCATTGGACTGGAGAGGGAGGGGGAGAGGAGTGGGGGGAGGGGGAG
>NC_022012.1:48267611-48287492 GCF_000317375.1 Microtus ochrogaster | reverse complement strand
AAATGCTTCTCTTTGGTTTGTACCCCATGGTGGGTTTTGTGGATGAAAATTCACCTGCCGATTCTGAAGGGGATCACTGTTAAACTGAAAACACGAACACTCTGGGCTGCTTCTCTGTTTAGCAGACTAAGAACCCAGGTACACAAGGAGATAGTCACCCCGGAGAATTTGAGGGGCTCAGCAGGAGTATGGGAAACCTGCTCTCCCATTGTTTCCTACTGTTCCTGAGTCAGGTCAGCAGGCTGCGTGTCCCTGTCTTTGAGGAGTGACTCCATGACCACCCCCGGAATTTTGACTCCATGGAATAGCTGTTCCCAGCATCCTTGAAAGACTACCTGGTAATTCAGCAGCACAAATCCTTCCACTGGTACTATCTTTGATTACTGTAAAGTCTACAATTTTTTTTTTCTGGACCACTTAACTTCCTAGAACCAAATAGAGGAGGGACGTTGATTTAGGAAGGCCTTCTCAAGAAAGGAGTACTTCTGAGAAATTTCCGGGAAAACAGGCTTCCTCCATCACAGAAATGTGGATCGGAAAGCCCTTTGAGCCAGTCTACAAAATCCAGGGTCCCAACCTCAGATTCCTTGATTGATCGTCTTTCTCACCTTCCACTATGAGCCCTTGGTGGTGTTAGCCTATACCTCTGATGTTGACAGTGGTGACCATGAATATTCCAATGTGGTTTACTCCAGTTTCAGTTTTACTAAAGCATATACACAAGGGATCTCATAAGCAGTGTGTTGAAAGTGTCCCCTTCCTGCTGTTCCATATTCAGGTTTTGATTGAAATGAAATTCGTATTTTCTTTAAAAAAATAAACTACATTTACCGTTAAATAAGACGTACTGTTGCCTACAAGAATGTTGCCCCTCTGGCTTCTCCTGCATGTGTTCCAACCTCTTTAGTTCAATTTACAGGTGTGTGTGTGTGTGTGTGTGTGTGTGTGTGTGTGTGTGTGTGTGTGCGTTTATTAAACTGTGTGTGTACGTGTGTTTATTAAACTGGGGTTTTACATGTTGCTGAGTTAATCAGATTAAATCGTTTTTCAGGATCTTTGGTTCTATGAGCATAAATAACCACCTCCTCTGTCTATAATTTATTTTCCCTGGAGTTTGCTCCAGAAAAATGTCAAATCCTAAATTTACTATTAGAATTCATCAGTATTTTGTCCACACACAGCAGATCAGGTAAGACTTGTTATGGGAATGCAAGAATAATTTATGTTTAAAACTTTTATGATTGTTCAAGTAATGTATTATGAGATAAACAATCTAAGCAGACACAGAGAATGCATTTAATAAAATCAGGTATGTATTTCCACTTAAAAGCAGAGAGCCTTGGTAGAATAAGGAGCAGAAAGAAGATACTTTAACCTGGTGTTGCCTGTCAGAAACCCACTGCAGGGAACATAGAATTCAGGGTAATCTAAATCTGTGTTCCCAGGGACACGTGTAATGGTTTAAAAATAAAATGCTGCAGGTCTCCGACTGGCAGCAGTGGGCAGCAGGCCATGAGACCATGCTGCAGGTCCCCCGAGAGGAGGGAGGCAGTGGGCAGCAGGTCCCGAGACCACGGTGGGCCATGGAGGCAGCTGGGTCCCAGGCAGGGAGCCCCCAAATGGCTGGCAGTCCATGAGGCCAAGTGGGTCCTAGGCATGGGGCCACCTTGTGGGTGAGAGACTGAGATGGGTAGGTATGCCATGCAGAGTAAGGTTGGATATTTATTTAATGGGTTCTGGAGGGGAAAGGGGGAGAAGCAGAGAGAGAGGGAGAGGGGGGGACTGGGAGAAGTGGGGAGAAGGGAGCGAGACAGAGCTGCCTCTTTGGGAAAGAGATGGAAAGGAAGAGACTCAGACTGGAAGCTGAAGATCAGCTTGCCTGGTGGATAGGGGAGGGAGTGGGAGTGGCTTGTCTCTCTAAAGGGGCAGGACAGACCATTACACCACAGTCACTCAAAATGGCTTCATAATAAACTCACGTTCTCTTTAAGACAAGAGCTGTCGTGTCTTTTGGGTAGACAGTTACAGTGCCACAATGTGGGATTTGAGAATGGTCCACTTTCCCTGGAGAAGCTACCTGAATGGAAGCCAGGTGTCTGCATGGACACACCGAGTCCAGACTGCCTGGTGATATTTCCTCAAGTGATTGTTGTGAGTTCTTTCCAGGGTCAGGGCCTCCCTTGGTTTGACTGACAGTCCATTTTTGTTTATTCTGAGCTGCTTAACAAGGATTCTATTTTGACAGACCCCATTTTGGTCCACTTCCAATGTATTTGTTTAAGAAATCTAATTAATTTGTTTGCTTTGAAAACATTTTGGTGCAGATATTTGGTTTGGTTGGTTGATTGGTTGGTTGGTTGGCTGGCTTGCTTTTGGATCTCTAAAGGCATTCTGGTCAACAATTTATTTTGAAGGTATTTTGGTATTTGTATTGGTTTTCACTGTCTTTGAAATGTTTTGATTTAATATCCTTTGGCCTTTGACTCCTGGTATTTCCTCCTCAAATGCGTAATTCTGACTTTTTCTGTTGCTACTCATCTGACCTTGTTTAACCTTTAGCTTAGGAGTTTTATGATACCTGATGATAAAAACACCAAAGAGAAGAGGTACCTGTTCCCTCCCACTCAAAGGTATGGGGTATCAGAGGGACACCCACAATATTCCATAGACTCACAGGGAAACCCAACAAACACCTCCCATTCCTGGGTCAGAAGGAACTTTATTGCTTGTCTGGGAAGACACCTATGAGTGATTGGCCACCCAGTGTCTTGAGCCCCATCATGTTTTGTGTAAACATTTGTGTAAATGTGTAAATCCTGAGACCCAGTGAAGAAGACTACTTCAGGGTAAAAACTGAGAAAGTCAACCCCAAAAGCAGCACATAAAACTGACCTAAAACAGGTGTTCCCCAGTCAGTGTAGATAGGAAATTTTTCAGGAGAAAGGAAGAAAGCACACAAGTGTGTGTGTGTGTGTGTGTGTGTGTGTGTACACACGCACACACATATACACACAACAGGACATGCGAAAAGGAAAAGATAAACACCATGAGGTACTCTATGTGGCTTTATGTGTGTCAACATAAAAATCACAGCTCTCATCTTGAAGGCAGTAAGAGATAGTTTATTCTGGAGCCATTTGAGTGACCATGGCTGGGGGACATAGATTTAGGTTACCCCAATTCCATGTTCTAATGTGGAAACAGTTTCATAAGGTTTTTGTAGATTCATAGAACAAAGAAAACCGTAAGTCAAGGCACTGGATGCTGTGTGATGAAATTTTTAGCTCTTGGATAGTGGACAGTAGTGTTCTGCTAAGTTAACTGATAAAATTGGTAATTCATTATAAAAAAGCTATTAAAGATACATATCCGTTAAATTAGATGCCAAAGCAAAAAATTAGAAGTCTTTTTAGAGTGGACTTTGAAACTAAGGATAAATTCTAAAGTAACTGAGCACTCATCTTTCGGGGACTTTGCTTGTCCTAGAGTTTCCTTGAGCAGCTTTCTGTGCTCCCTCAAGTGTCTTACTAAAACTCCTTCCAGCCCTAAAGCCCCGAATCTCAGTTTGGCCCACACTGAGGTCCCTACAGTTAGGCTGCTAAATCAAATGTTGCTGTGTCTGCAGACCCTCACGATATTCCTGGGATTTCTGCAGAGACCAGTCTCCAAGCTTCTTGGTGAGTTTCCCTGTGTCATTTGACAGGTTGATCCTTTGAATGTGGGTCCTGCGTTTCTTTGCTTCTGCTTTTCTAACAAACCCACTAAATATTTGCGAGCCACGGACACCAAAAGTAGGTCATTTCCTACATGCATCTGTGCTCTGCTCCTGGGTCGTGTGTAGTGTTTTCTGGGGAGCAGCTTCATAAAACTGATTTCTGCCCCCCTCCAGTTATATAAAGATCCTAAAGAGGGTTTGTGCCTCTCAGTCTTCAAACAATTGGCTTTAAGGATAACGGAGTTCCCCAGGAATCTCATTCTGGGAAAAGGAGAGGGCTACAGCTGGAGGAGCAAGTTGTCTCTCTGAAAGAGCTTTCAAACAAGTCTAACAGCTGGTCAGACCACCACCCAGGTAATGATGAGGTGCTGGTGTAACTACCTGAGCTACAACCGCTCAGAAATATGCATGTCTGGCCCCTCTATTTAAACTTTTTCTTACTTCAGAACCCTAGAGGTAGACTTGAGAGGTTTGCTCCATCTTTGTCACCCCTCCCCAATGTGATCACCTTGAATAAATCTTTCTTTTTTTTCTGCTTTCTACTTTTAACGTGGCTCATCTAATAGGCTTGGCACAAGTTGTGACTTCCAATTTACCTCCTAGAAATCAGTTTGGGGTACAATTAAAAAATAAAAAAACAACAAAACCTCACTCTTCCCCCTCAGCTAGAGAGAGAAAGAGAGATGGTTTACCTTAAGTCTGTAGGACAGACATCAGCTTTTGACCCCACTGTTGCTAACCATTTTTCACATCTTAAAGAAATAGGATAAACATTCTAACTTTTTTCTAAAGTGAGTACACCCAATTTCACATAATTGTGTCATGTGTCTGTGATAATTGTTTTTGTGTAGTTTCCTTGTTTTCATATATTGTTTGTGTCAAAGATTTTTTTCTCTTTTATTCTTATGTATTTATTTACCTACCAACCAGTTTTCCTTCCCTCCTCTCCTCTCATTCCTTCCTCTACCTCCCTTCTCACCCCCTATCCACTCCTCCATCAACAAAGCATGGCACATCAAGTTGAGGCAGGACCAAGCTCCACCCCCTTGCATCAAGGCTGGGTGAGGCATCACGCCATAGGGAATAGGTTCCACAGAGCCAGCTCATGTGTTGAAACCAGGTCTTGGTCCCACTGCTAGGGGCACCACAAACAGAGCAAGCTACATAACTGGTACCCAGATGCAGATGTCAGAGTCCGTGAGCTCCCACAAGCTCAGGTCGGATGTCTCTGAGGGTTTCCCCATCATGATCTTGACCCCCCCCTTGTTCATATAATCCCTCCTCCCTCTCTTCAACTGGACTCCTGGAGCTCTGCCCTGTGCCTGGCTATGGATCTCTGCATCTGCTTCCATCTGTTACTAGATGAAGGCTCCATGATGACAATTAGAGTAGTCACCAATCTGATTACGGAAAATGGCCAGTTCAGGGCTCCTCTCCACTATTGTTAGGAGTCTTAGCTGGGGTCATCCTTGTGGGTTCCTGGGAGTTTCCCTGGCACCAGGTTTCTCCCTAACTCCATAATGGCTCTCTATCAAGATATCTCTTTCATTGCTCTCTCTCTTCATCCTGCCCTCAACTCAACCATTCCAATCCCTCATGTTCCCATCCTCCCATGCCCTCCTCTCTATCTCCCCACCCCCAGTTTACCCAAAAGTTTTCATCTATTTCTTCTTCCTAAGGAGATCCATGTGTCCCTTTTAGGGTCCTCTTTGTTACCTAGAATATCTGGGGCTGTGGATTGTAGCCTTATCTTTTGCTTTACATTTGATATCCACTTATAAGTGATTACATACCATGTTTGTCTTTCTGGGTCTGGGTTACCTCACTCAGGATGGTTTTTTTCTAGCTCCATCAATTTGCCTGTAAATTTCAAGATGTCGTTGTTTTTTTACCACTGAGTAGTACTCTAATATGTAAATGTACCACATTTTCCTCATCCATTCTTTGGTTAAGGGGCTTCTAGGTTGTTTCCAAGTTCTGGCTATTACAAATAATGCTGCTATGACTATAGTTAAGCAAATGTCCTTGTGATATGAGTGTGCATCCTTTGGAGATATGCCCAAGAGTGGCATTGCTGGGTCTCAAGGCAGATTGATTCCCAATTTTCTGAGAAACCATCATTCTGATTTCTAAAGTGGCTGTACAAGTTTGCACTCCCATCAGCAATGGAGGAGCATTCCCCTTACTCCACATCCTCTCCAACATAGGCTGTCATGTTATAGATCTTTTTAACACACTGTTCTTTACCTCAGTTCTCTTTTTAAAATTAATTTTTGTTATATGCTAAAATTGTTTTCATATGCTCTGCAAATTTGCACATGTAGATTCAAATTTCAATATTATGATCATATATTAAGACCTGATAAATACATATTATTTATATGTTTAAGTATGCTAAACATCTTAAAACATATCGAAATGATCTTTGCAAATGTTAAATGTTTCACAAACATTTATTATTATAAATATATATAGATTTTGATAAGGATTTCTTTCCAAACCAGATCTGCATTATATAATGAATACATAAATTCATATTTTTTTCAAAATATTATTTTTTGTATGAGTGCTTTGTCTGCATGCATGCCTACATGACAAAAGAGAGCATCAGAATCCACTATAGATGGTTGTGAACCACCATGTGGGTGCTGAGAATTGAACTCAGAATCTCTGGAAGAGCAGCCAGAGCTCTTAGCTGCTGAGCCATCTCTCCAGCCCCCTCAAAATATTAACATAAAACTTAAATGTAATGTTTTTATTATGGCTGGACTATATATAAATTAATAGAGGTATATGTTTACTGAAGAACTCTATGACTTTTCCTTTTCATAATGAAAAATATTGAAAATAAAAATCCCAACACAATTACGTTGAAAATCTTGGTTTATTGAATAATATCTTATGCTTTATTACAAACATAAACTGTCTATATTGGGTTATGTATTATTTTTACAAAAGGTACTTATTGTCAAATTGATTTATAAGTGCTCATGTAAACTAATTGGTTTGACTTCATTCTGACTGATAGTAAACTAAAATTAAGATAAATATATGATAAAAGACAAAAAGTATATTTAATCAGTGTAACATATAGGTAAAACATTAGAGATGACTAATTATCCTAGATCTTTCCTTGAGACAATTACCAAGAGTTTTTAAATTAAAAAACATTGAAGCTGCTTTTAATGACAAGCGACTCATAATAAGTTAACTTGAAGAGGTGATTGCTCCTACTGCAGGAAATGTTCTTCCTATTGACAACTGCCCTCCCTTGATGTTCTAAACTATTTATTCCACAGGTTAAAAGGATAGCTCATGGCGGGCGGTGGTGGCACATGCCTTTAATCCCAGCACTCAGGAGGCAGAGGCAGGCAGATCTCTGTGAGTTCAAGGCCAGCCTGGTCTACAGAGCTAGTTCCAGGACAAGTTCTAAAACCACAGAGAAACCCTGTCTCAAAAAAAAAAAAAACAAAACAAAACCAAAAACCTCATGTCTGTGTATTTAAATATGCTGCAATGTGTATGTATAAATACGCACACATTCTATGGATTTTAAGGATATCTTTCACCACTACTGCCTCTTTAAAAACAAACAAATTAAAAATGGGGTTTTCAAGGCTCTTACTTTAGTCAGGCCTATGTAAGAGAAAATTCTAAGTGCTTTTAAATTGTCGTTTTGAAAACTTGCTTTGAAGCTTTTGTAGACATCTTAGAGTTTGCAGATCATAATACGTTATCTCATAGTGATATATATATACATATTATATATGTGTGATATATAAATATATATCTTTTAAAGTAGTCATATCTATTTTTATCCTTTTTTATAATAATAATGAGAAGAAGAAGTCGAAATGCCAAACATTACCCTGCCCTGGATGCCTTATCCTACTTTTGATGCTTCAGAAACATTAGTAAAAAGTAAATACTTTTTCCGACAAAAAAAACCATTTCAAGCTATGTGTTATAGCTGAAATCTTTAACAAGTAACTAATTTAAATTCGATTAAGAAACGAAGACTATTACGTACATTGCCTATGTTTATAATTATCGGCTCACTAAGACACCGCACATTGTGTTTTAGATGCAGCCTCCTGAGTTTTCACTTAAAATTGCCTCGTTAAAATTGTTCTCCAAATTTTGCAATAATAATAATAATGCTAAGATTAAAGTATGTTATATACAGTTATGTAAAATAAATATGGTTATAACTAAAAATAATATAAAGGCTACAAAAATTTTGAAGGTTAATTCAATACCCTGAGATAAAATTCATGCTTTTTTCTATAATAATCTTTTCTTAAGTATTGAATTGTTCTTAGTCTTCTCTTACTAAATGGACAATTTAAGAGTTGTGATTAAATATGTTTTCTTTTTCCTTTTAGTAATTTTATTTATTTTTTATTGGTTTTATTGAGCTCTACATTTTTCTCTGCTCCCCTCCCTGTCTCTGCCCTCCCCTTCAGCCCTCTCCCATGGTCCCCATGCTCCCAGTTTACTCAGGAGACCTTGTCTTTTTCTACTTCCCATGTAGATTAGATCCATGTATGTCTCTCTTAGGGTCCTCATTGTTGTCTAGGCTCTCTGAGAACTGGTTTTGTTTGCTTTATGTTTTAAAAAACCACCTATGAGTGAGTACATATGACATTTGTCTTTCTGGGTTTGGGTTACCTCACTCAATATGATGTTTTCTAGCTCCATTCATTTGCCTGCAAATTTCAAAATGTCATTATTTTTTCTGCTACATAGTACTCCATTGTGTAAATGTGCCACATTTTTCTTATCCATTCTTCAGTTGAGGGACATTTAGGTTGTTTCCAGATTCTGGCTATGACAAACAAAGCTGCTATGAACATAGTTGAGCACATGTCCTTGTGGCACAATTGAGCATCCTTTGGATATATACCCAAAAGTGGTATTAAAGGGTCTTGAAGAAGGTTGTTTTCTAATTTTCTGAGAAATTGCCATATCCCAAGGGGTTGTACCAGTTTGCATTCCCACCAGTGATGCAGGAGTGTTCCCTTTACCCCACAACTTTCCAGCATAAGTTGTCATCAGTGTTTTTGATCTTGGCCATTCTTACAGGTATAAGATGGAATTTCAGAGTTGTTTTGATTTGCATTTCTCTAATGGCTAAGAATGTTGAGTATTTCCTTAAGTATCTTTCAGCCATTTTAGATTCTTCTGTTGAGAATTCTCTGTTTAGGTTTGTAATCCACTTTTTTTTATTGGGTTATTTGTTCTTTTGATGACCAATTCCTTGAGTTCTTTGTATATTTTGGAGATCAGATCCCTGTCTGATGTGGGGTTGGTAAAGATTTTTTTCCATTCTGTAGGCTGTCGTTTTGTCTTGTTGACTGTGTCCTTTGCTTTACATAAGCTTTTCAGCTTCAGGAGGTCCCATTTATTAACTGTTTCTCTCAATGTCTGTGTTACTGGGGTTATAAATATGTTTTCTCATTGGATAAAACCTCTGCCTTTTCAATAGTCAGCCATTGCTTTAAGTATATAAAAATTCTGTTTAGAGAATAATGTCTCCTTAGAATAATCCTATTAAATTATATAGTGATGGTAAAGCTTGCTGTTGGACAGATACTTAAATCTGTTTATAAAGTCTGGTCTGTTAGATGAACCAATAGCACATAGTATCGTAAAAGACTTTAGATGTTAGCTAAAGTTTAAATTAGTTACAGAGACTTCTTATGTTAAAAACCAGACGATTTTATCAACCAAAAGAGAAAAAAGGACATCACATCAAAAACTACTTCCTACTTTACAGATAAAGACTGTGCCAGATGCTTCTAGCTCACTCCTAGGAGGCTGCAAACTCTTCCATGCCATCTGCAAGCACATTTGTGTAAACGCCAAAAATGCTGGATGTTCCTATCTTCATTCACTGACAAGCCTAGTGCCCCCCCCCTTCTCGTTCTGTATGTCTCTCTGGCTTTACGAGACAGGATTACACTGTGTAACAGCCCTGACTGTCCTGGAACTCTCTCTGTAGACTAGGCTGGCCTCAAAGTCAGAGATCCACCTGCCCCTGCGTCCCCGAGTGCTGGGATTAAAGGCATGTGCCACTACAGCCTGACAACCTTTTTTATTTCTTAGATATTTTTGTAATTAGATTTTAAGAATTGTTTGTGGCCAGATGGTGGTGGCGCACGCCTTTAATCCCAGCACCCGGGAGGCAGAGGCAGTGCATCTCTGTGAGTTCGAGGCCAGCCTGGTCTATAAAGCGAGGTCCAGGACAGGTTCCAAAGCTACACAGAGAAACCCTGTCTCGAAAAAACAAAAGTAAACGAACAAATAAATAAAATTGTTTATGACATCTAATATCACCTAATATTTCTAATTGATAGAGTACTAGTCTTGGTTCTAATGATGCCACAAGTGAAGCTACCATGTTCTTTCATTTAACCACGCCTTTTGTTGTGACTGTTTGCTTATATGAAAATGTCTGGAAACTTCAAGTGTTTCCATTGTCTATATAAGTCAGTATATTTGGGCAAAGTTAAAAAGAAAATCTAAGTCTTAAGTTAAACTTTAACTCTATTTACTCTGCTAGAGATAACTAAAGTTTTGGTTAATTCTTCTTACCCAAGTTATACGAAAGGCATCAACGCCTAATAACATTCACGATGTTTATACCTTGAGTACCGATTCGCTTTCAATTAATATCTAAATGTTCTATAATATAACTAGCCTTTTAAAAAAAAAATAATTAAAATTTGTATTTAATTAAAAGATAATACTACAGTAGTGACTTCTTCAAAAGTCCCATTTCTAGCCATTCAAATAAAAGTTTGATAGTTCATAGGTTACAAATATAGGGAGAACTATACAATCAATCTCATTAAAGATATGTAAATTTTGGTTATTTTAGATGTTTGACTCATCTGTAAACATCACTCCATTAGGCCAAATTGTACTCTTGATTACTTAATTTTAGGTTTAGCAATTGTCACATATAAATGTTATGTCAGATGCAGACGGCGTAAAAATAATTCAGATTCATACCATAGTGGCTAATAGTTTTTGATGTGACCCAAGGGTTTATTTCTTTTTTCTTGTTTTTATTGGATTATGCATTTTTGTCCGCTTCCCTCCCTTCGTCCTCTCTGTCCTTCGGCCCTCTCCCGCGACCCAGGTGTTCTCTCTTCCTGGCCTTTCTATTCCTCTCTCCTGAATGTAGACTGCCGGCCTGCCCCTGCTCAGTTTCATTTGCATCAGATCCCAGAAATGAGCCTTCCTTGCCACGAGGGACCTTAACTTTTAATAAATAATATGGAACCCCGCACGCACAAAGTACATTGTCTAACAAGCGGAAGTGTGAACAAAATCTCCTGAAAGAAGCTGTGTCTGTAGAGACGGATTGGCTGATTAGAAAGTCAGGGCTGTGGAGAGACTGGAAGGTCGCAGGTCCAAAGGCTAGCCTCAGCTTGGGCAGGTTCTAGCCCTCCGGAACAGCAGCCATTCCTTGCCCACCTCTGGGTCAGAACTAAATCTATGATTAATAGATTAAAGTCTTTGGGAATCCATTAATTTAGCAGAACACTAGCTTCCGCAAACCAAAAGCTAAGGATGTTATCAGGCAGCCTCATGGGCCAGGAGGAAAGTTACCCCAGGTAGCTCTATCTGTCTCTCCGTCGTCTCTATGGGTTTGTTTGAAAAGCAGAGGAACGCAGAAGCCACATTCAAAGGATCAACCTGTCAAATAACGCAGGGAAACTCACCAAGAAGCTTGGAGACTGGTCTCTGCAGAAATCCCCCGGAATATCATTGAGGGTCTGCAGACACAGCGAGATTTGATTTAGCAGCCTGAGGAGCCCCCTAACTGTAAGGACCTCAGTGTGGGCCAAACTGAGATCCGGGGCTTTCCGGCTGAAAGGAGTTTTAGTAAGACACTTTAGGGAGCACAGAAAGCTGCTCAAGGAAACTCTAGGACAAGCAATGTCACCGAAAAATGAGTGCTCAGTAACTTTAGAATTTATCCTCAGTTTCGAAGTCCACTCTAAAAAGACTTTCAATTTCTTTTGCTTTGGCATCTCATTTAGCTCATATGGATCTTTAATAGCTCTTGTTCTTATAATGAATTGTCAGTTTTATCAGTTAACACAGCAGAACACTAGCATCCACCAATCCTAGAGCTAAGAATTTCATCACACAGCATCCAGTGCCTATACAATAGCCCCCTCCATCTCTCTGTGCCTGCCTGTCTGGCGTGCTCACCAATGGATTTTAAACTTGCCTGGATTTATGACTTTCTTTGTCCTGTAAAACTATAAAAAAAACTTCATGAAGACCACAGCACACATCATATTTTATGGAGAAAATGTAGAGGTAGTTCTTTTGAAGTTAGGAATGAGACAGAAATGCCAATAATTCTTATTTCCCACGGTTGCACTGGTGGAGGGTCCCACCATTGTAATAAAGCAATAAAACAACAAACAAGCAAGAAAACATGAGGAAAATATGGAAAATTTGTGTAGGCAATGTTGACTACATTATAATACCCAAGAGATGCTGCATGCAATCTACTAGACCTAACCACAGAGCCCACCAAGCTAAATCACTGGGAGAAGTGGAGGTGAAGTCATCTTTGATGTGGAAACTTCATCCTTTAAATATGATCCTCTCACCATTTGCCGGATCTTCTCTAGTCCATGCTTATAGCGTGTCTGCACATTTTACTCACCAAATAGCCTTTGATGTAACTTATAGTTTCCTCTCTGTGTGTGTGTGTGAGAGAGAGAGAGACAGAGAGAGAGAGACAGAGAGAGAGAGAGAGAGAGAGAGAGAGAGAGAGAGAGAGAGAGAGAGAGAGAAGAATGGGTCCTGTGTGTGTGTTTCACAGCAGAGGTCAGAGACCAACTTCCTAGTTCTCCCCTTCCACATGGCTTCTGGGGACAAAACTCCCGTCATCAGCTAGGACAGCCATCTGGCTGGCCCTTTCTGACAGTTAACTAAATGGCTGTTAATGGTTGGGTTCTTCTGTGTTTATCTCCAAGTGACTTAACTCGCTGAACTCTGTCATTAGATTTTATGCAATAGGTTTTGAGCAATGATTTGAAGTTCATGTTGGAGAGGAAAAGAATAGTCAAGACAGTTTCTAAGCAGAACAAAGTGGGGGTACTTACCCATTGTATTAGCAATTAACGTGTGGCATTGCTTTTGAAATACACCAACAGACTAAAGAATGCACTAAAAAAAATCAGAAATATATTCATTAAATGTGGAAAGTTGATACGAAAAAAAATGGAGGGGTGCCTGAAAGATCAGTAGCAGAAAGGATGTAATATTTAACCAAAAGAATAAATTGTTTGGAGGCAAATAATCCAAACCATATAGAATATGCATAGATTCCCTCCAGGTGGGCTGAAGACCTAAATGTGAAAAACAGAATCTTAACGTTCTAGAAAATATGAGACCTCATTACCTCATGGCAGGAAATGCAATTTTAAACATCAGATAAAAAAATCAAGGAAACTATTGGCCACTGTGTGTTAACGTTTAAATCTTCTGTATGCTATTGGCTGAGAGTGATGTGTGTTACAAGCAAATACCAGTTTTTGCACTATTCAGATGAACAAGAATTCAAAAGGTGGGCTATTAACGAGGACGCTTAACCTCCAGAGCTCACCACTGCTGGGAGTGAAAACTGTGCACTCTCCATGCAGAGCAGTTGGCAGCACTTCCGCCAGGACTTGGCAAGCATCTTCTAGATGTAGGACCTGGCAGACTGCTGTGTGTGCACAGGAGGTGCATTGAATTTGAATGTCCGGCAAAGGAAATATGCAGACATATTCATACTTGGTAAACCTTGAAAGTGTGATGTTGAATGAAATCAAGGGTTCTGAAGGGCTTACCTTTTATGAAAAATTGAAACCACTCATCTATAAAAACCAGAGGTCAGAGATCAGTCTCTAGAGTCGAATGGATTCGAGGGGAGAGCAGCAGGAGAGAAGCTGGAAACAAAAGGATGCCTCTTCCCTCTGTCCTGGAAGGCAAAATATTAAGAACTGTTCTTGGGCTGACCAGATGGTTTGCCAGGCAAAGTGCCTGGCTCACAATGACCTGAGTTGAATCTCCAGAACTTCTATATAAAGGTGACAGAGAGAACAGACTATACAGAGTTGTCCTCTGACCTCTGTGTGTAGGCTTTGGCATGTGTATATACCCACACTCATGAACCTCATATGTTCAATAACAATACATTTTAAAAATTAATTTTAAAAGAATTGTTCTTTCTGTGCATTGGCCATATAAATGTTATATTTTCTTCTGTTTTATCTATGTGCTTGAAATGCTTTGTAAATTTAAAGCTTTGTTGTATTGCTTGTATGTGTGTGTGTGTGTGTACATATGTGCATGTCTGTGAGAGAACATGCATGTGCCCATGGAGGCCAGGAGAGGGTGTCTGGTCCCCTGGAGCTGGAGTTACAGGTGTTTGTGAGTACCTGATGAGGGAATGGGTCTCTGAACTCTGGTCCTTCTGATAGAGCAGTAAGCACTCTTAAGCACTGAGCCAACTCTCCAGGCTCAGTTATTGAAAAATTAATTCTCCTGAGAGAGATAAAACCTGATCAATTTTTATTTTAAAATGGGCAGTAATTCAAAAAACCATTTAAGCTAATTGGTTTATTACCCATGCTTGGAAGTTTAGTATGTATTAAAATAATGTGTATTTAGTGGGGGGTGAAGTACAGGGCAATAGGGTGGCCCACAGAAGCCAGTGCTGTTAGCTCCCGCACAGTGCATTTAGAGAAGTCCCTTACTTTCTCTTGCCTTGGCTTCTCTGCGCATAAGATGCTGCAGATGTTGTGTGTATCATAGAACTGCTGCAAGAATATGATCATTTATACGCATAAGTACTTCAGTAAGCAGGACTACCCTAAAAGGAGAGCATGACTAGGCTTTGTTTAAAGGGATTGCATGAGTGGACGCTGGCTTTACTGATGAATGCCCTTGTGTGGTATAAAAATCTCTCGGATCGTCAGATCCTGTCAAGTTGGAAATGATTCCGTCTCTAGTGACTTCACAAATATCTGCCTCAGATAGTCCTGGTAGAGGAAAGTGATCAGATTCTCATTTACTTTTCAGAGCTAGCTATAAAATCAGTAAGAAAAACAAAATCCACGCATAGTTCTGTTAAAACAGACACAATTCTGCCCCCAAAACAAAAACTGTATCTATCATCAACTTCTGGCAAATGTGCTATTCTCTCATAATTCTGTCCTTTCTGTGTTAAATGGTGAATGTTTGCTTTCCCAGGTAGATGGAGATTTAAGTTGAAGTCCATTTAATCACATAAGAAGTCACTGTCATTAAGGGGCTTTTTAGTTACTGTTCTATTGCTGTAAAGAGACACCATGACCAAAGCAACCTATCAAAAAATTATTTAATGGGAGACTTGCTTACTGTTTCAGAGGTGAGTCTGTGACCATCATAGCAAGTAGCATAGTGACAGGCAGGCAGGGAGGGGCTGGGAGTTCAATAGCAGGTAGTGTAGTGACAGACAGACAGAAAGACAGACAGGCAAGCGGGCAGGCAGGCAGTGCCCCAGAGTAGAAAGGCCATGGTTGTAGGCTTTGTCTAGAGTCTTGGACCCCTGGAGCTCTGCCGCTGACTAGCTACAGGTCTTTGAATGAACTGCTGCTGTCAACTGGGCCTCAGTTTCTTCCTTTATAAGCTGGAGCACCCAGGTCTTCTCCTGCAGGACTGTAATGATCCTAGACCCTAGATAGGTGGCGCACTGCCCCTCAGGTGCAGAATCATGAGTTGAGTTTCAGATTGCTCCTTGGAGGGTGGTGGTTGGCTGGGTGGGTAAGAAAAGATAAAGCAAGAGACTGAAAACTTTGACAGCTGTCTCTGCCAAAATCTCTTCATTTCACCTAAAACGATAGGTACCTGGGAAAAACAAACAAGCCCCGCCTCAAAAAAGCCCCCCCAAGTGCTACAATTACAGAGGTGTACCATCAGGCTTGACGTTATGGCTGATTTCTTATCGGATCATGTTAGAGCATTGCTTTTGCCTCAGAGTGTGTCTGTGGAAGAGCTCTTGCCAAGAGGAGAGCAGTCACCGACTCTGCCTGCTCTCTTCTGCTCATATGTACTTGCATGCTAAGAGCATACTCCCCACCCCCGTCTTTGATTTTGTGTCTTGCACACAGACACTTTCTGAACTCCCTGCGGAAGGAAGTTAAAGAGCTGTTTGTGAGCATGCCCCACTCAAAACACCTTCATGTTTCCTGTTCCGTGCACGGAAACATAAGTGACTGGTGGCCAGAAGTCTTCTGAGCTCCTCCATCTGGGTCTTGCCTTCTCCATGGCCACGGTCTTGCCCCCCACCTTCCCTGTACACTTGATTCCCCGCCCTGACAGATGGTGCTCCCTAAACAGCACACACTGCTTCCATCCGGATACCAAGTCCATTTATAACTTCTGCTTAACATTTGCAGCTAATTTTCCCCTGCTGTCATCTTGAGTTGTCAATGGCAATGAAGTGATGCTGTTTGCTTGCTCTTACAAAGAAGCCTCTGTTGTAGGATGTTAATCTGGCTCTCCGAACTCATGTTCAAGTTCTCCGCTCACTTTCTAGAGAAGCAACAGCAGTAGAGAATGAGAGTCCTCTGAGGAGGGGGACAGAATAGCTGTGCTCTGGTCCCTCCCTCCACACAGCCTGACATCGCTCAAGAGCACTCTCCAGTGTTCTGGTGACAGCGCAAAGTCTGATGTCTTTTCTAACATCGTTTACTTCGCCTCTGTCCCCAAGTTTATTACCTGTTCTCACGAGGCTCCTCTGCCTTTCCTGCCCACTCACCAAGCCTGGTGAGACTTTCCTGCTGTTTGCCACTATGGGCATGCCATTTCACCATCTGGGAGTGCTTCATGTTTTCTAGAAATATGGAGGTATAACTTGTGCTCTGGCTGAACACTGTTTTTAACACAGCAGCTCGGTCTTGCTCCAGGCTTTTCCTATGTACTCAAGTGTCCACGTAGAACATCTTGGTGTTCTCTCTCTAGTTCATTTCCACTGTCGCATTGGAGTCAGGAATCCCTAAGCCTCACAAACTGTCCTTTACCCTTAATGGCTAGATAATGGGGACTTGTGTTCAGAGATAATTAACAGATTTATCCCTGGCCATAGGTTGTATCAGTACCGATTCTGAACATGTTAGTGTTTACCACTAACTGTAGCGAAGCTTGCTGTCCTACCTTTCCTACTCAGCTTAGCCTTGACTTTAGTTCCCAAAACTTGACTCTTCTAGAAGTTAGTCTACAGTGTCTCTTCCTGGTATATTACCAACATGGTTCCCCTATAGCATGCTAATACTGAAGTATGGATAGAAAAAGCCAGGATACCCATGTGCAAAACATCTCTGAATAAGACCATGTTCTGGGGTCCACACTCCCTTAAATCCTTAGTAGCATGGTGTATCTCCTCCCCCATAGGGCTCTGGGGGTTGAAAAGTGTTCTGTGGTCCTGATTGTCTTGATTTTACATCTGCTAATCCTTCACACTGTTTCCCATAATGCATCCTATGGGATGTGTTTTATATATTTGTGTGTGTGTGTGTGTGTGTGTGTGTGTGTGTGTGTGTGTACCTAGTAAGTTTGTGACTGGGTGGCTAAATAAAACCATGAGACTATCTTTCCTGCAGGACTTCTTGAAGCCTTGCCAATATTTGATGTACTAACCATCACGAGCAAAAGTAGGTGATCATCTAAAACTAATTGGAGTGATCACAGAGCCTTCCTTCCCGGGACATCTGCGGGGAATGGGTCGGGGGCCCTCTGTGATGATGCACATTTATGATCACGTTGAATGCAGCAATTCTGTTGTCCTGGGGCAATTCACTTGGTGATGCGACTTTTTGTTTCATTTGTTTTCCTGGTGGTTTTGGTGGTTTTTGTTTGGCTTCTTCTGTCTCAAGCCCTGTGATCTTTCAAGTGTTTGGAGATTTCCATATTCAGACCTTCTTGAGTTCTCAGAGTAGAAGTTTGTAAGTCCTGTTTATTTGCAGATAAATAATTCTCCTTCTAGAGAGATGGCCAGAAACCTCAGGGAAACCACCGAGGGGCTTGGTATCATGGTGAGTAAGTGGAAATTTTTCTTTCTACCCACCTGAATTAGTCTCCTCCTCCATAACAATCCACCATAAACAGCCTTGAGATACTGTGAGTTTGTCTTCATGGTCCTGGAACTCAGAAGTCTGAAGCAGGTTCGCAGGGATTTGGGAGGGTGTAAGGAAGAAAGCTTCGTCTTGCATTTCTAGCTTCCACAGGCCACCCAGAGTCCTTGGCTCATGTCCGCATCCTCCATCTGCAGAGCTGGCAGTGACGTCACCCCAGCCTCTGCTTCTACTCTCACACCACTTTCTCTTCTGCTTCCGGTCCCCCTCGTCTTGTCCCCTTGCAGCAACACATCATTCCATGAGCCTGTGGTGGACGGAACCACATACTCTCTCTGCTTCAAGACCCTTAACCACATCGGTTTTGTCGTGTAAGACAGCGTTGGTCCCAGGTACTGGTAAATGGACATTGTGTTGTGGGCAGACATTTTCTTCCCCAGTCATTTCTGTCTTCTCTTGGAATTGATGGACCACTGTAATGTATTTATTAAGCCTCACAGAAAATAATCCATTTCATTTTGTGTAATACCCAGTGTTTTCCTTCACAAGACACATTATTTTGTCTTAAAAAACAAGATTTATCCTATTTTCAAGTGTGTGTGTGTGTGTGTGTGTGTGTCTGTTTGTCTGTCTGTCTGTCTGTCTGTGGATGAGTACAGGTGCCCACAGGGATCAGAAGAGGCCATCCTTTGAAGACAGACTTACAGGCAGTTATGAGCTATAGGTGTAGATTCCGGAAACTGAACTCAGGTCCTCTGCAAGAGCAATCATACCATGTTGTTAACTGCTGAGCCATCTCTCAGCCAGATTTCTTGTTTTATTTTGAAGTCTCTCAATAGCCCAGGCTAACCTCAAACCTGTGCTCCTCCTCCTTCGTGTGAGCATGCATTGTTACCCAGCTCAGACGAAGAGAGCTTTGAGGAAATGGACTTTCAGACACAAATCCCCTCTCCGGTTTCTATCGTCCTTTCTGTGCAGACTTTATACAGATTCATTTGCCCAGGAAGATGCTTGAGGCCAAGGCATGGTGATCCTCCTTCCCATTGTTCAATCATGGGGTTTCCTCCTAGGGAGAAGTTGAAAGAAGTTTGTCTCTCTGGGTGGAGAACCTTCCCAGACAAAGAGCCAATCTGAAATTCACACTGATGATGCGTCTTTTAATCAAAGTACCTTAGCCTGCTATTCCACATGTCATTTAGAGATGCGTTTCTTTTTCTTTTTTTGTAGAAATGCGTTTCTTATAAAGCTTTATTTTTTAAAGATTAATAAATATTCAGCCCAGATTAGTCTTGGTATGAGCACTGTGCCCCAATAGAAGAAAATTTTCAGTCTGTGGAGGCTTATCATCACCAGACTCTTCCTTAAATTTCAATTTATTTACACGCTTTGGTTGCAGATAATTATGATGGATTAATCAGATGTTTTCAAGCATTAAGAGCATACATGAAATTAAAGTTCTGTGAGTGAGCCAAGTGTGGCGGTCCATTCTTGCAATCCCAGCATCAGAGAGTAGAAACGAGAGTGTTGCAAGATCAAAGCCAGCCTGGGCTACATAGGCCAATTATAGACTTCGTGGAGTATTTCAACAAATTCAAGATAGACTTATACAGACACAGTGTTGTAGGATTTAAAAACACATATGTTCTCCTTTCTTCACGAAGCAGAAAGGAGCAAAATAAGCTGTCTGTGGTTTTCCTGCGTTTCCTTCAGGGTGCTAATCACACAAGGCATGCTTGATTTGTCATTTGTTGGTATTTGCATTTCCCACACAGTAACATTCTGTGCCCTTGAGAATTAGTGACCTGGGCACAGAGACACACACTGTAACCCGAACACTTAGGAGGCAGAAGCAGGAGGATCTTGAGTTCAAATCTAGCTTATGCTACATAAGAAGTTCCAGACCAGCCTGGGCTACAGAGTGAATTTCAGACCAACCTGGGCTACAGAGTGAAATCCTGTGTCTTTGTGACTTTCTTTTTTTTTTTAAATATTTATTTATTTATTATTATGTATACAATATTCTGTCTGTGTGTA
>NC_022012.1:48251307-48267511 GCF_000317375.1 Microtus ochrogaster | reverse complement strand
GGGCACCAGACCTCATTACAGATGGTTGTGAGCCACCATGTGGTTGCCGGGAATTGAACTCAGGACCTTTGGAAGAGCAGGCAATGCTCTAAACCACTGAGCCATCTCTCCAGCTCTGTGACTTTCTTTTTTGTCTATTTTTTTCTGGAGCTGTGGACCATGCCCAGGGCCTTGTGCTTGCTAAGGAACTGCCCTCCCATTAAGCTAAATCCCCAC
Source organism: Microtus ochrogaster (assembly GCF_000317375.1). Classification (NCBI taxonomy): domain Eukaryota; kingdom Metazoa; phylum Chordata; class Mammalia; order Rodentia; family Cricetidae; genus Microtus; species Microtus ochrogaster. The sequence goes on along the minus strand of NC_022012.1, from coordinate 48,267,295 downwards.
CCTGTGAGACCCTACCTCAAAAATAAAAATAAACAGTTAAATTAAGTAACTAATAAACAAGTAAACATTGGTTGGGTATTATTCTTAACAGAGTTCTTTGACTTCCTCCCAAATTTCTGACTGTGTCGTGTAAGTTGAACATACAGGCAATGACAACCCCAGCACACAGCTGCCTGGCATCTGGAGCATGCCACAATTTCCAAGACCTTGAAAATGAAAATAACGTATCTTAGATTCAATAAAACATGGATCCTGAGGCTCAGGCAAAAACAAACAAAGATTTCCACTATCAACTTGTCCATATAGTCCCTAGAAGTTGTCTACATTCTGAGCACATGCACTAATTCTGTCTTATGTAAGTTGCAAAAATGAATAGTTTCCAGTGGCTGTAGGGAAACCTTTGGTAAGTAGTCGAGTCAGAGAGGCCTCGTGCGTTGGTTGGGTTTAAACTGGTAAGACCTGGTCTGGAAGAGGGGAAGACGATTCCAGAACAGATGGATGAGTGTCCTGAGTAGCATTCAGAAACTTCTCAGAAGGATCCAGCCCATGTGGAGAGGGCAGGTCAGCTGGTGGTTTTGATGTCTGTTTCCCCATAAAGTGTCTTTCTTTGTGCTGCCAGGAACAGTGATGAGGGTTGATGAGATTGATTCGGTTGTTGCAAGGGTGCTTGCCACCAAGACTGAAAAACTGAGTTCATCCTTTGAGACTCCACAAAGCTGCCCCATGACCATAACATGTGTGTCCACACATTATGTGTGTGCATAAACACGCACAACACAAATAAATGCAATATAAAATTAATAAAAAATGTTGGTGGGCAGGGCACGGTGACACACGCCTATAATCTAAGCACTTGGGAGATCGTCTGTGGATATAGACATTAGCTTGTGTTCAAAGGGTGTAAGATTAACTTAATGTGTTTTACTTGCAAAAAAAATGCAACAGTTCTCATAGTCCTACATGTGCTTATTTCTTTACCATAGGTCCTAATGTGTTCAGCTCAAAAAGTCTTGCCCTTCAAGCCCAGAAGAAGATCCTGAGCAAAATAGCCAGCAAAACTGTAGCCAACATGCTGATTGATGACACCAGCAGTGAGATCTTTGACGAGCTGTACAAAGTCACCGAGGAGCACACGCATAGCAAGAAGGAAGCCCACAAGATCATGAAAGACTCAGTCAAGGTGGCCATCAAAATCGGTATCCTCTACCGGAACAAGCAGTTCAGTCAGGAGGAAGTTGTAATTGTGGAGAAACTGCGGAAGAAGCTGAACCAGACTGCCATGACCATGGTCAGCTTCTATGAAGTAGAATATACCTTTGATACAAGCGTGCTATCTAAGCTGCTGCATGAATGCAAGGACCTGGTCCACGAACTGGTGCAGCGACATTTGACACCCAGAACCCATGGACGCATAAACCATGTCTTCAACCACTTTGCTGACGTGGAGTTCCTTTCCACTCTCTATGGTCCACATGGAAATTGCAGGCCCAATCTCAAGAGGATTTGTGAAGGAATCAATAAATTGTTAGATGAGAAGATCCTCTGAATGGCTTCTTGTCTCCTGGACTTTGCTGCTTTGAAGTTAGAACATGTCAACCTGGCCCCGTAAGAATCAAGCAGCAACCCTCATTCCAGATGTTCTAGTTCCATCCTCTTCATCCTTCTGATGCTGATCTTAACCCAGATGTAGTGCATTGACACTCTGAGCAAGGGCATGAGGTTGCAAGTCTGAAAGAACTGTGTTTGCAAGCTCAAAGAACAGTCAAGGGTTCTAAGCAGGGAGCCTGCTGTGCTCACCACCGTGAGCTCAGGTCATCTTACAGTGGAAGGCATCCTGGATTAGGACACAGAAGACATGGGCTTGGGTATCCATCCTGCCACTACGGACTCTATCTTCTGTGTTCCGGAGACATGATGCTTCCTGACTACCTCACAGGGCTGTTGTGAGGACCAAACAGGACAACTCACATTCTTGATTTTGTGCAACAGACACCAGTGATTGTATATAATAAATAGACGGGGCATAACTATTCCTGATTGATGGGTTTGGTGTCTGTTGTTGTGGCATATTTAATAATCACAGTACCAGAGAGGCTGAAATATGAGAATTATAATTTTTTTGGTAGTCTGAACCACAGAGTAGGGTTGAGACAAACCTGACCTATATAGAGGAAATGAAAAAGAAAAGGGGAGTTGGAAGAGGAAAAAAAAATAGAACAAAAGGAAAAGCAAGAGTTCCTTGCCTGCTTTGAGAGAAATGAGAGTCAAGGTGACTTTGTTCCCTTTACTCTGCACGTGGACTGAGGACACCTATCCAGAGCCCGTGGTGACTCTCCGTGTAGGAAGAGCAATGCTTTCGCTATCTCCCGGTTCTCTCTGGTCTCCCAGACTCTCCACTTTCGTCTCCAGCTACATCTGTTCAACAGTCATTCCGCTTCTCCGGCTGTGCTGACGCACTTCCTCCGTGTCTCCTCCTTTCATTTCATCTTACATGAGAAACTTGCCATTTGGATGAGTAGTTTTCAGTTTCCCTAATGAGATGATAAAGTATGTTTTGTGGGGTGTGGGGATTCTGTGCTAAAATTTTATTTATAACTGATCTGTAATATTTCTAAGCATCTGTTGTGGTGTCAAGCCTCAGTAGCTATATATATATATATATATATTGTATTATCAAATAGTGTAATTAGCATATCTATCACAAATATTTATTTTTTTCCTGAAAGGATTATTCAGAATATAATGTTTTATTTAGTAACATTTAGTAACATGTAGCACATTATTATTCGCTATAATGACCCTATTATGAAACCGAACAGTAGAATTTTTCGATGTAACTATCAACTTCTCCCATCCCTTTCCTTCTCCACTTCTCACCCCACTTTTTCTTTCTTAGGTAACAACTTCTGAAGTATTTCCTGTTTGTGAATTACACAGTGTTTGTTCAATGTCTGGCTCATTGCACTTAACATGAAGTTTTGTAATTTCGTCCATATTGCTGCAAATGTCAGAATTTTTTTTTTTACAATAAAAACCATTCTGTTCTGTTCAAATGTCACTGTTGCTCATCTGTCGATGGTGCTTTGAGTCTTAGCTATTGCAAATATTGCTGCAATAAACATGGGAGTGCCCGTATCTGTTTTCAACACGACTATTCCATTGACGTTGCATAGGTATACAGGAACATGGTTTCTGGGGTAGATGGTAGCTCTGTCCCTTACTTCACAGGGATCAGCCGCTCTGTGTTCTGCAATGGCCGCTCTGTGTTGCATCTGCAGCAACACTATGTAAAATTTCCCTTTCCTCCTTGTCATCCTCTGTCTTTTTGATATTATCATTGCATCCTCAGAGAAGTAAAATCCCACTGTGATTTTGATGTGTATTTTCCTAATAACTAATGATTTTAATCATTTTTACAAATATTTTGGCTATCAGTATGCCTCTTTTTGAGGAATTTCTATTCTCGCCTTTGCCCTTTTAAAACTTGGATTGTGTTTTAATTTGCTGTCAAGCTCTTTGATGACATTAATAGTAATCTATGATTAGAGTGGATGGGGAGAGCTGAGTGTGCCGTGGGCGGAGACACAGAGAGACGGAACTGCCCACACCAAGGTCTCAGTCAGTCCCAGATGTGGAACATTGAGCTACAGGATTTAATTTCTGCTCTTAACCTTTGATTTGGCTCTGATTTCACTATCTCCTGGTTCTCTCTGGTCTCTGATTGGGGCTGTGCCCCGATTCTTATCTAACTTGTTTGTGACTTGAAAGGAGCCCAAACTTTGGCATTTTAGAGCCACTTTAGAGGTACTTTGAAGAGACTGAATTTTTTCATGCTGTGGGACTTTAAACATTATACTATGCTTTATTATAGTGTGACGTTGATATTAATTTGAGATCTTAGGGATAAACAAAAAAGGAAAGGTTATGAATTAATAGTAATATTTTAGTATGCCAGTGTTTAGTATGACAAGGCGCCTGTTGTCTTGGTTGAGTGTTTGTTAACCTGACACAAGCTAGAGTTTTCTGGAAAGAAGACTATTGAGAAAATGCCCACGTCAGGTTGCAGGCAAAGCTCTAGGGCATTTTCTCAATTGGAGACTGATGTGGAAGGCCCTGCTCACCGGAAATGGTGTCATTCCTGGGTAGGATACCCAAGCTTGTATAAGGACTCAGGCTGAGTAACCCATGGGAACTAAGCCAGAAAGCAGCACCCTCCGGGGCCTCTGCTTTAGTTCCTGCCTCCAGGACCCAACTCTGAGCTCATTCACTGAATTAACTTCATGAAGGACTTTAATCTGGGAGGAGAAATAAGAATTTTCCTTCCCAAACTGCTTTTGGTCAGGATGTCCCATCACCCCAGAAGGAAACGAATGAGGATATAGGATGCAGAGACCTTTGAGTATGCCCTGAGTATGACTTGAAATATTCGATGCTGACACTCCAGCCATCCTTTTGCTGTTCAGGATTTTGGTTGTCATGAGTCTTTCATATTTTATATAACATTTAAGGTTTTTTTTTTCAGTAAAGAATTGCACTTAAATTTTGATAAGAATTGCATTATATCTTTAAGTTGCCTTTTGTAGGACGGCTGTTTTTGTGGTGTTAATCCTGCCGATCCAGGAGCATGGGCGCTCTTTCCATCTCCTGGTATAATCTTCAGTGTCCTTTTTCAGTGTCTTAAGATTTTTATCTTACAAGTCTTTCACTTCCTTAGTCATATTTGTTCCATGATTTTTTAAGGCTGCTGCGAACTTAATTGTTTCCCTAATTTCTTCCTTGGTGTTCTTGTCATTTCATATAGAAAGGCTATGTATTTTTTAGTGCTATTTTTGAGTCCTGCTACTTTGTGGATGTGTTTACCAGTGTGGGATATGCCTCATGGACTCTTCGGGATCTTTTATGTACAGAATCCTCTCATCTGCAAATAAGAATACACTGAATCCTTTGTGTCCTTTTTATTGCCTTCACATGTCTTATTGAGTTAAGACATCCAGCACTCTATTATATTGACTAAGAGGGGGAGAAACCAGACATATTTGATTTGTTCCTAATTAAAGGAAAGGCGTTGAATGTTTTCTTGGCCCCTCCTTCTTTCTTCCTTCATAATTCTTCAGTAACACTGGGATTAAGCAAAATTAACAAGAGCCCATTAGCTTTGACTTAGTTTGGTTTTTAGCTTAACTGTAATTTGTGGAGAAAGTTGAGAATGGCAAGTTCACCCGCTGCAAACCGGCTTGAATAAGCTCCAAATGACCACAGACTTCCAGGCATCACAAGGTAGCAACCACAGAAACAGAGACCCAAGGCTAGAACCACTTCAAAAGTATGTTAGGAGAGTCCCCAAGGAAGGGAAGACCTGGCATTCAGGGAGGGACTTGGCTTTTATCTACTGCTGAAGTCTTTGGTGTCCCAGATGAGCCTCTATGGAGTAAGAGCAAACCTGTGAGCAGAGGCATTGATGCCAACCGCCTGGTGCTGAAGACACTTAGAGTCTATGACAAAGCCGGTCCACAAATATTAGAGCAAGTACTAACTAGATTCGGCTGCCGCTGCTGAAGGAAAGAAGTGTTGCTATGGGATACTGGAGCAAACAACGCAAGCAGACTATCTCCTCCCCGCTTGAGTCCTGCAAACTCCCTAACTGTAGAGCCAACAGGAAACCTGGCAATGCAGGTACATGACTCTGGAGTTCTAACCCCAATGCCACACAGCGGAATATTGAAGACTGGCTTTGGAACTCAAAACTAATTAACAGAATAACATAGATACCCACGTATAGTCACCTAATGCAATTAATAAATTACATATTATGTGGCTAGTTAACTAATATAAATAAACTATAAAGTCGAGCTCCATATGTTGTGTTCTGAGTATTCTGTGTATTATCAGTAACTAAATATTCTGCACATTTTCAGTAACTAAATAGTATCAGGAAATTTCTCCCTTTTGATCTTGATCTGTAACTTACATATCAATAGTTTAGGTTATACATTTTTATCTATGATGGTGATACTCTTGTAAAAATTTATAGCATAATTTTGCTTCTTAGAAGCAAATAGAAATTTGATTGAAGGTAAGTAGATTTTGGCTTTTGAAAGAGCTGCCCTGTTGCAAGTATACTCTCAGAACTGCCTCAAGACTCAGTAGACCACAAAAACTTTATGGGATTCAAGTTTTTCAAATTTATGAACAAAATTTAATTTAAAAAATCCAGGAGAATATTATTGTAGGAAGACAGCAAAACAGAACTGAAAAATGGAGGAGACTAGCTACATTTCCCATCATACATATCACTGGTCAGAGGAAACATGAAAATCAATAAAGCTCTTAGTTCGCTGCCACAGACATCCACTGATGTACACACAGGCACACACACATAACACAGACATCCACTTCCATGTGCACATACATTTTACACAGCAACCCACTAACACACTCACAGGCACACACACATAACACAGACATCCACTGCCATATGTACATACATTTTACACAGCAATCTACTAACACAATCACATGCGTGCACACACACAACACAGCAGTTCACTAACACATGTATATGCACATACATACACGCAAAAGATAGACATCCACTAACACACATTCACACATGTATACAAGCAGACACACACAAACACACACACATAATTCAGACATACAATACACAAACATATGCATAGAGACACTCAAGCAGACATATACACACCAACACACACACACTTGAACATGCACTTTGTTCAAGAAGATAAAAATGTATCTCTGTCTCTATCTCCATCCATCACCAGGTGAAGGTTCTATGGTGATATGCAAGATATTCGTTAGTATTGCTATAGGATAGGCTCATTACAGGTTCCCTATCCTCAGCTGCCCAAGGAACTAACTGGGGACATCGCCTTGGGATCCTGGGAGCCACTCTAGGTTCAAGTCTCTTGCCAACCCTAAGGTGGCTCCCTTATCTAAGAATTGTGCTTACGTGCTCCCCTATCCAACCTTACTTTATCCCAATCATCCTTTTTCCCCAAGTTCCCCCCATCCTCCCCTTCTCCCTTTTCTCTCCCCATCTCCCCTTACCCCCATCCCATCCCACCCCCAAGATCCCAATTCTCCCCCCGGCAACTTTGTCTACTTACCATAGCCAAAAGGATAGCTATATGTTTTTCTTTGGGTTCACCTTCTTACTTAGCTTTTTTAGGTTCAACAATTGTAGACTCCGTGACCCTTATTTATGGCTAGAAACCAATTATGAGTGAGTACATCCCATGTTCATCTTTTTGGGTCTGGGTTACCTCACTCAGTATAGTGTTTTCTATTTCCATCCATTTGCATGCAAAATTCGAGAAGTCATTGTTTTTTACCGCAGCGTAGTACTCTAATGTGTAGATGTTCCACACTTTCATCATCCATTCTTCCATTGAAGGGCATCTAGGTTGTTTCCAGGTTCTGGCTATTACAAATAATACTGCTATGAACATAGTTGAACAAATGCTCTTGTCGTTTGATAGGGCATCTCTTGGGTATATTCCCAGGAGTGGTATTGCTGGGTCCAGGGGTAGGTTGATCCCGAATTTCCTGAGAAACCGATAGAGACAGAGACCCACACTGGAGCACTGGACTGAGCTCTCAAGGTCCCAGTGAGGAGCAGAAGGAGGGAGAACCTGAGCAAAGAAGTCGGGATTAACACATGGATTTAAAATTAAAAAGCAAGCAGGCCCCAGTACCATCTGGATGACCTGCATCGCCCCTTGGTTTATGCCCACGATGTCAGAGAAGAATCCCCTGGATTAACAAATTCCATTCACACATATACATGGGCAACCTCTGACAGGGCTGGGAATGGGGCCTGCCCTAGCACCATCAAATTCTAAGGGCTGTCCCCTGGGAAGGCTCCATGAACCAACAGAGCAGACAGCTGACCCTCAGCCACTAACTACATCGTCATCCATCAGCTCTCCAGAGCAGCCTCGGGCAGCAGAGGATCCTACCTCGTTGCTACAGCATGTCTTAAACAGCCTCTAACGTGGGACCCAAGCCATCCCTGCTGGCACAGGAGAGTTTATTTTAGGAAGAGGCAACCAGACCCTATGGGGACTGCAGCTCCACCCAGAGGTAATAGACGGAGATTATACAGAGAAAACTAAAGTTCTGACTCAGTTACCTCAAACTTGGTTTGATATTATACTTAAATTCAAAATAGCCCTATTGATGTTATCCCCCAAGGTTAGACAAAGGAAGGTGCTCAATAAACTTTTTTTTTTTAACCTAATCTACCGGCACATTGCCTCCAATGGAAGATTCTTTTCTAGAGTATGAGAAGCAGCCCTGCTATGAGTCAGGAATCTGTTGAGGCTACCTATCCACGTATGACAAAAACCTAAGGCCTGTATTAACTGCTATGTAGACGATCTTCTGATCAGCCATTCTGACTTCTGAATTTTGGCAGCTAACTGTGTCCATCTCAAAAGCAGCTTTTAGGCCCATAGTCTTCAAATTACTCCAGAAAAAAGTTTCAAAAGACATCTGTAGTCCAATATCTAGGTATAATTATAGAGGAATATTCTCTAAGCCCTCGAAATGTAGAAATGGGCAAGGATTGTCTCAGACCTCTTAGTGCTTCTAAGAACTGTCGGGAGACAGTAATTGACCCAGACTCTCTCTTAAGCTTATTACCCAGAAAGTTCCTACACCTTTCCAGATTTTAAGATAATGCCAATCCCTCTTCATGCCATTTCAAAAGAGGTTAGGATGACTTTAGCTGAAGTGGAAGCAACTATGACCCCATTCTGGGCTACTCTGGCAATGCAGCGCATTTTGGAATGGTTGCATTTGGAACATTCTAACTTCTAACCCCTTACTATGTATGATTTGGGGGCAAAATTGATCTTGAAGGGACACGAATGCGCTATATAAATTCTAGGTAGAGAGACAGAAATAACCATCGCCCCATATTCAGGAGAACAACCATATCAGCCCACGACAGTCCACTGCCTGACAATACCTGCTAATTACCTGCGCCCCCCCCCCCCCCGCCCGCAGCTGGATTCTCATTTTCCACCATTCAGGATGTTACACTTTTCAACCACACACAGGTTTATTTTTGTCAAGGTCACACAGTCTCTACCCGTACGGAGGCCTCTGGCAACAATATGACTGCCTACCACTCTTCCTCGGGTTCTGAAATAAAACACATTCTACATTTCAGCTCTCCAAGCAGAACTCTCTGCAGCTCGCATGATTTTAGAGACGTTCGTTTTTCCCCATCAATGTTTACAGTGACTGCTCTCGTGTAGTCGGAGTAGCACAGGTCTTGGAGATAACCCGTGTTGGTGGAACCCCAGATGGAGAGTGAAGCCATCTTTTCCGTAGGAGCCAGGATTTCGGGGCAGGCTGCCTCCAGCGTCCTCACTATGTTGGCCACATTCGGTTACGTTCAAGTCTCCCCAGGCCATCGGCTGAAGGGAAAGCACAGCCGATGCATGATGTATTATTGTGGGTGCTGCTCTGCAGTCTGTCTTGATAAAAACCCATGAGAGTCATGCTCTGTACCATCAAAACATCCCTTTATAAAAGGAATTTGCTATTTCCCCGGAACAAGCTGGGCAGATAGGTAATCAATGCACCCACTGCATTCCTTTTCGGACTGTCATGCACGGTGGCAATAACCCTGGAGGGTTACTTCCCAATGCTCTGGCAGACTGGTGTTATTCATGTCCCCTCTCTGGGGAGAGTTCAATTTGTACAGGTTTCTATTAACAGTGATTCTCATTTTGTTTATGCCTCTGCCCACATGGGGGAGGTTGTAACATATATCATTGCTCATTGCCTCCCTCCAGTTCATGTAACCGGGTTATCCGCAGCACCTCAAGACAGACAAAGTCCCTTCTTCTACCTCATCTGCATCTAAAAACACTGTGCCCAACATAAAATAGTTCACGACAGGAACATTCTTGAGCAGCTGCACCAAGGGCCTTAGAATACTGCAGATCCAGAGACACATCAGTTAGGGCTGTTGATTGCACCCCTGTAGCAAAAGATCTGAAAAGTAGTTTTTATAGCCATCTCAATGTGTAAAAATAAAACAGTCCAAGCCTCGGTTGTGAGATTTATCTGAAGGTAAGGGACAAGGCTTCTAAACTCAGCTCTGCTATTTCACCACCACACAAATCTACATTGTGATCTGTAACCAATGACACTGCAGCTGAAGACGAGAGACATTTGCATTGTAAGCATGTCTGGAGGGGGCAGCTGATGTGGAAGCAGTGTTGACACGTTTGCAGATGCTTCTGCACTGAGTAAGATGGCAAGAATGAGATCACTGACTCGTACACAGAGCAACTTTGGCCATTTCGTCACTGTGCTGGGCTAACGTGATAACTGCTCCTGGACACAAATCAACAGTAAATGGTTCCCAGAACAAAGAACTCAAGAAAGGCAGGACTAGTAAACGGTGCTCACAATAGGCCATCAGAAATAATTCTAACATTGGGCCACAGAGTTGAATATCAAAATTCTAATTGCACAGTAAAAAATGTCTCTTGTAGGGAAGGGAGCTTCTAGCTGATGACAAAAGCATTGTTTTGGAAGATTCAGTTGAGCTTGGAAATGAAACTTAATGACTTGGTTTATAAGAACAAGTGTCTACCATTCCTCTTTATTAGATCTTCATGAAACAAATGTCCAAGTTTATTGTAGTGAGAAATTCTAATAGGTGAGATTCATGACTTTCTGATACCCTTTCACAGATAGACCTCTGTTAGCGAATTAGCTCAGCGTAGCAGTCGGGTAGAGGGTACAGTGACTGTTAGAGATCAGTTTGTGGTTGTGTTTTAAAACGAGTTTTGGTATCCAGGCTAGATGCCAAATTAGAAGTAGGGTTCTGAGTAGGGTCTAATTAGGGTTAATGTTAGGGTTAGACTGTGAGTTAGGTTTAGTGTTAAGTGCCGGGGGTTAGTTTAGGAATTTGATTAGGGTTAGGGCTTGGACAGTTAGGGTTACGGTTAGGGTAGGGTTATGGCTTTGTATAGATAATTTTAGGAATATTTTTAATATAACATTTGAGTTAGGTACACACACCATTGGTTTTGTTTCTAAGGTTAGGGTTAGAGTTTGTTCACATTTGTGGTTAATTTAGAGTTATGTTTGGTATTAGGGTTATTTCTAATTCTAGGGCTAGGGATAGTGGTAGCTTAGGCTTAGGGTTAGGAATGTGGCAGATGCAGGTTTTGGGTTATGGTTATGCCTGAAGTTGTTTTAGGACTTGGAACAGTATTGGCTATATTTCTAAGCTTATCAATAAGGTTAGAAGTAGGAGGTCATTATTTGAGTGACAGGTAAGTTAGGGTTTGGGTTACAGCTGAGAATTATATTGGTGCTATTTTTAAGGTTAGGGCTAGTGAGACATAGGGTTATTGTTAGGACTTGGTATTTCTTTAAGTTTGGTGTTATAACTGGATTTATGGATAGAGCTAGGTTTAGAATTAAGTTTAGGCTTGGTAGCAGAGCTATCATTTGCATTATTGACAGGGATTGGTTAGATCTTGGTATAAAGTATGTAATAGAACTAGTTTAGAATACAGTAAGTGATAGAACTAGCATATTATACAGTAGCGAAAGAGCTAACGTAGTATACAGTTCGTGATGGAACTAGTGTTAAGGTTAGTTTGAGACCTAGATTTGGTGTTCGAGTTGGAGATTGGGTTATATTTCTTTTGCATCTAGGAACACATTTAGTTCTAGTATACAGGGTTCTATTAAGGTGAGAGCTGGTGTTGTATTTGGTATTCAAGTTAGGTCTAGGGTTAGAACTTGTGTTAAGTTTGGGTTAGGGCTAGGATTTGAGATAGAGTTTGGGGTATGTTTAGGGCTAGGACAGCTGACAGCATTCCTTTTGTGAGTAACACTAGCATTGGGTCCAGTGTCTGTGTTAGGTGGAGAGCTTTGTTTCATGGTACAGTTAAGTTCTTGGATATGTTTACCTTTAGGTCAGGATCACTAGGGCAAAGTAGGAAGGAACTGCAGACATCTGTGCAAGCAGAATTGCTCCTTTAATCCGAGCAGTTCAAGGGCCATAGTCTCTCCACCAAAATGAGACTGGGCCCACATGGCTCAGGGGTCTTAGGGTTTTGTAGGATGGAAGGGGGGTACTCTGGGAATGAAACAGTCCAACTACAGGTCAAATCCCCTTCAGTCTGGAAATGGTAGAGGCCAGTGGGTTTGGTGTGTGTGTGTGTGTCTCTTATGAAAACCTTCCATGGTTGTCATCAGTCAAACCAACTTTCCTGTCCAGAGCTTCTTGGTCCCCTGAGGCTCTAGGTCATTGACGCTTCATTAGTGCTGGTTAGACTATGGTTGCCTTTAGCTCTTGTGTTAGGGTTATGATTAACTCTAACTGTAGCTTTAGGGTGAGTCTGGTTTCCAAGTATACTTATGGTTAGTTGTAGGCTTAAGGTAATGTTAGCAGTCAATTTAGGTTTCAGTCTAGATGTCAACTTACAAATAAAGCCATGCGGTTATGGTAAGATTAGGGGTTGTGACTAGTTTGGGATTTAGGACTAGAAATAATGCTCAGTGTAACATTAGGTTAAGGCTACAACTACCGTTGGAAGTTGTATTATTGTTGGAGGATGGCTGCTGTTGGTTCCGAGCTACCCTGCGAGCTTAGAACCAAAATAATCATGCAAAAACTGTATTAATTAAATCACTGCTTAGCCCATTAGCTCTAGTTTCTTATTGGCTAATCTCTTACATATTAATGTAACCCATTTCTATTAATCTGTATATTACCATGTGTCTATGGCTTACCAACTAAAGTTCCAGTATCTGTCTCCAGCAAGGCTACATGGCGTCTCTCTGACTCTGCCCTCCTTCTCCCGGCTTTCAGTCCAGTTTTCCCCACCTACTAGAGTCTGCCCTATCAATAGGCCAAGGCAATTTCTTTATTCATTAACCAATAAAAGCAACACACAAGCAGAAGGATCTCCCACACCATATTACAATTAGTTTTAGAGCTAGTTTTATTGTTTGTGATAGATTTGGGTTTAGATTTTGGGTGTTGACTACTGTTGATTGGGGTTAATGAGGGTTTGGGTCAAGGTCAGTGTTAGGTAGGTTTAGGGTTAGGATTGGGGTTAGTGGTAGGGCTATGACTGTGCCTGTGGTTAGTTTTAGGGCTAGGGATAGTTTTTTGTTTCTAAGGTTATAGTGAACTACGGTAGGATTTGGTTGTAGTTGGGGCTAAGGACAGTAATGGTCCTGTTTCTACACTTAGTTTTCTAGTTAGGCTTAGGATTAAGAGAGGAGCCAGGTTTGTCCTTAATGTCTGTGCTGGTCCTGGAATTACCCTCTGCCGTCAGCGGCCACTTAGGGACTGGTATTGAGCTCATGTCTCTAGAAGAACAACTGTTACTCTCAATTCCTGAGCCATGTCTTTAGCCCCATGAAACTGAATTTTAGTTTTGTAGTCGTTCTACAGTCTGAGTTTTTCAACATAAAAGTATTTGATTGTCTAAAAATTGTTCCTATGTATTTTATCAAATAAGATGCTAGCCACCTTTCATTTACCTCTACATGGGTTTTGGATAGCATCAAACATTTAACATAAGAAGCACTAAATTGAGTGTGGAGGCCTATGTCTTTAATGTCGGCACCCATGAGGAACATGTGGGGAATTTGGGGAGTTCAAGACCAGCCTGGTTCACATAGCCACACTCTGTGGTACTGGCACAAGTGTTTAGACAGACTTACACAGATTCCGCCTCAAAAAGCAAAAATAACACAACAACAAAAATCTTCCTGTATTTCTGTTACTGATCGGAGAGTCCCTTAGTCTGTCTAGACGAGAGTTTCTGAACATCCCCAATGCTGTTCCTCAGGTCATGGTGACCCCCAACCATAAGATCATTTCATTCTTACTTCATAGCTGTGATTTTGCTACTGCTATGAATCATAATGTAAATATCTGATATGCAGTATAATTGATATGTAACCCGTGCAAAAGGGTTGTTTGACCCCCCGGGGCCAAAAGGTTGTGACCCACAGGTTGAGAACTGTTGGTCTAGACACTTGTGCCAGTACCACGGTCTAGCATAGGGCGGGCTTGGGCTGTGGTGTGGAACCGTGCAACTTCAATCCTGTAGGAACAGAACTCCACCTACTCTTGCTCCTCTCTCTTCTCAGTCTGGCACTCACAGGGATTCTGCTGCCTGTGTCAAAAAACGCCAGCGGTGTTTCTCTGATGCTTATTGTATGTGGTCGGGAAGGGGAGCCATGTGTGCGATACTTTTTATTTAGTGGGGAGTGGATGACATGTGTGTCACAATGAGAATGGAGAGGTCAGAGGTCAGAGGACAAACTGTCAGTTGGTTTTCTACTGTCTGTAATTCCAGCTTCAGTGGATCCAACACATTCTTCTGGCCTCCAAAGTCTCTCTCACACACATGCACACAAACACACACATGCACACACACACGCACGCACACACACACACACACACACCTTTTGCATAAGGGAAAGGTGGGGCTGAACATCACATGTAAGCTTGAGATTCTGTGAACAGCAGAACTTGGTTGAACCACAAGGGGGAGATGGGCATCATCTGCATACATAGAAAACTCTGGACTTTCCAAGGCTATATAGTTTGGCCCTGTGTAAAACAATAATAATTTTTTTAAAACCTATGTGACTGGAACACAAATTCTTTTGTGCACTTGAGTACGGCAAATGGGCGGAGCAGTAAGCTGATACCAACTTGGCTGGTGTGCAATTCTTTGATCTTAGAATGATTTTGAAAACAGCCCGGTCTACATATCAGCCTTCAGGGTATGTAATGAGACCCTATTGTGATTGTGAAAATTAAAAATTATCAGGAGGACAGGACCCAACCTCCTGCCACCAGATGCTGTAGTAAATGGAACACAGATTTATCAGGAGCTGGGATTGCATGGCATGGATGATGAGATGGACCTATGAATGGAAGAAGCTTAGGGAACCAGGAGGCAAGAGAATCAGTAAAGGGAAACATGTATCTAGTTTTAAGGACAGTTTAGCTGTGACAAACTAGCAGAGCTCAGGAAATCCAGAGACTCTGTCAGATGGTCTCCATAATTGAGGCTCTTGAGTTACCTTACTAAAACATGCAACGTCCACTTTCTTCAACACTGCCTACCAAATTAACTGTATTCCCTGTAATATGTGTGCTTGACTAATTTTAACTTCTTTAATTTAGGTGCTTTTCTTGAATTAATGCATGCCAGGTATAGTGTTATATGCATTTAATCCCAGGACAAGGAAGTCAGAAACAGGAGAATCTGCTGGCTCTACACACTGAGAACCTGTCTCAAAAATAAAAATGAAATTAAACCAAATGCAAGTAAGGGTCTCTAAACCATGACTTGTTCTGAAACACTTCTCTCACGTCATAAGAGACGTTTTCTTCTTAGCATCGGTGCGGATACTAACTCTGGGAGAGACATGAGCAATGGAGACCCAAGCATCAGTTTGAAGGACACCTGGGAAATCATGACATTTCCGATGCTCTTATTTTACAGATACTGAAATAACATTTTAACTACATTCTTGAAAAGAAGTTAAAGCAAAGATAATATGTTTAGGTCATTTTCTAGGTGTTATATAAAAACACCTTGGGACAGGCAGGGTGGCTTTACTGATAAAAGAACTTCTCTAAATAAATTAGAATTTATTTAGAAAATAAATACTTTTCTAAATAAATTAATGAATAAATAAGCAATAAATAAATAAAAATACTTGTGGGTATGAGGAGGAAAAAATACAAGATGATGTACTGAAATGTTTCTTCTAGGATGAAACCCACCAATGAGAATGGAGTAAAATCATTTTCCTTCAAAGTCAAGTGGTACTCTGTAGGCTTGCCTGAAGAATCACAGAAAGTCACAGTATAAAAATAAATTAAGGATCCAAAGAATCAACAAAAGGAGAGAGAGAGAGAGAGAGAGAGAGAGAGAGAGAGAGAGAG
>NC_022012.1:48220193-48251207 GCF_000317375.1 Microtus ochrogaster | reverse complement strand
GGGGGAGGGAGAAAAGGAAGGAGAGAGGGAGGGAGAGAAGGGGGAGAAAGAAGGAAGAGAGAGAAGAAAAAAGAAAGGCAGCAATAGGGCTAATTGTGCACCAGTGCATCCCACCCCATGCAAAGGGAGCTTGCGCCATCTAATGTCCATTATATGCAATAACTACCAATTATGTTTCTGTGTGCTGGTTCAATGCCCTGCAGGCTAGGGAAACCCTCTTATAGAAATTAATGCATATTACAGAAATAAGCAAGTAAAACCCCAGCAGGATCATGGCATGCAAATGTGGGAAGAAAAGCATCAAGGAGGTGGTAAAGGCAGAACAGGGAGATTAATTCAATATGGCCACATTGGGAAGAGGGTCTAGAGATCCTGTTCGGCCTCTCTCCCCTCCCTCAATAACTCCCAGTAATAACGTAAAGGCCAAAGAGACAATAATGCTAGATTATTTAGTAATTGATAAGGATAACAATTTAAAATATTTGTGAGAGGCTTGCTCCTTTCATGGCCGTGCTCAGGAAGAACTGGAGCAAGAACTGGGCCAGGCAATGAGACAATGTGTCAAGCCCTGAGGGTAGGGGAGGCAGGAGAATCAGTTGGGCTGACTGGCCTCCAGATAAAATTAAATAATATCAAATTAAAGTGAAGAATATAGGCGAACACGAATAAATTAAGCCCACACTAACTCAGAACTGAGTATAATAAGAGGTTCTTTATTTAGGGGGAACCAATGCAGATTGCCTACAAATAATAGCTCACAAGTATTCACTCATTATTATTATTAGTGTGAGTAAGCTCACACTAATCGACCTATTATCCCATTCAATTTCCTTTTTCTTAAGTGAGATCCCTGAGCCTACAAAATTTCCACCACAACCCCTAACCCTATACCAGTTATAGGTATAACACCATTACCTATACATTGGGTATAGGTATTATACTATAGGTGTTAAACACATTGGGTGCCAGATGTAGAAGAACACAAATTAATCCCACACTAACTCAGAATTGAGTATAACAAGGGATTTTTTATTTAGGTGGGCACTCACAGATCACTGTCCTCTGCACGAATAAGAATCAGGAACCAAATCCAGCATCCAGGTGAAAGAGGAGAGAGATTTGGTGTGCAATCACAAGGTCATCTTGACCCTGTGCCAGAGACTGCAGGAAGAACAGCAATGAGTTTCTGATCCTTCTGCATCTGCCTCTCAACTGCTGGTACAATAGGCAGGTGTCTCAGGGTCCCATTTTTTCTCATTCGAGTCTGAGATAATAGAATTCCACATCACAAAACTCATTTGTCTTTATTTCAGCATTCGTGTAGTTGATGGGCCACGATGGGTTAAAGAGACCAACAGCATAATTCAAGGAGGGAGGGAGGGAGTGACATCAGGTCCCCTACAACTGGAGATTAAAAAATTCACACATTATGCATGAACAAATCAAGAAATTAATCAAAAAAGGGAGAGAGAGGGAAGAGAGAGAGAGAGAGAGAGAGAGAGAGAGAGAGAGAGAGAGAGAGAGAGAGAGAGAGAGATATCTTAGGGAAACCTTTCCACCTTTCCAGAGTTTATTGGTCAAGAAGAGCACAGACAGACAGACAAAAACAGGCACATATGCATGAACACCAAACACAAAGGAACAAAGAAAATACAGACTGTAGCTATTAGCCTCACATTCCCACCATAAACAAGATGGTGATATCCTTACTGAGGGTATAAGGCACTTGGGTGACAGGAGTGGAGAAATACACTTTGAAGTGATACAAAGCTCTCTCCCTTCCAGCTGACCCTCCTGTCTCTGAAAAGTGCGATCCTGGAAGCTCTTTGTTTGTGCCTCCTCCTTTTGGGTTATGCCAGGAGTCCCCTTCTCTAGCCTGGGCACATGGTAGAGACAAGGATCAGAGAGGAGGTGACAGCAAGCACATCCGCCATTCTATATACTGCAGTAAGGGCTCTGACACTCGCCCCAGTCAGTGGAGAAGCAAAGAAGGCAGGCCACTCTCCACTGAGATGTATCCTGACCCAGCCCAGTCAGAAGAGCAGGTATTTGCCCTAGCAACAGATATGATTGCCCTAGCAATCAGGAATAAGATATGATTGTCTGCTATCCCCCACTCCTTTTCAGGACTGTTCTCAGAGCACTAGAGGGAGCAATAAGACAAAAGAAGAAGTGAGACACAAACAGAAGAAATCAAACATCCCTATTTGTAGATGACATGTTTTACATCAGAGATCCTGAATTTTCTGCCAGGGAACTAGAAATGAAACACCATGTTCATCAAGAGACATGATATACAGTCAACTTGCAAAATTCCAGAAGCTGTCTACGCACCAATCACAAACATAGAGAAGGACATCATGAACAAACTCCCTTTTGCAATAACCTGAAAAAATTTAAATATCTAGGAATAAATCTAACCCAAGAGGGTAAAGACCTCTACAAAGAAAACTTCACATTTCTGAAGAGAGAACTAGAAAAAGATACTAGGGAATAGAAAGACGTGCCTTGCTCTCTGATCAGTAGAATTATTCGCATGAATATCACGGCTCTACACAAAGGCATGATTAGCTTCAATGCAGGGCCAACCAAAAGCCCCATCTTATTCTTTACAAAAACAGGGAGAAAAAAAAAACTAACTTAAATTTATATGGAACCACAGAAGACCCCAGTTAGCCAAACAATCCTGATACCATCTCAAACTTTAAATTATCATACAGAGCCTTCATCACTGAAATGATATATTACCAACACAAGAACAGATACATAGCCTCGGAGAACCAGTGTGAGTATGCGTAAGATAGCATATTCCATCTGCTAGTCCATAAAGATACCACGAATCCACACCGGAGGAAAGATTACTTTCTACAGTGGTGTTGAAGAAACGGTACCCACAGGTAGAAGAACGAAATTGGTTTCCTCACAGTCATCAGGCACAAAACTAAGGCAAATGTGCAAACGGAGCCGCTGCTAGGAGCATAGACAACACCCACAGAGCATAGGTGTGGGAAAGGACCTTCTGAAGAGGACTCCACCTGCCCTGGGATACAGGTCAAGGGTATAATCAAGATGGAGCATCATAAAATGAAAAAGCTTTTGTACAGTTAAAAAGATGATCTATCAAGAGATCTCCTCCTCCTTCCTCGTCTTCTCTTCCTCCTTCAGATCAGTTTTCTTTTATGTGCATGGTCTCTTTGTACGTACTTGCAGTTCCTCCAGCGGCCAGATGGGGGCACTGGATCCTCTGGAACTGTGTTTAGAGACAGACTATGGTCAGCTGCTCCTTAGGGTCTGGAAGCAAACCCATGCAGTCTGGAAGTGCCAGCTAATGCTCTTGATCCCTGAGCCATCTCTCCACTCCCATGAAACTGAACGTTTTCAGAAGCATTCTACAGCCTGGGCTTTTCCACATGTAAATATATGGCCTTCTGAAGCTTTTCCCTGTGTATGCTCTGAAGGAGGATGCCAGTCTCCCTTCATTTTCTCCTAAATGTTCATAGGTCGACTCCATTGTATAATTTTGAACTTCAGCATTCATGAGGCCCATGCCAGGGATTGGTGAGGTCAAGGCCAGTGTGGCCTACAAACTGAGTTCCAGGCCAGTTACAGTGACCCAGACCCTGCCTCAAAAATCAAAACCAAACAAAACATACTTCCTCGTGTTTCTGTTCCTGATTGGAGATGCCTTTAGTCTGTCTAAACACTTCTGTCAGTACGACGGTCTGGCATAGTGTGGGCTTGGACTGCGGTGTGGAACCGTGCAGATTTGATTCTGTAGGAAGAGAACTCGACCCACGCTTGCTCCCTTCTCTTCTCAGTCTCTCACCGGGATCCTGCTGCCTGTGTCAAAAAGCCAGCAGCACCTCTAAGGTTTATTTATGTGGCCGGGAGTGAGAGCCATATGTGCGGTACTCATGGATTCTTTAGTGGGGAGTGGCTGACATGTATGTCACACTGAGCATGGAGAGGTCAGAGTGCAAACTGTCAGCTGGCTCTCTCCTTTACGATCTATAATTCCAACTCCAGGGGGTCTAACTAGTTCTTCTGGCCTCCAAAGTCTCTCTCTCTCTCTCTCTCTCTCTCTCTCTCTCTCTCTCTCTCTGTGATGTGGGAGTGATTTCTTATTAATAAAGAAACTGCCTTGGCCCATTTCATAGGCCAACCCTTAGGTAGGCGGAGAAAACAGAACAGGATGCTGGGAGAAAGAAGTTGAGAGAAGGAGTCGCCATGGTTCCCCCACTTCAGGCAGATGCAGGTTAAGATCATTCCTGATAAGCCAGCTCGTGGGCTACATAGAATAATAGAAATGGGTTAGATCAATATGGAAGAGCTAGCCAATAAGAGGCTGGAACTAATGGGTCAGGCAGTGATTTCTCTGCCTGTCTCATTCTCTTTCTGTCTCTCTGTCTTACTTACACAAATGCACACAATCTCTTTTTAAAAATTCAGACATGAATGGGTGTGTACATATATGTGCTTTCATAAATGTGTATTTTTGTATGTACATGTGCTCAGTTTTTGGATGCCTGTATTCATATGTGACTGTGTATGGTCATATTACATATCTGTTTCTATATGTATGTGTATCATATATGTATGTGTTCATATATGCATGTAAATGTTTTGTATTCATATGTATATAGGTATGTGAATTTATATGAAAATTTATGTATGTATTGTGTATTTATATGTGCATGTTTCTATCCATATGTATGTGTGTTTATAATCATGTATTCTTTTCTGTATTCATATTTTCATGTGTATAATTATTTCCATATGTTCACATGTGGTTTATGTGCATGTACATATGTGTTCATATGTGTGTACATTTATATTCATATGTGTGTATGAATGTCTGTGCTAATATGTGCATGTGTGTGTTCCTATAGGAATGTATATGTGTGTTACCATGTCCAGATGCAAGTATGATTTCATATGTGCATGTCCATGTGTGTTGATATGTGCATTGTGTTCATATGTGTATATATGTGTACATGCATATTTACCTGAAGACGTTCATATTCATATGTACATAAGTGCATTCATATGTTCATGTTTGCATTCACACAAATGTATGTGTAGTCATATGTACATAACTATGTTTATTTGTGCATGTGTATCATATGTGTATGTGTATAGTCTTATGTGCACATGAATGTGTTTTATTCATATGTTCTT
This sequence comes from Microtus ochrogaster, assembly GCF_000317375.1. Lineage (NCBI taxonomy): Eukaryota > Metazoa > Chordata > Mammalia > Rodentia > Cricetidae > Microtus > Microtus ochrogaster. The sequence continues at coordinate 48,246,029 of NC_022012.1, read as the reverse complement.
ATGTGTTTTCCCATTTGTAGGCTGCCCATCAGACAGCCTGGAATCTGGCCTCTTATGTCATTACTGGGTTGGGAGTCTTGGCTTCTCTCTGCTTCTGTTCCTCATCTAGATGTAAAATTGGGACAATAGCAGACTTGCCTTTAGGGTTGTTATGAAGATCAAATTAGAAAATGTGAATAGAATGTTTTGAATAAATCCTGCCGTGAAGTAAGATTCTGGAAATGTTCAACACTATTTTTTTAAATGCTTCCCTTTTCCCCCCACCTCTGTCAGCTACATCATGTTCCCTCAAAGTGAACTGTCTTGATCACTTGGGGCCTTACCATGCCTACCACAGCCTAATAAATATTAATGGTATAGAGTGGCAAGCATTTGGGAGCAGTTGGCATGTTGTCTTCTCTCTGTGGTCTGCCTATCAAATACTCTTGCCATCACACTACCTCTGAAATGGCTTCACTTTGGCAAAGGAAGGAAATAATGCAATTAAGTCTATGCAGAGAAGGCCTGGGGCAACATCTAAATTTCATTATTTCATTTCAATATGAAGCAAGAAACTCTTGGTTGATACTTTTAGAGAACTGGGCCTATATCCTATGTGTTCCTTTTTTATATTTTATTTATTGTTTTTAATTGAGCTATATATTTTCCCGACTTCTGTTCCTCCCCTCTCCCCTTTTACCTTCCCATGCTCCCAATTTACTCAGAAGATCTTGTCTTTTTCTTCTTCCTAGGTGTATCCATGTATGTCTCTCTTAGGGTCTTCTTTGTTGTCAGGTTCTCTGTAGTTGTGGATTGTAGGCTCGTTATTCTTTGTTTTATGTCTAAAAGCTACTTATGAATGAGTACATATTATATTTGTCTTTCTGGGTCTAGGATACCTCATGAACTATGCTCTTTTTTTTCTAGCTCTGTCCATTTGACTGGAAATTTCAAGATGTCATTAGTTTTTACCACTGAGTTACCATTGTGCAAATGCGCCGCATTTTCCTTATTCATTCTTCAGTTGAGGGGCATCTAGGTTGTTTCCAGGTTCTAACTATTACAAATAATGCTGCTGTGAACGTAGTTGAGCAAATGTCCTTATGGTATGATAGAGCATACTTTGAGTATATGCCCAAGAGTGGTATTGCTGGGCCTTGAGGTAGTTTCCTAATTTTCTGAGAAATAGCCATGTTGATTTGCAAAGCAGCTATACCAGTTTGCACTCCCACCAGCAATGGAAGAATGTTCCCCTTACTTCACAACCTCTCCAGGATAAGTTGTCATCAGTGTTTTTGATCTTGGCCATTCTGACAGGTGTAAGATGGTATCTCAGAGTCGTTTTGATTTGCATTTCTCTGATGGCTAAGAATGTTGAGCATTTCCTTAACTGTCTTTCAGCCACTTTAGATTCCTCTGTTGAGAGTTCTCTGTTTAGGTCTGTACCCCTTTTTTTGTTGGATTATTTGTTCTTTTTATGTCTAGCTTCTTGAGTTCTTTGTGTATTTTGGAGACCAGTCCTCTGTCTAATGTGGAGTTGGTGAAGCTCTTTTCTCATTCTGTAGGCTGTTGTTTTGTCTTGTTGACCGTGTCCTTTGCTTTACAGAAGCTTTTCAGTTTCAGGAGGTCCCATTTATTAATTGTTTCTCTCAGTAGCTGTGTTACTGGTGTTCTATTTAGGAAGTGGTCTCCTGTGCCAAAGTGTTCAAGGGTACTTCCCTCTTTCTCTTCTATGAGGTTCAATGTGGTTGGTTTTATATTAAGGTCTTTGATCCATTTGGACTTGAGTTTGGTGCATGGTGACAGATATGGATCTATCTGCATTCTACATGTTGATATCCAGTTATGCCAGCACCATTTGTTAAATATGCTTTCTTTTTCCATTTTATAATTTTAGCTTGTCAAAAATCAGGTATTCATAGCTGTGTGGATTGATATCCAGGTCTTCGATTCGATTCCATTGGTCCTCCTGTATGTTTTTATGCCAGTACCAAACTGTTTTCATTACTGTAGCTCTATAGTAGAGTTTGAAGTCAGGAATAGAGATGCCTCTAGAAGTTCCTTTATCATACAGGATTGTTTTGGCTATCCTGGGTTTTTTGTTTTTCCATATGAAGTGAGTATTGTTCATTCAATATCTGTGAAGAATTTTGATGGAATTTTGATGGGTTTTGCATTGAATCTCTGAATTGCTTTTGATAAGATTGTTGGTTTTTTACTATGTTAATTCTACCCACCCAAGAGCATGGGGGATCTTTCCATTTTCTTATGTCTTCTTCAATTTCTTTCTTCATAAAGACTTAAAGTTCTTGTCCTACAGGTCTTTCTCTTGTTTGGTTAGAGTTACCCCCAAGATATTTTATGTTATTTGTGGCTTTTGTAAAGTGTGATGCTGCTCTGATTTTTTTCAGTCCATTTATCATTTATATATAGGAGAGTTACTGATTTTTTTAGTTAATCTTGTTTCCTGCTACCTTACTGAAGGTGTTTATCAGTTGTAGGATTTCCCTGGTGAAATTTTTTGGATCACTTATGTATACTATCATATCATCAGCAAATAGTTAAAGCTTGAATTCTTCTTTTCTGATTTGTATCCCCTTGATGTCCTTTGTTGTCTTGTTGCTCTAGCTAGAACTTCTAGTACTATATTGAATAGATATGGAGACAGTGGACACCCTTGTCTTGTTCCTGATTTTAGTGGGATCACTTTGAGTTTCTCGACATTGCATTTGATATTGGTGTTAGTTAACTGTATATTGCCTTTATTATGTTTAGGTATTTTCCTTGGATCCATGCTCTTTCCAAGACCTTTATCATGAAGGGTGGTGAAGTGTGTTAAAGGATTTTTCAGCACCTAATGAGATGTTCATGTCATTTTTTTTTCAGTTTGCTTATGTGGTGGATTACATTGACAGATTTTTGTATGTTGAACCATCCCTACTTTTTTGGGATGAAGTTTATTTGGTCATAGTGGATGATTATTCTGATGTGTTCTTGAATTTGATTTGCCAGTATTTTATTGAGTGTTTTTGCATCTGTTTGTGTTCATGAGGGAGATTGGTCTGCACTTTTCTTTTTTGGTTGTGTCTTTTTGTGGTTTGGGTATCAGAGTAACTATAGCCTCGTAGAAAGAGTTTGGCAATGTTCCTTCTGTTTCTATTGTGTAGAAAAATTTCAGGAGTATTGGTATTAGTTCTTTGAAAATCTGGTAGAATTCTGTGCTGAAACCATCTGATCCTGGGTTTGTTCTCCCTCTCTCTCTCTCTCTCTTTCTTTCTCTCTCTCTCTCTCTCCCTCCCTCCCTCCCTCCGTCCCTCTCTCTCTCTCTCTTTCTCTTCTTTTTTTTGTTTTGTTTTTGTTTTTGGGAGACTTTTAGTGATAGTTTCTATTTCCTTAGTAGTTACAGATCTATTTAATTTGCTTATCTGGTATTGATTTAATTTTGGTATGTGATACTTATCCAGAAAATTGCCTATTTCCTTTAAGTTTTCCAGTTTTGTGAAGTACAGGGTTTTGAAGTATGACCTGATGATTCTCTGGATTTCCTCCATGTCTGTTGTAATGTCCCCCTTTTCATTTCTGATTTTGCTAATTTGAATATTCTCTTTTTGTTTTTTGTTTGTTTGGTTGGTTAGTTGGATAAAGGTTTGTCTAGTTAGTTGATTTTCTTGAAGAATCAACTCTTTGTCTCACTGATTCTTTGTGTTGTTTGTTTGTTTGTTTGTTTTTTTCTGTTTTGTTGATTTCTGCTCTCAGTTTAATTATTTCCTGTCATCTAGTCATTCTGGGTGAGTTTGCTTCTTTTTGTTCTAGGGCTTTTGAGTGCTCTGTTAATTTGTTAGTGTGGGATTTTTCCAGCTTCTTTATGTGGGCATTTGGTGCTATGAATTTTTCTCTTAGCACTGATTTCATTGTGTCCCCTAAGTTTGGCTAAATTGTGGGGTCATTTTTATTAAATTTTAGGAAGTCTTTAATTTCTTTCTTATTTCTTCCTTGACCAGTAGTGATTCAGCTGAGCATTGTTCAGTTTCCATGAGTTTGTGGGCTTTCTGCAATTAGTGTTGTTGAATTCTAACTTTAAGCCATGATAATCTGATATACATGGGGTTATTCTAATTTTTTGTATCTGTTGAGATTTGCTTTGTTACTTAGTATGTGGTCAGTTTTGGAGAAGGATCCATGAGGTGCTGGAAAAGATATATTCTTTTGTGTTTGAGTAAAATGTTCTGTAGATATCTGTTAAGCCCGTTTGAGTCATAGCATTTGTTAGATCCTTTATTTCTCTGTTAAGTTTCTGTCTGAAAGACCTGTCCAGTGGTGAGAGTGGGGTTGAAGTCTCCACTATTAATATGTGGGTTTTGATGTGTGATTTAAGCTTTAGTAATATTTCTTTTACAAATGAGGGCACCCTTGTATTAGATGTTCAGAATGGAGACTTCATCTTGATGGATTTTTCCTGTGATGAATATGAAATGACCTTCTTCATCTCTTTTGAATAATTTTAGTTTGAAGTCTGTTTTTTTAAATATTAGGATAGCTACTCCAACTTGTTTCTTAGGTCCATTTGATTGAAAAATCTTTTCCCAGTCCTTTACTCTGAAGTAATGTCTGTCTTTGTAGTTGAGATGTGTTTCTTATATGCAGCAGAAGTATAGATCCTGTTTTTATATCCAGTCTGTTAGACTGTGTCTCCTTATAGGCGAATTGAGTTCATTGATATTAGGGAATATTAATGATCAGTGCTTGCTAGTTTCTGTTATTTTTATTTCTGCTGTTGATGGTGGTATTGTGTGTGTGTTTCTCTTCTTTGGGATTTGCTGGTGTGGGATTATCTATTGCCTGTATTTTTGTGGGTGTAGCCAACTTCCTTGGGTTGGAGTTTTCCTTCTAGTACTTTCTGTAGTGCTGGATTTGTGGATAGGTATTGATTAAATCTTTTTTTATGGAATATCTTGTTTTCTCCATTTATGTTGATTGAAAGTTTTGCTGGATATAGTAGTCTGAGGTGGCATCTGTGGTCTCTTAATGTCTGCATAATGCCTGACTAGGACCTTCTGGCTTTCATTGTTTCTATTGAGAAGTCAGGTATAATTCTAGCAAGTCTGCCTTAATATGTTACTTGGCCTTTTTCCTTTGCAGCTCCTAATATTCTTGCTTTATTCTGTATGTTTAGTGTTTTGATTATTATGTGGTGAGGTGTACTTTCTTTCTTTCTTTCTTTTGATTCAGTCTATTTGGTGTTCTGTAAGCTTCTTGTATTTTCCTAGGCATGTTCTTCTTTAGATTGGGAAAGTTTTCTTCTATGATTTTGTTGAATATGTTTTCTGTGCCTTTGAGCTGGACTTTCCTTCTTCAATTCCTATTATTCTTACATTCAGTCTTTTCATGGCAACCCAGATTTCCTGGATATTTTGTGCTAAGATTAAATTTGTTGGATTCAATATTTTCTTTGACAGATGGATCTATTTCCTCTAACATATCTTCAACGCCTGAGAATCTCTCTCCCATCTCTTGAATTCTGTTGTTTATGCTTACCTGTAGATCCTTATCATTTACCCAGATTTTTCATTTCCAGATTTCCCTCAGTTTGTGTTTTCTTTATTGCTTCTATTTCAGTTTTCAAGTCTTGAACTACTTCTTTCACCAGTTTGATTGGTTTTTCTTGGTTTTCTTTAAGGGATTTGTTGATTTCTTCCAATTTTTTGGTTGTCTTTTCCTCCATTTATTTAAGGAAAAAATTTATTTCCTCTTTAAGGGCCTCAATCATCTTCATAAAGTTATTTTAGTGTCATTTTCTTCTGCTTCATCTGTATTGGGATGTTCAGGTCTTGCTGTTGTAGAACCACTAGTTTCAGGTGGTGCTGTCTTGCTCCTATGTTGTTGAGTGCATTCTGACCCTATTGTCTTCCCATCTCTTATTCCAATCAGAACAGGTGGAGCCTGTGTTTGGGGAGTCCCTTTTTCTCCAATTGGTGTAGTTGGTGGCTGTGGTTCCATGGATCATTCCTTCAGGAGTAGGCAGAGGAGAGCCTTTGGTGATTAATCATTCCTCCAGGTTCTTATGGGCCTAAGGCTCAGATGGCCATTTCTCCTGGTATTGGAGAGTCTGAGGCTGAGGCTCTGGTGGTCAGATAATTTCTGAAGGTCACTGCTGTCATTGCAACCAGCCGCGCTGCTGCTCATGCATCTCCTCCCAGTGGCCTGGCCTGCCTGTGTGTTTCTTTTTTTTTTTTTAATTTATTTATTTATTAAGGATTTCTGCCTCCTCCCCGCCACCGCCTCCCATTTCCCTCCCCCTCCCCCGATCAAGTCCTTCTCCCTCATCTGCTTGAAGAGCAATCAGGGTTCCCTGACCTGTGGGAAGTCCAAGGACCGCCCACCTCCATCCAGGTTTAGTAAGTTGAGCATCCAAACTGCCTAGGCTCCCCCAAAGCCAGTATGTGCAGTAGGATCAAAAACCCATTGCCATTGTTCTTGAGTTCTCAGTAGTCCTCATTGTCTGCTATGTAAGTCCGGTTTTATCCCATATTGAAGAAAGTATGGAATATATACATATTAGAGTATTACTCAGCAATAAAAAACAAGGAATTCTTGAAGTTTGCGTACAAATGGATGGAAATAGAAAACACTATCCTGAGTGAGGTAAGCCAGACCCAAAAAGAGGAACATGGGATGTGTGTTTCTTAAATAGCTACTTGCACCAGAATCCCCTGGGGGAGTTTGTACATTTTACAGTCTTGGGTCCATATCCCAAAGATTCTGATTTGAGGGGCCTAGGTAGTGTTCTGGTATGCTTATTTGGAAGACATTTATCCAGATAATTCTGAATCTGATCTCTTGATCCAACCATGCCTGTTTTCTTTCTACCCATTCAACAAAAACCCACTTCAGCCAGAATATATCCTGTCCACAGTTTTGATGTCACTTTCACATAACTGTATATTATTAATAAACATTTCTTCTCAAAAGGGTTTTCTCCCGAAAGAAAATCCTTTCTTCTTTGGTTATCCCATGTGATGATGTTCCATGAGGACTGAGTGACCATCAGGTTTTCTAGTGAATTTTCTGCAGTCTGAATGAGAGCAGCAACAGAAACTTTTGAGGTGTATTCTGGAACCGACTCCTTTGACTGCTGGCTGATGCTGCACCAGGACGCTGAACACATGGTGGCTTTGCTGCTGAAATATCTAGTTTTCTCTTGGATGCTTGCCCACACTTTTAAATTTTAGGGTAGTTACCTACCTTCCTCTTAGAGGGACTCAGTTCACTCAAAACTTTAACTGGGAGATGTGAGCAGAACAGAGGACCAGAAAATGCAATGGAACCCTATCTACATAAAGAAATAATGCTTTTAACAGCTTTTACTTTTCTTTTTTAGCATTTTTAACTTTTATTTATGTGTCTGAGTACCCAGAGAGGTAAGAAGAGAGTATCAAATCCTCAGGAGTTGGAGTTACTGGTGTCTGATGTAGGAGGGAAACTGAACTCAGGTCCTCTGGAGGAGCAGTATGTGTTCTTAACCACTGAGCCATCTCTCCAGGCCCAAATCATGCTTTTCATTTCCATAGAAGGATAGAAAGAATAGAAATTAGAAACAAACAAGCAAATGAATGAACAAAAGCCATATATTAGGTCACAGTTGATGACTTCTAAGCCTCCAAGGCCCCCTGTACCTTGGAAACTTTCCTGCCTCTTTCTAAACACTGTTGATTGGGAACACAGCTTAGTGGTATATTCGAGGTCCTGGACTCACTATCAGCACTATCAATAATAATCATAATCATAGCAAGAAATAAACTCTTGCTGATTCTGCAACCTGTCCTTTCTCTACGTGCTTTAAGGAAATCATGGCTGAAGTGATCTATTGAATTATAAAGGAGATAATATAAAACATTATATAATACATACGCACTGGAGATACTTGGATGAATGATGTATATCTCACTGAGCTCCAACTGTTTAGGGAACTGAATAGAAATCTCGCCTGGAAATGAGGCTCGTTTACAGCAGGCACTTGAGAACTGCCTGTTGAGCTGAAGAAAAGGCCGTTAGCAGCGCTGAGCTCCCCACGCCATACTTCAGAGTGCTTCACAGAAGAAATGCTCTTTCCACAGGAAAGAAGAAAAGAACAGGGATGCTAAGCTTGGCTTTTCTATGGGATGCCCAGAGCTGACAGGTCAGACTTCCAAATGCGTGGCACTCCAGGCTACTCAGTATTGTAATTAATGCACTTAAAAAGGTGTGAAGTCACCGACTTTAACAGGAACTACAGGACAGCACTGTATGAAGCACAGGACACTGGCTCTGCAGGCATGAACTTGGAGTTGACCTGCTTTTGAGTGGAGTATTGCCACTGTGTGCAGGAAATGCCTGTATGTACCAGAGATCCCTCCAAGGGATTCTATCCGAAAAATTGTCTAATCTCCAGTCCGAAGCTTTCTCCTTTGCTTGAAATTGATCTTTTTCTATTTATCATTTTCTATTAGATTATGAGCCCTTTGAGGGCGAGTTTCAGGTATTCATCTGCATGTTTGTAGTGCCCACCAGAATGGAGCATACAGCACCCCAAAGCGTTAAATAATAGTAGGATGTTGAAGTCATCTTCTCTTATTTAGTTTCAGAATTTAGTAGAAGAAATGTCCCCACATATATAGTAATGTGTGTGTGTGTGTACAACAGATGTGCAAATTATATAGATAGGTTTGTATATGTGCATGCACTTGTGTGTGTTTATAGGGATCCAGCCTAGTACTCAGGAGGCAGAGGCAGACAGATCTCCCTAGGTTCAAGGCCCTCTGGTCTACATAGAGAGTTAGACCAGACAATGCTATATGGTGAGACCCTGGAGAGAGAGAGAGAGAGAGAGAGAGAGAGAGAGAGAGAGAGGCTGTGTCATTCACTCATTCCTCCCTCTCCTCCTGTTCACTCACCTTCTCCACATCTATCTCTCGTCCATCTAACACTTAGCGTAGGCTGCCAACCTAGTTCCAAGAATATAAATAAATATGTTGATTTGACTTATTAAAGTAATTAAGGCTGGGCTGGAGGCCATTCAGTGATTAAAATCACTTGCTTCTCTCCCAAAGGACCCAGGTTTGGCCCCTAGCACCCACATGGTGACTCACAACCATCTCTAACTGCAGTTCCAGCGGCTCAGGTACTCTTTTCTGACCTCCTGGAGCACCTGGAGCACATGTGCAGCACATATGCATGCGTGTAGGCAAAACAGCCACACACATAAACATATATATATATCCCAACATGATGGGCATGCACACACACACACACAACACACACACACACACACACACACACTCATCATCAACATAGAGTACAATTTAAATTTCAAAAATAAGCATAGAGATAAAAAACTGTATCTTTCTGCTCCCAGTATAATATGTTATAGCTTATATGATGTGGCATTTTAATTATGTTTCTGGATATATTTTAAGGCATTTATGAAATTTTTAACAAATCAAAATCAAAATTTTCTCTCTGCCTAAACAACCACCATGACAAAGAATGGATGTTCCGTGTCCCCTTCATGTCTCTCTACCACAAGCTGTCAAGAAAATACAAATTCACAGCCTCACTACCTATAATAAACTTTACCTTCAATGTTTCCTCACCCAACAGAGAATTGCATAGATATTCAAAAGACTCAGAAATCTTGAATTTTGAAATTTAAAAAAGCGAAAAGCTCCTACTTCTGGCTAAATCTCGAGATCCGGGGCGCCATCCCTGTGTTTGGAAAGCACGGCGAGATGATGGAGAGCTTGAGGCCTGCTTGGGCTGCACAGGAAGACTTCACCTCAAAATAAACAGGCCAGGTGTGGTGGTTCACTCCTGCTGGGGCAGGAGGATTGTTTTAAATTCAAGTCCAACCTGTGCTGCTTAGTGAGTTCCAGGCCAGGCTGGGCCACAGGATGAAATCTTGCATCAAACAAATAAGCACACAGCACTTCTGTTCTGACAGAACAAATAAGCTTTATCCTTCCTGTGAGGTAAAGAAGGCCCTCAGCATTAAAGGAAGTGATACTACACTGCGTCCTCAGTTATTTCAGCCTCCTGTCTTTGTTCATTACCTGCACAAAAATGCTATAAATGTATAAATATTAATCTTACATTTAAAGTATTTAGAAAGACCCCCCCCCCAAATGCATAACATCTTTTGGAATAAGCTTCCAGAGAGGGAATGTGTATGTGTTAGTCCCCCTCAGGAATAATCTCCCAGTATTTTACATGTTCATATATGTAATTTTCATGAGTTTTTCTTTATAACTTTTCATCATTCTGAACTTAATGTCCAACAGAATTCTCCCAAGAAAACTGGCTCAACCTTTCATAATATCTATGTTGTGGGACCATATAGATTGTTCTCCAAAGCCAACGAAGTTTTATTATGACAAAAAACACAACATGGGGGAGGGGTACCACAATGTTCATGAAGATAGTATGTGATGGCAGAATTATTGAGACTATTGGGGTATCCATTCCTGAAAAAAAAAACAGCTGTGGTATTTTGCATTATTGAATACTGATTTTTATTTATTTATTTAAGATTTCTGCTTCCTCCCCTCCACCGCCTCCAATATCCCTCCCCCTCCCCCAATCAAGTCCCCCTCCCTCATCAGCCCAAAGAGCAATCAGGGTTCCCTGCCTTGTGGGAAGTCCAAGGACCTCCCACCTCCTCCCAGGTCTAGTAAGGTGAGCATACAAACTGCCTAGGCTCCCACAAAGCCAGTACGTCCAATAGGATCAAAACCCAGTGTCCTTGTTCTTGAGTTCTCAGCAGTCCTCATTGTCCGCTATGTTCAGCAAGTCCGGTTTTATCCCATGCTTTTTCAGACCCAGTCCAGCTGGCCTTGGTGAGTTCCCGATAGATCATCCCCAATGTCTCAGTATGTGGGTGCACCCCTCGTGGTCCTGAGTTCCTTGCTCGTGCTCTCTCTCCATCTGCTCCTGATTTGGACCTTGGGATTTCAGTCCGGTGTTCCAATTTGGGTCTCTGTCTCTGTCTGCTTTCATCGCCTGATGAAAGTTAATCTCCAGGAGGATGACTATATGTCTTTCTTTGGGTTCACCTTCTTATTTTGAATACTGATTATTAACTCTCTTCTCAAACTTCTCTTTTTCCTTTCTCCCAAATGGGTAACTATTTTCTTCCCAGGTATGAAATCTGTCTTCTCTCTAGGGTGGAGAGTTCTTCCCCAGTGGATTAGAAAGGAACCATTTCTTGCCATGTTGGCCAGATCCTGCTTAAGCCTCTCCTCCAAGTCATTTACAAGAGTAAATGAATAGAAAACACCATATTGAGTGAGGTAACCCAGACTCAGAAAGACAAATATAATATGTACTCTCTCATAAGTGGCTTTTAAACATAAAGGAAAGAAAAACCAACCTACAGTTCACAATCCCAGAGAACCGAGACAACAAAGAGGCCCCTAAAAGAGACATACTTGGATCTAATCTACATGAGAAATAGAAAAAGACAAGATCTCTTGAGTAAATTGGGAGCATGGGAATCATGGGAGAAGATAGAAGGGGAGGGGGGAGAAAGGGAGAGAAGAGGAGGGGAAAATATATATAGCTCAATAGAAACAATAAAAAAGATAATATACAGAGAATATTCTTGATACAGATAATATACAGAGAAGGATATTTTTTGAAAACACAGTTTGTTCCCTTTTTTAAAAAATAAAAGCTTAGAAAACCCCCGCCCGAATGTAATGACATTCTAAGAGGTGCTGACCAAACTGACCAGCACAAGATAACTTGCCACAAAAGACTGGTGTTTATTATATATGTGTGGTACTTCTCAAATCCATACTCCTAGGCTAAGAGTCTTTCCTTAACTCAACATATACATTTAACTGACACCTCATCTTGAATGGACTATTTCAAACTCAATGTAATAAAGTTTATTCTCAAGGAAAAAAAAAGAGCAAATGGAGACCGCAGACAATGAGTTCTTCAAACCTGGCCATCCAGGGGATCCAGGACTATCCTTGATGATATTTAGAGATATTAGCAGGCGCGCTGAGTTCCGTGCCACTTAAGCGTTGTACCCACGGCTCCCCCGGTCTGGAAAACCCATTCTACTACAAAGCAAAGCGATTTTTCCATTCACTTCTCAACCTGGCACAACTGAGCAAACTTGGACACGGCCCAAATCATTTTAAGTCCAGGGATTTCTTGTTTACCAGGGAAATTCATCGGTGGATTATCTCCCAGTTCTTAGTTCTCTAAGTCACAACACTCAAACCTAGACTGAGAATACTCAGGTTAAACTGTAAATAAACAGATGGACCCAGGCATTCACCCCACCTACAAAATTATCCAGGTGAGACGTTCCTACTTGCTCATTGCTCAATCTCATCTTGCTAAAGAAAGAAGCCTAGGGTGGGGACATTCTTAGTCAAATAAATTCCTAAAGAGAATATTCAGTGAGTGATGGCATCAAGGAAGTATATCCCCTGTCCCAGAGAGCCCCAAGCTCTGCATCACTAAGGGTGAGGCAGCGCAGAGCCTGAGTGGATGACACAGGCAGGTGCCTCTAGTCCTTCCCCTTCCTCTTCAGCTCTCCTGCTGGGACTCTGGCACACGTCCCCCTCTGGGGATTCTTTATGCATTGTTTGCGAATGATAGATCACATGATCTCGATCTCTTTGCTGTTGATTGCATGTTAATCTTCTGAGTAGACTTTTTCATGATGGTGAATTCATCCCAGGGTTAGTAGGAAGACCCATTAAAATGAACTGCAGTCTGAGGGAGGGACCAGCATTCCTATAGTTGGGAAACTCACTGCGGATCCACAACGTATCAGTCATCTGCTAAATTCCACAATAAAAAGATGAATGAGGCCTTACCCTGGAGGTGTTCACATTGTACAGTGTCAAGGTGATCGGCCATTGATCACCATGGATACCCGTATACACACCTGCTTCAGGAAGGCTGGTTCTCCGGCTCAGACAACAACAGAATCAGAGTGAAATATTGAAATCTTCCAGATAGCAAGAAGGTTCCAAGAGTCAGGTAATACATTTTGCAGAGTAACTATTGTCATAGATGCAAGGCATAGGTGGAGAGAGGTTTAGGGATTAAGAGTGAAAGAAGAGTCTAGAAGGTCTGGGAATCTAGGTTGACTCTGGCCCTTTGACAAGTGTGTCCTTAAATTAGATAACAGATATAGCAGTGTGGAGACCGGAGGCTCTGCCTCTCCCAGTACACACCTCCTACTCCTCACATGGTGATGGCAGCTTCTTTCCACAAACAGTCTGAGATTAGAACAATTTTAGCCAGTGGAATCAAATGAAAGGAGCAAAAACCAAAGGTGCAAAAACAAACTAGCAGGGACCCCATATAGTCTGGACAGCCGTGGGTCATTATTAATACTTTTATCCACTGTTTTCAAGGGAGGAATAGGGTCTCTGTAGATTCATTTGATGGCTAATGCAACATCAAAAACAACTTAGACTCTGTCCTTGGTGATGATTCCTATTTTAGGTATTTATTGCCTGTTTTTGTTTGTTTTGTTTTGTTTCTGCATTGTTGTTCTTATTGGACTCACTATGTAGACCAAGTTAGCCTCAAACTCAGAAAATCCACCTGCTTCTGCCTCCCAAGTGCTACCTCTATGCTGGCTTGCCTGTCCTTTTCAGCAGATTGTGAGCTCTCCGAGGAGGAAACCCCTGTCTGCCTTTATTGCTATTTTCTTGGCACATAGTTTCAATGGCTGCACAAAACAATCGGTTTAATTGGTTTACCTTCTTCTACAGCAGTAGCCGACCATGTTAAGTACTGTGACAGTGGTGCGTGCCTAGGTGATCTCTGACAAGGGGACATTAGCTAGCGTTGGAGACAAGTTTCAGAGAAGGTGGCATTGCTCACAGTGAGTAGGGCTTCATGAAGTGGAGTAGAAAGCAATGTATACCAGAGAGAACACAACACCGTGGGCGAAAGCAAAGCTTCATGAGGAATGGTCAGTTTCAAAGGCCATCCTGTTTCTCTGTGTTGTCCAGAAGCTCTTGCCTATGAAGAAGAGTTCTTTATAAAACAGAAAATACAACTGAGAGAGAGGGAGTGGCAATGGGTGGGGTGTTTAGGAGTTAGGCCATTCCTGTTTCCCAAATAACTGCAAACCAGGATGTGTGTAATTCTTCCCATTATAATTAAGCCTGGGATAAGGTGTTGTTTCTGAAGCCCTGGTTGAAATACAGGTGTGGACCTGGGAAGGCTGAGCTCTCAGGCACACCTAATTAAAGAGCTGGTTCTTGGTCAACTTGACCTGACCTGTCCAAAAATCAGGAGAGGCAGAGCTTGCCTGGGAGACAGAGGACACAGGAAAGCAACTGACGGTTGGGTACCTGAATTGAGAGGAGGTTGAGGATGAGCTAACAACAAACTTTGACTTCTGGGCAATCCTCTGCGGAGGAGTTGGAGGAACACACCTTGTCCTAGATTCTTCGGGAATCCCATTGACAGGTCTTCCAGGTTCACACAGTCCTAGACTTCTTTAGGGGTGGTAGACTCCTGGGCAATTAAACTGGGCCACTGCGGGCAACTCCGCAGTTTTAACCCTTTCCTTCCAGGTTCAGGCGCGGGCCACGCTCTCATTCCTCCCCGCCGCGCCCGCGCCCGCGCCCCGGGGCTCCGGGACTGAGCATGCTCAGTAGCCGCCGGCGTCTAGCTCCCAGGGAAACCTCTGCACGCCCTCCCCAGCTGCTCTCGGTCGCCTCCTCGCCGCCGGCCGCCCAGGGTGCATCCCGGTTTGCAGGGCTCCACGCGACCCAGATTCCCGCCCCTCCCCCGCCCCTCCCGCGCCCGCAGCCAGTGCGGCAGCCGCGGCCGCCTCTGTCCAGCTTCCGCGAAGGGACCAGCCGCGGTGGTCACGGTCGCCAGTGCGTAGCCAGAGCGAAGACGGAGATGGAGACCACACTGGCGCTCTCCTGGAGCTGCTGAGCCCACCGCTGTCCCTGACCCGGTGAGTCTCGACCCCAGAGGATTCGAGGGGCGAATGCCCTTGGAGAAGAGAGAGGCGGCTGCTGAGCTGCGTAGGGGACAGCAGAAACGCTCGGGGTTGGGGACAGTGAAGGGACGTGGATGAAAGTGCGCACTACCTGGGTGCAGGAGCGCCGGGGTCACCCAAGACTATAAATCCTCTTTCTCATCCTGCGCATGGAAATTAACACCCGCGGCGCTGCGGGTCAGCGCTGGAAGCTGTTTGGGTCCCAGGGGCGCGGGTCGCCTAGCGACTGAACGCCACTGCAGGTGCCTAGAGAGGGATCCGAAGCCGGGGACAAAGGGCGGCCTGACTGGGACGAGTGGAGGGTCCTGACCCACGGGGAGCCCTCGGCCCTGCGGGTCAGGCCCCAGGGCGGTGCCAGGCGGCAGAGTGGCAGAGCTATAGACCGGAGGTCTCGGAGTCTCCACCCCGAGCCAGGTCTGCGGGGCTGGCGCGCTGCGCCTCCTCCCACTGTGGGAAACTCCACTCTTGGAGCATCTCCGGGGCAGGTGCAGTTGAACAGGCAGGCGGAGAACAACGGCCCCGAGAGCTGTTAAAGACAGAACAGTATTGCGAGGCATGCTGTTTTTCCAAGTGCCTTTATTTCCAAGTGTGGGCACTGACTACTCCCCCTCTTGGTGTGTCTGCTCAACCTCTAAGTGGCGAGTCCGGTAACACACCTTATGAATATTTCAGAAACGACCTCACAGACTCGCTTCAGATCAAGTTTAATGAATATGTGTGGGTGCCTTTCTGCCCCACACAGACAGATGGAAGCCTCAGCCACCGCTTGGAGCTTTCCGAATTTCATGTCTTTCTCCCCACAAACCGAGAAAAAGACGTCACAAATCGCCGCGAGCTTTAGATTGGTGTCATAAATTGAGGCTGTCATTTGGAGAGACTGATTTTAGGCAGGCTTTCGGTCTTTGTTCTGCATCTCAGCAACGTGAGTGTGCGTGTTGTGTCGGTCGCTCGACAACTGTCCTTAACTGGTATTACCAATATGGTGGAAAGCAGGTAGCGTGCCTACATTGGGATAAATCATAATACCTTGTTGTCTTTGATACCACGGGGTAAGAGCAGTCTCAGTCATTCTCTTTCTGGAAGTTTCCTTTTGAGGTCAGTCTAGTTGAAATTTTGCCAAAGGCACACATTCTCCTTATTCCTCACTATTGTGAGATATTTCTTCTTGACCTCTCTCTTATGGGAAAAGGGATGCTTTCTCTGTAAGACATCACCATCAGGAACAGCAACATGTTTTATTGCAGGGAACTTCCTGGCTTGAAGCAGACTTAAACTTTGAGCTGTAACTCTCATGTTACCATCACAATTAACCAGTAAACCAGCAAGCTGACATACTACATAGCTGTCAGGACTCTAAGATGATACACACTGGCCTACAAAGTCAGCCCTCTCCGGGTCTGTGAGAGACAGGTAGGTAATCTGACCCATCTCTAAGGAATTCTGATGTTGACCAAAAGCTCAAGATTCCCTGTGAAGAATAACGAGGCGATAATTCCCAATCTTGCAAGACGGCTCATACAAGGAAGAGGCTGGGGTGCTTCTGTTTACAGATGTTTCATATTTAGGAAAGGGTCTCCCTAGAAGACTACCACAGTTACATCACGGGCGACCTCCCTCTCTGCCTGCCTGGCTGCTTCTCCCAGCCTGAGGACAGTGAGTGCTGCTGGGCTAGGCTAACTAGGAAAAACAGCACTGGGGTGAAATTTTGCTCATTTTCTCTATTGTGTCCTGAGGATTCCACTGAAAATACGCAAATGTTAGCTTCTGAGAGATTTTTGAAGCCAACATTGGAGTGTCTTCTGTGCTAAAAATTGTTGATGGCATTATAAGGGAATTCTAAGGAATTAACAAAATCAGGGAAATATTATGTAACAAGGAGCATTTCCTAAAGCATGTCACCAAATCACTCAGGACGAGCCCCAGCTGCATTCACAGATGTAAAACCTGGCTAGTTGGGAAGTTTGCAGAGCTCCCGCACAGACTTCCAGGTGTGTCAAGGAAGCAGACCCCAAGTCCTCCAAGAACGCTTTGAAACATTTTTTAGGATTTGGCAAAAAAAAAAAAAAAAAAAAAAAAAAAAAATCAGGCTGCCTCCCTAAATGTGAATTTAAACAGCAAATACTGTTTTAATTTAAATATGTCACACATGATATTTGGAATTATACTTTAAACATTATTAGTTGTTTCTCTGAAATTTACTTTGGACTGGGCAGGCATTTTTGTTTTCCCTGGCAACCCCATAATGGAAAGGTATTTTTCCTCCTTTTTTGGGTCGCCTACAGGTTAATAAAACAAAATGGAACAGAAGTCATATGCCGCTCTGCAGACAATCTGGGGCAAGCTCAGCTCTAGAGTTATTGAGAATAGCTCATGCCTGAAAGTGAGTATTCTAGGTTCTGCACATCTTTCCCGAGTGCTTCTACTTGTTAGGCTTTGTGAGAGTTGCCAAGAATCTGAAGCTGAGAAGAAGCAGGGGCCAGAGATGTAGCAAGCCCCACATCAGCCAGTGTAGGACTTGCTTTGTCAGAAGTGCGAGGTGTATATTTGTCAGGGGTGTGTACTGTAAAAGCCTGGAGGAAGACACAGAATTCTGCTAGATAGCTCCATCAAGGAATGAAACAGTCAGCTACCCGGCAGTGCTGACAGGGCTGGCCTCAGGTATGAGAATGAATTCTAATCACGGGAGAAGAGGAGCAAAGAAAGTGACATGGGAACAGAATGAAGCCAACAGTTTCAGAATTTTTATCCGGTAGCCTCTGTTAAAAACACAGAACAGTCCTGTCCTGAATACAGTGTTTCAAAGCACTCCTCCTCATCTTCCAACTTTTACGTTGTTTCCTCCCCCACAAGAGACTTGTAAATAGTTTCCGATGGCAATGAAGAAGGAGCAGAAATGAGGGTAGGGATTGGTAAATGGCAGTTAGGCAAAGGTATCTGTGCATTTAATTAAAAAACTTTTAATTTTTCAAAATGTGTGTGGCTTTTTTGCCTGCATATATGTCTGTGCACCACATGTGTGCTTGGTGCCCTTGGAGGCCAGAAGAAGGCAACTGATCCTCTGGAAATAGAATTATAGACAATTGTTAGCTGTTATATGGGTGCTTGGAAATAAACCTGGGTCCCCTGGAACCTCTTAACCTCATCTTCAGTGAGCCATCTCTCCAGCCCCTCTCAATGCATTTTACGAAGCAGGTCACCTGCCTTTGACTAGCATTATTGTGTTCTTTCATTGTTCCACGGCCATCCTGGTCTCTTTAGATAAGAAAGCCACCACACAGTATCAAAATGCATTGCTTCTTTAAATTTTACTTTGATATAAATGGAGACATTTAAATGTATCATATGAGATGCCAATCGATATTCAGTTTCTTTGGGTACACTTTCTTGAAATAAGATAAGCATATGTTTAGGTTTTAACAAATCTGTTGCTCTGAGTGGGAAAAGACATTAAATTGCTATCATTTTCTGTTTCCGTGAGTTGTCTTGAAGGAAGCACATGCTGGGGATGGAGAGAAAGTATATCTTACAGAAATAGCACTGTGCGAAAATGACCATATGCTTGTAGTATCAGAGAGTACATACTTAGTGTTCTAAGGGAAATTAATTCCAAGGCAACACCGCAGCAAACACAGCTGTGTCTGTAAAGACAATGGACATCCTAGCTCTGAGGGTCAGGGTAGGGCGTGGCATGGGAGCTGGAGGTTAAACCCATGCAGTTCATGGAGAAACTGGTCGCTTGTTTTCTCATGATTCTAACTGGCAAAACTGCAGTGCTGATCTAGAATGCCGATCTAGATTACCCTTCTGTCAAGAAACCTATCTGTCTTCACAATCATCCTTCAGAATAGCCTCAAATGTCTAATTATGCATATGTGTGTCTAATTCTCACTTTAGTTTTTTTTCCTTAAAAAAATAAAGGTGCTGGGGAGTGTACCTAGGTTTTTATGGATGCCAGGCAAGCACTCTAGTACTGAGCTGTACTACATCCCTGAAAAAAATTAATTTGAGAGTCTCACTAAGTTATTCAGTGTGGCCTTGAACTTTCTCTGTAGTCAAGGAAGGTTCTGAACCCACCTGCCTCAGCTTCTTGAGTAACTGAGATTAACAGGCCTGACCCATAAGACCCAGCTCATATTCTACCACAAATTCTCAAAATCCTAAAAATTACCCTAGTCTTATCAAATAAACGACCATCATCTAAGATAGAGCAGAAAACAGTTTGATTCAGGAACTTACAGCGGTCCTTTTTGCAAAAGGTCAAACATCTTCCTGCCTCATAATTCTGAGTTTATATGAGAGAAAAAACTGTGACCAAGGGACATACTGACATTATTAAAGTTCAAGGCAATTAGAGCCTAGGTCTTGTTTTCAGCAAGGTTTACCGTGGACGCGCACAGCTTATTACAGGAAGCGTCACTGCAGTGGTCCCCAGTGATGACTTATGTGAGCTATCACCCAGAGAGCCTCAGCTGATGCCAGATGCTCATTCACTGTCTGAGTCCTTAGTAAACATCCTGAAATCAAACACTCTGCATACAGAATGTTTTCATATCCCGTGAGCATGTAACCTTCCAGCCCCCTCGTGTCTTACTCCAGTTTCTGTGCTGTAAAATGGAAGACATGAAGTAAAAATCTAACGATATGATGCTGACCCTGATGTCTGTATCTATATAATGAAGGTTGAGGCCTTGCTGTGGTTTCAATAGGTGAACAGTTTTGATCTCAAAGAAATTGGAAACTTATGTAAAGAGAGTGTACTCTAAACGATGCTTCCCATGCTATTGAAATAATTACACATTGGAATTTTTTACATTTTTGAGGTGAAGCAATTTGGTTGTTGCATAAGTAGAATTTATTAAGCTCCTTTAATAGGTCAGTCTCAGCTGGAGATACTGGTGTACATACCTTTAGCCCCAGCATTTGGGAAAAGGAGGAGGCAGGCAGATCTCCAATCGTTCAAGGCCAGTCTAGTATACATAATGAGTTTCTGGCCAGGCAAGGACTCTATCTCTCACCCCCCCCCACACACACACACCAAAAAAAAAAAACACACACACAGAAGCAGAGAGAGAGAGAGAGAGAGAGAGAGACAAAAAAAAAAAAAAAAAGAAAAGAAAAAGTTTTAGACAACCCCCCCCAAAAAAAACAAAGATCAGTCCCTGCAGTAGAGATGACTGAGACAGTAAAGACACCTTCAAACCTGATGACCCAACTTCCACCCTGGGCCCCACATAATGGAAAAAGAGAACAGACTCCGGCATGTTGTCCTCTGCTCTCTGCATACACTGTGGGGCATGCCTGTGCACACTCAGATACACACACACACACACACACACACACACACACACACACACACACACACCACAAACTAAAGAAATAATATGTGTAATTTTAAAGACCAGTCACAAGCGAGCTAATGAACAGCACAGATTCAGAGTTTCTCACATCCTCTTGCACTGAGGTTTCCATTTTAATTATTAGGCTGAATTTATTAATTAAGAGCCAGACGTAAGAGCTTATTTAAGCCGCTGTAACTCTCCTTCCTGTTTTCCCTTGTGCAACTCGGTGGTGAAAAGATGACTTTCAAACAATATGTGTGTCTGTGTATGCGTGTGAACGCCAGCGTCCTCAGAGACCAGGAGAGGACATCGGATCTCCTGGAGCTAGAGTTAGCCAGGTGGTGGTGGCACACACCTTTAATCCCAGCACTAGAGAGGCAGAGGCAGGTGGATCTCTGTGAGTTCGAGGGCTCCAAAGTGAATTCCAAGGCAGAATCCAAAGCTACAGAGAAACCCTGTCTCAGAAACAAACAAACCAACTGTTGTGTGGCCCCTGACAGGGGTCTGAGAATTGAACTATGGTCCTCGGGTAAAGCAGTATGTGCTGTTGGCCTCTGTGCCGTGTCTCCAGCCCTGGTCAAAGGTTTTGACGGTTTTTCACTCATGATGAAGCTAATCATTTCTTTATCTCATAGATTTTTTTATTTTTTGTTTCGTTTAGTTTAAAGGATATCCTCATGACATGAATTCTGTTCCCTACATCTTTTTTTCTCCCCCAGGTAGCATTGGAAATATATGAAATGCAAATCACTCACTGGAGAGCATTTGTCGTGTAAATACATTTCTTCTTTTTTTTCTTTTAAATGAAGCAGAGAGATATTCTATTCAAAAGCTGAAAGACAATTTTTCTAAAAGTTGTGTAGTGTAGTAGACCCTTTACTTTTTTGTTTTGCTTTTTTTGTTTGTTTGTTTGTTTGTTCTGTTTTTAAGTCAGGGTCTCTCTCTCTCTCTCTCTCTCTCTCTCTCTCTCTCTCTCTCTCTCTCTCTCTCTCCCCTATGGAGCTCTGGCTGTCCTTGAACTGGCTCTTGTAGACCAGGCTAGCCTCAAACTCACACAGTTCCACCTACCTGTGCCTCCTGAGTGCTGGAATTATAGGCATAAACCACCATGCCCCTATATTTTTTAATAGAATATTTTCATTTATTCTTTGAGAATTTCACACAAGCATTCAATAGATTTTGAAAACCCACCTTTCCTCCTTTCCTCCATCTATGACCAAACCCCATCACATCCTCTCCAGAGTTCTCTCTCGTTCTCTTCCTTCCTTTCTTTTCTTCATTTTCATTTCTTTCTGTCTGTCTGTCTTTCTTTTTAACAATCCACTGAATCAAATTAGTGCTACCCATTTGCACATGGGTATGGGGCCACCCAGTGGATCACGGACAGTCTGTCAGTGGCCAAACCCCCAAAAGATTCTCTCTCCTCTGGTCGTCGTTGACTGCCAATGGCTCCTTTTGCTAGCGAGGAGGCCCTCTGAGTCCTGCCACATCATCCTGGAATTTTGACTGTCTTGATCTGGTGTAGGTCATGAGCTGTGAGTTCAGAAGCACAATGATGATGTCATGTTCACAAGACATCATTTGACAACACTCTTGCCCATCCTCCAGCGATTGCATTCTTTGTGCTCCCCTTCCACAATATTTCCTGAGTCTTGGGAGGGGAGCAGTTGATACAGCTGTCTGATGAGGCCTGGGCATCCATAACTACTTATTCTCAGCACTTGAACCAGTTTTGAGTCTCTCTGTCAACTGCTGCCCATCATGAAAGGAAGCTCCTCTAGCCGTGGTTGAGAGCAGTGCTAATCTATGGGCATAGCATAAGTATTTAGAACACAGTTGGACAACATAACCACTTAGCAATACAACAGTGATGGATGGGTTCCTCCTGTGGCTTACGACTCTCTCGGAGACAGGTTTACAGTACTAGGCATGGATTCCCTCAGTGAGCAGGCCTAAGATCCTGTTAGAAAGTCGCTGGTCACCCCCAGAACAGTCACACCACTAGGGGCCAGCAGCGTATCTTGCCTGGCAGGTCAGTTCTGTCCTATTGCAGGATCCAGTCCTAAAAGGACTAGCATCTTCCTGTGGCTTTCGTAACACCTTCAAGCACGACCAAAGGTGGCCACGGAAGAAATCAACTGGTCAGCTCCAGATTGATTTCTCTTGATCCTGCAGCTAAAGTGGGACACTTTGGTCTGAGTTTTAAAGTGTCTTTAACCTAAAGATCCATTAAAATTGGCTTTTAAAAAATGTAAGTAATTCCTTTTAGTTATGAAGCTTAATCATAGGTTCTCTTAAAATAGTAAACACTTATTAAAACTGTTAACTGGGATGTCTATTGCATGTATCATTAGTGATGACTTAAAAAGCCTTTATTAAAATGTCTAACATGAATGCTTTCATATTCTATCCTGTGTCTAATGTGTACATGGCCCAATATGTGAGCCCAATAAATACAGATCAAGATTTAACGATACAGATGATTTTGTCTTAGCTGTCATTCTGTACTGTACCAGATAGTTCCTTCACTATTCCTTTGAATGATAGTTCATATATAAATACATATAATAGATTTATAAAAATACGTATACATATAGAATCCTTCTGGAACACATCCTATCAATTATCTGAGAATGTGATAGAGAATTGAAATCTGAGACATGGTCTCATGTTGACCAACTATGTTGAGACAATGTGGAAGAATAGACCATGGGTTTTGCTGGTTTACTTTAGAATTTCTTATTGGCCATAATATTTTTACAACTTTATCAATGATCAAAATCTACATAGGTCATCATAAACATCTCAAAAAGTAGAGAATTTGTATAATAATAATAATAATTCAATTTGATATCCTTTGGCCCAGAAAAAAATCAAGAGTAAGATTATATTTTTAAAGGGTTGGTTATGAGATTAATTTAGGATCTAAAATCAGTTCCAAGACCAGAATGTGGAAGTACCAGCTTTTCTACTGTTGGATTATGGAAAGAGTGTTCTCACTTGAATATGAACAATTGAACTTTTGGTTGGATTCATCAATGTTTTAAGCTCAAACCAAAAAGGGTCAAGAAACCAAATATACAGCATAGTATCTCTATAGAGTGACACCCTTGGGACTCCCTGTGGGAGGTGCAAGAAGAAAGAATGATTTCTCTGAATATGATGTTGGCTCAGATGACCTGAAGATCACCACCTAAATTTGATTGTGGACTTTAAATTGAGTCCCTGGGTGTTTACACATGAATCTACCATTGACTAACTCAACTTAATAAACTATATGTAACAGATAACTATTTTATCTCTGTCCTTTGTTTTAAAATGAATATATAACATCATTATTTTATACTTAATATTCCCTAGGCAACTAAAAATCACAAATTAATCAATTAAAAGTTAAGTATACCTCTTCAGTGACTACTACTGAGTTATTTCCAGAATATCCTTTAATTATGTAAGCTCATATCTGAAACTGTTCTTTTCAGCAGCCCTAAACCTAGGCATGTATCTTAAGTTATGCATCTAACTGAGTGTGACAATGGGTGTGTAGTCCCTGGCATCCCTCTGCATCATGTTTTGGCTTTCAAAGACATTTGTTTATACTATAGAATGGTCATTTGCTAATCGTTTTAAACATTGACTTCAAAATTCCTGTCCTGTATTGGTGACTGTATTCAGTGTTATACAGAGAAACAGAGCCAACAGGATATAGGCACATTTGTGCACACACATACATGTAGGGTTTGTGTGTGTGTGTGTGCATAAAGAGATTGATTACAAATGATGGGCTCTCTTAGTTGTGTCCATAATCTGTTGTCTGCAAACCAGTGACCCAGAAAAGCTGTTGAGATTCTACACAAGAGCAAGAAGACACCAGATCTCAGACATCATCTGAGAAATTACTTCCTCTTTCCTCCACCCTTGTTCCATTCAGGCCCACTGCAGCTGGATACTGTTGACCCATACTGGGGTTGTTGAGTCTAGGGATCCAAACACTGATCTTATCCAGAAACTACATCCAGATATACCCAGAGATAATGTAACTATGACTCTTTGGAGCAGTTGAAGTTGACATGTAAAATTAGCCATCGCAAGACCCCCACTACATTACAAAACAGGTCCACTTCCTACAACAGGTGTTGAAAGTGCCAGGTGTTTCTTTTTCACACACCTTTGAGGCTGAGACCTCTTTCTGGCATCCAAATTCCATTTCAGGGATTCCAGCCATTAAAGCCCCTCTACCAATGCCAGACAGTGAGGAAGCAGTACCAGCCAGTGTCTGGAGCTGGCACTGTGTCTGGAGCTGGCAGCAGAGGTTTCTTTCCTAGGCTGCATCTATGTCACATGTTAAGGAAGTATGGGGGGGGGGTGTTATGTAATGTCCAGACACGATTTCCTTGTCCACCTGGACATCTGGGGATTATTTTCATGACAAATGCATTTTCTGCTTAAATAGGAGAAAGGGTTTATTTGGTTTGGGATTTGGGGTTTGGTTTTTGAGACAATAGCGCAGACTGGTCTTAGATTCTTGGAGATCTTCCTGCCTTAGCCTCTTCAATGTTGGGGTTTTGGGATGATCCACTGTGGCCTGCTAATTTCTGTTTGTGCAATAGTGAGCTCTGATTAGCACAGGACTGATCTTATGCTATTGGAGGGACATTCATCATTGTCTAGGACCCAATGAGTGAACGGCAAAGGTGGGGAGATAGTTATTCAATCTCTTAGTGTTAGTGAGACAAGTCACCTTGTGTGGCCTGAGCTAGTGATCTGGGGATAAGTAAGGAGAGGTAGGGAGTCCAGTGGCAAACTTATGTGGAGATGTATGAATCTATGAGCATAGTGATTTCAAAGATTGCTTTAGGGTGGAAATGGGAGGTGGTTATGAGAAAGAATGCTTGTCAGAACAATAAATATTATGTTTCAACTATTTCAAGAAGCAACATTTTTTTTTCTTTTTTAATATATAAAGTTTTGGTCTCTAGAGTGTATCATGCCTTAATCACCAGTCTGTTCCTGCTCACCCCATCCATAGTTCGCTGAACCTAGGATGTTATTGATATAAACTATCATATTCTGAGTAAAAAGCTTGTGAAAAAAAAAGTCCTTAAAGTGCTTGCCACACATCCATCCATGAGGACCCGAGCCTGTATCCCCATATAAAAAGCCAGGTGCAGCGGCATGTGCCTATAGTCCCAGAGCCAAGAGATAAAAGAAGAGGGTTCTGGGTCCAATCTTGCCAAATCAATGAGATCTAAGTTCACAGTGAGAGACCCTAATGCAAGAAATAAGGCAACAAGCAATAGAGGAAGCCTCTGATTTCCAAGGCCGCCTGCACTCATGCACACACACCCGTCCACACACACCCACACAAAGACCCATTCGCATGCATGCACACACACTCACCCATACACACACACATACCAATACACACACGCACACAAACATACCCATCCATACACACACCCCACACCTGTACACACACACACATACCCA
>NC_022012.1:48173119-48219895 GCF_000317375.1 Microtus ochrogaster | reverse complement strand
ACCCATCCACACCCCCACCCCTACGCAATGCCCATACACACACACACCCCACACATACCCACACATACACACACGCCCGTCCACACACATGCACACAGACCCATCCACACACACATACAGCCATCCACATGCATGCACACACACTCACCCATCCACACACACACACACACACACAAACATACCCATCCACATACACACCCACACCACACCCATACCCATACACACACACACAGACCCATCCACATGCATGCACACACTCACCCATACACACACACACACCCCACACATACCCATACATACACACACGCCCGTCCACACACATGCACACAGACCCATCCACACACACACACACAGACCCATCCACACCCCCACCCCTACTCAATGCCCATACACACACACACACACACACACCTACACATACCCATACACACACCATACACACAACTAGAAATAAGATATGAAAATAAGTACATAAAATAAATGGTTTCTTTACACCAGGGTGATACTCTTAAGACTTGGTACTCCAGACCCTAGGACCCAAACCTTCTTCACTGCAAATCTGTGTTTCTCAGGAAAGCACATTTGACTTTTAGTGTGGAAACTGTCCCCACATTTCTACTGCCTTTTACAACGGCTTTTATTTAGAATTTTAATTTTCACAACTAAAATATTGAGAACACTTTGTGTCAAAGGGACTATAACTTTTTCAAATTCCCGTAGTCTCTTAAAGGTCAGAGACATATCTCATCAACTGTGCTTGCCAACCGTGTGCTGCCTAGAAAAGCAGAAAACCGTGTGCTTTTGAAGCAGGCCATGAGTAAATTTATGGGCAGCCTTGACTTCTGCAGCGAGCATGGACTGCCGTCGCTCTAAATCACGAAATAACCCTAGACGAGTGCCCATGCCTGAGGAAGGGAAGGCGCTTCCGTGCTGCCGTGTCAGGGCATGTCAGCAGGTCGGGTTTAAAGACGATTGCTGAGGAAGGAGGAAAGAACAGCCCTGGACCGTGGCCTCAGGGAGATGGGTATCCGTGACATGCCCCTCTCGTGGGGTAGGCTGGGTGGCGTGTGGGGACAGGAGCTGTGCAGTTTCAAAGACTTCTTCATCCATTTTCATTTGGGGTGGTAATTTTTCATATCTAGTTTTCTGTCATCGTGTGAAAGCCAAATCACATTTTGTCCATACTTTAGATGTTCACAGCCATAGGTTTCTTTCTTTTCTTCCTTTTTACCCCATACCATACCATCTCTCCATCACCTTACTGGTTCCTTCCATTTTTTATTGTTTTTATTCAGTTTGTTATTTTATTGCTTCATATTATTTTAAAATCACAAGGCTCTCATTCTTTACATAGATTTGTTACTTTTTAGGACTTGCTTAAATATGAAGCAGGCTGAAAATACAGACATTATCTGAATCTGCTAATTGTCTAGTTAGGATTTCCTATTGTTGTGAAGAGACAGCATGACCACGAAAACTCTTTTCTTTTTTTCTTAGTTTTGGTTTTTCAAGACAGGGTTTCTCTGTGTAGCCCTAGTTATCCAGGAACTCACTCTGTAGACCAGGCTGGCCTCAAACTCACAGAGATCCTCTGGCCTCTGCCTCCCGAGTGCTGGGATTAAAGGCATATACTGCCACCGCCCAGCATGACCACAGCAACTCTTATAAAGAAAACATTTAATTGAGGTGGCAGCTTACAGTTTCAGAGGTTCAGTCCATTATCACCATGATAGAGATTATGGCAGCGTGCAGGCAGACGTGGTGCTGGAGCTAAGAACATTTGGTTGTTGTCCCAGGCAGATGTGTTCCTTGCTGGCATGCTCATTTTTGATAAGGCCTTTGTTCTGTTTTATTGGAAATCATCCCCAGACAGGCATGCATGCAAAGCATAATAAAGAATTAATGTAAAATGCAGCAGCCTCAGGTATCTGGTAGTGGAAACATTTTCTAAAGTGTTCATGTTTTCTCTCCATGTTTGCATTTTTCACCAAAATATGACATCACTGAGGAAGGGGTGGGTCAAAATGAAACATATCTATTTCCTATTTCTTCTTGTTGTTCTCCTTTCTCCTCCTCCTTCTCTTCCTCCTCCTTCTCCTCTTCTCCTTTTTTTTTTTTTTTTGGTTTTTTGTTGTTGTTGTTTTTTGAGACAGGGTTTCTTTGTAGCTTTGGAGCCTGTCCTGGAACTCACTCTGTAGACCAGGCTGGCCTTGAACTCACAGACCCTCCTGTCTTAGCCTCCCGAGTGCTGGGTTTAAAGGCGTGCGCCACCACCACCTGGTCAACTGTTTCTTTTTTTAATATTTATTTTATATTTTCTTTGTGTTGGGGGGAATTTTACTTGCGTGTATATCCATGTACCACATTTGTGAGGTGTCTATGGACGTTAAAAGAGGGTGTCGGATCCCCTGGAGCTGGCACTAGAGAAAGTTGTGAGGCTGGGCCACCATGTGGGTGCTGGGAGTCAAACCCTGGTCCTCTGGAAGAGCAGCCAATGCTCTTAACCACTGAGCCATCTCTCTAGGAACACTTATATCTATTTCTAGTAGATTTTGAAATCCCTACCTGACTGAGGAATGTCTTCTCAATTCTTGTTTCATTACATTCTAGAAGGGCCATAATCATCGTTAGATAAGACCAGAAGTGTCTGGAAGGTGATCTTCTAGGTAGCTCCTCAAGGATGCCATGAAGCTTTGGGTACAGGCTCAAACACACAACTTGATGGCTTGCTTCCTGGCTTTGCCCTTTAAGGTGAATTAAATGGAGTTTTCATTCTTTTTCCCAAGTCTATCTAGAATTTTGTCCCAGTGGCTTCTAGAGGCAGCACAGAAGCAAGCTGAGTGCCACTGCCTCCTGAAACTCAACTCTGCCGTGTGCTAACTAACCATAGACTCTCCTTGGAAGATCCCTTAACCTCTCTAGCTCGATTTCCCCTGCTGCAAAGTGGAGACAATAGTTAAGACTCACTTCATGAAGTGGCTAGGACTGAGTTTATAAACAAAACACATTGGTTGTTGCCCAACTCTTAGCAACTTGTGTTTAAATATTAACTGTTATTAATTCCACAAAACCTTAAACTGAGATTTAATTCTTCAGGTTGAATCTTAATATTATTTATTTATTTTGGTTTTTTTTTTTTTTTTGAGTCAGGGTTTCTCTGTGTAAACCTGACTGTCCTGGAACTCACTCTGTAGACCAGGCTGTCTTTGAATTCACAGAGATCCACCTGCCTCTGCCTCCCAAGTACTGGAATTAGAACTTTATCTTAAAATGTACTGTATACTCTTTTAAATGCCGGGATAATCACAAGTTGGACAGATGTTAGAATGAATTGGCATTCACTTTGTGAGTAGGTTTTTTTTTTTTTTTTTTTGATTTTCGAGACAGGGTTTCTCCGTAGCTTTTTGGTTCCTGTCCTGGAACTAGCTCTTGTAGACCAGGATGGCCTCAAACTCACAGAGATCCACCTGCCTCTGCCTCTGCCTCTGCCTCCCGAGTGCTGGGATTAAAGGCGTGTCCAACCACCGCCCGGCTGTAAGTTGGTTTTTATGTGTGTGTAAGTGGTTTTTATGTGTGTGTAAGCACCATGTGCCCATGGCATTTTGGTTGTTACAGTTAAAACTTCGAGAGTGTACAGGGAGTAGCCTCTCTCTCTCTCTCTCTCTCTCTCTCTCTCTCTCTCTCTCTCTCTCTCTCCCCTAGGGTTTAAGATTTTAAAGAAAGAAGCTTTGCTGCCTCTAGTAGAGTCTCTAACCATCCCCTGGGGCGTTCAATGGCTGGATGGAAGAGATGAGGTTACACTGTGGTACTTTTTACAAAGAACTTCTGGGAGCTTCGTGCTCAAAAAAAGCCTGACAAGTCCCCCAGTGTCGGGGTGAGGAGCCTTTCAGAAGTCTTGGGCCACTCATCACTATCCCTTCCCTCCCAGCTGGAAAAAGAGAGGAGGCAGATAACAGCGGAGCCCCATACCGAAGTGCCGACTCACCTCGGGTGTTTGATCAGCAAGCTTGATCATTTGATCTTTCTCTTTGGATCTGTTCATCTCTGTACACACAGAGACAAATCACTGCCGTGCCCTGCCAAGCTTAACAAGCCCAGCTTATAATCGTATTCTTTATTATAGGGAAAGTAAGATCTAGATGATTTTTTTTTCTTTCAGGTGGGAAATTTAGAGTTTGTTTTACTAGTGTTATTATCAATAGATGTTTTTAAAGTGTGTTTTCCTAAGTTACAGCGTTCGTTCTGGCAAATATGTTGGTGGGTATGCAGCTTGCCAGCCTTCATTCAGTTTAGGAGCCTGGGTAGGAAAGAAACAGCAAAGAGATCATTTGTGAGGGGTGAGGAGACGGCTTAGCGGGAGAGAGTGCTCGCTGCACAGCATGGGGACCCGAGTCCAGATACCTTGTTCTTGGACATAGATGTCAGCACCTGTAACTCCAACACTGGTGGGGCAGAGGTGGGAGGATTTCTGGGGCTTGCTGCCCCAGTACCCCAAAAAGAGCAAGCTCCAGAGTCAATGAGAGACCTTGTTTCAGGGGAATAAGCAAGAGAGTCCTAAAGCAGAACACTTGACATTTTCCTTTGCTCACCAGACAAGCACATGGGTGTGTCTTACACACACACACTAGCAAAATTTTTTTAAAAGTTTTGGAACACTATTAAGGATGCAGAATACAACAGACAATTCTGGTGTCCACCCCAGAATGAACTCCCTCTAGAGAATAAGTCATGAATAAGGGGCAGTGCAAAGAATGGTTTTTATGTTTTCCTTAATTAATAGTGTCACCCTTGAAAGAGGGGACACTAATGTCTAGGTAGAAAATTGGTGAGCTTTTTCTGAATTAAAAATGTTTGACATCTGTACTTGTCAGTGGGTGAACTAGATATAGCCAAGCGGGTAATTCACATTTGATCGTTAAACGTAGTAGCCTGGTGTGGACACTTGAGATGTCTGTGGCACCAGTGTCTGTTGTGGCAGTGCTGAAGATGGAGAGACAACCAGTGCTAACATGGCCACAGAGGAGGACTGTGGCACTTGGCACCTTCACTGAAAAGCAATCCAAGGATATTCCCTATGAAGAGCAGCTCAGGGCACCACAGATCTTCCTGCACACGTGTCTTCCTGCAAAGACTGTCTAGGGGTAAAATTTATCCCCCTTAAAACATAAAGAAATAGGCCACAATTTTAACTAAGCATTTTTTTTTATTTTTCTGTACAGATTTGAGCTAACTTATTTATGACTTGACGGTGAGCAATGGGTTAAATGGCATTTTACTTACTCTTTAACACCTGCCGTTTTTGATGTTTCTCTGGGGGAGGAGGGCGCAAATGAATTACATCTAGTTGTGTTGTCCTCCTGTTTGGAGGGCA
The DNA here is from genome assembly GCF_000317375.1 of Microtus ochrogaster. Lineage (NCBI taxonomy): Eukaryota > Metazoa > Chordata > Mammalia > Rodentia > Cricetidae > Microtus > Microtus ochrogaster. Next base: position 48,214,524 of record NC_022012.1, on the reverse strand, counting down.
GATGAGTAAAACTGATGATTATTTTCTCTATCACTTTTTGTCCACCCAATAAGTGAACCCAGTTGCTTCTACCTGATAAATATTTCTCATCTCTTGCCTTCTCCCCCTGCCACCAGCATTTGTCAATTCAGGTCACAAAAATCTGCCAGAACATATCTTAACAATTTCTTGGGATTTTTGTTTTGTTTTGATTTGATTTGATTTTGTTTTTTTGGTTTTTTGGTTTTTTGTGTGTGTGTGTGTTTTGTTTTGCTTGTTTGTTTCTTGAGACTGGGTTTCTCTGTAGCTTTGGTGCCTGTCCTGGAATTAGCTCTTGTAGACCAGGATGGCCTCGAACTCACAGAGATCTGCCTACCTCAGTGCTGAGATTAGAGGCATGTGTCACCACCGCCTGGCTGTCTTGACAATTCGTAAGTGACTCTTGACAAAATGATCTTTTACTTTAGATGAAGATATAATAATAGTGACAAAGTAATAACCCCATGGGTGCTCAGGTCTTGGGGGCCCATTATGTACCTGTAAGTATCCTAAGCACCTACATACTGTGGTCCATTCGATTCTTGGAACTACCTTGCAAGGTAGCTATGACTGCTCTTCCCACTGAACCCTAGACAGACTAAGTGGCTTGACTAAAGCTGCCAGCTGGCTAGTGGTACTTGTGTGAACTTTCTCTCCAAAACTTCCACTCATAACCACCAGTCCCCTCCCTACCCCTCTGGCGACTTGTCCCATGGATGTAAGTCTTCCTCCGAGTTCTAAACCATGCTGCACAATCCAGTGCAATGCTAGCCACACACACTGGACAAGTTTTGTCCCCGTGGGTAAATTTGGGAGCTACTATACATAGCCCAGAAAGTTTTTGTTTTAGTTTTTCTGTTGTATTATTTAACTTTCCCATATTGTTATGACATACAGTCTAGATATGTTAATTTTATCTTTTTAAAATTTATTAATTCTTCGAGAATCATGGACAATGTGTTTTGGATCACATCCACCCCCCTCCCCCAGCTTCTTCCTGATCTACCCCACTTCCCTCATCTTGGTGTCCAGCCAATAACTGTGACTAGACAGGTCAGAGCTTCCTTGGGCGGAACTCTTTACTATTATTCTGCTAAATGGACTTAAAAGGTTTTCTAAGGCTGGTGGTGGCGCATGCCTTTAATCCCAGCACTCGGGAGGCAGAGGCAGGCAGATCTCTGTGAGTTCGAGACCAGCCTGGTCTACAAGAGCTAGTTCCAGGACAGGCTCCAAAACCACAGAGAAACCCTGTCTCGAAAAACCAAAAAAAAAAAAAAAAAAAAAAAAAAAGGTTTTCTAAGATAAAACAATTTTGTAGCCACATGAAATTGAACTACTTGAGGATAAAAATGTCTGTTAAGTCTGACAACATATTCCTGACTGTAATTCATTCTTTACCACTTTTGTATTATGAGAACTCTAATTCAGTCTCATCCTCATGAAAAAGAAGAGTTGCCAAGAAGATGGGTTGTATATCTGGTTTGTTTAGTAATTTCTTCTGGGCTATGTTCTAATTATATTATAAATATTTATCTAAAACCTTTAGATATTAGATGATCTCCTAGCCTTCAGATCCATCTATCTCCATACCATCACTTAGCCCTAAAAACTAAGACTGTCCTAGATTCCTAAAAACTAAGAAAGTCCTAGATTCCTAAGTCAAATTCCCCAGAGTTCTGTATCTCAGTGAACTCTCTCTCCAGTTGCCATCTACATGCAGGGGTGTGTATTGGCTCCTCCTTTTCCTTCACAAATCCAAACATCAAGTGGTCAGTTTACAAAAGTCTTGCCAACTCCATCTGCTAAGTATCTCTTAAATTCTTCACTTTGTATCTCCATCCACTGCCTTCCGACACCATCATCTCTGTCAGGATCATCGCGGAAGCTTCTAAAAGGTATCACCACTGTAATTTCATCATGGTACAACTCACTCTTTGCACTACGATCAGAATAGGTTTTTATATTTTACTGTTATTTTGTGTGTTTGGATGTTTTGCATGGATGTCTGTGCACCATTTGCATGTGTCCTGTACACAGAAACCAGATGAGGGCATCAGATCTCCTAGAATTGGAGTTACAGATGGTTCCTAGCCACCATATGGGTGCTGGGAATCAAACCCAGGTCCTCTGGGAGAGCAGCCAATACTCTTAACCATGAGCCGTCTCTCCAGACCCTGGAGTGTTTTTCAACCAATAAAGCTGTGTTACATACCAGCTTGAAAGCCTGCAGTCATTCTCTGTTGTAATAGGAGCGGCGGGGCTGCGTCCCCAGCACCCTGGCCGCCGGCTAGCTTTACCCGAAATAACAACACACAAACTGTATTCTTTTAAACACTGCTTGGCCCATTATATCTAGCCTCTTCTCGGCTAACTCTCGTACCTGGACTAGCCCATTTCTAATATTCTGTGTAGAACCCCAAGGTGCGCTTACCGGGAAGATTCTAGCCTACGTCCATCCTGGCGGCTTGCTTCATCACGTGCATCTGCCTCAGAGAGCAGAGCTATCGCGTCTGCCCAGGAGAGGGGAGCATGGCGTCTCTGAGCTCACTTCCTCTTCCTCCCAGCATTCTGTTCTGTTTACTCCACCCACCTATGTTCTAACCTATCAGGGCAAGCAGTTTCTTTATTTAATTAACCAATGACCTTCCTCCATCAATTCTCACTACTCATGCAAGATGCTTCAACCTCTTTCAACACCATCCACAGAGCCTTCTGAGATGACCTTCTCTGCCTTTCCACCTCTTGCTGCCTTCCCACCGAGGACCACCTTCAGTCATAGGAACATCCTCTCTATAACTACTGTCCTTTCTTTCACTTCTGGGGTTTCACATGTGCTCTTTGGGGAGTCCCCTACCCCCGACATTTAAGCTGGTCGTCTCTCTTCCTTGATGTCTCAGGGCACATTTCCACTTGTAGCCCTGTGCCTGTGCGCCTATCTACTTTCCTATGCCAGCCTGTCACTCAAGACTGTTAGGTCGGAAGGGTGCGGTCTCGCTCCTCTAATTCACCCTGTGTCTTTGCTGCCTAGCACTGTGTCTAATCATAAGAAGCATTACATCTCCTTAGAAATGCAAGTTTAGAATGGCGTTTGTTTACAGAGAAGTCACTAAGAAGTACAGGTAGTTCCTATACACCGTACCACCCAGTTTCCAGCATTAATATCTTGGATTAATGCAATATACTTGCCACGACTAACAGATATGTGTTGGTATCTCATTATTAATCCAAGTCCATCTTTTTCCTTCTAAATAATATTTTGTATTTTCAGTTTTATTATTACTGTATGTGTATGTGCATGATGTGTGTGTGTGTGTGTTGTAAGTGCAAGGATGTAAATGTCACCCACATGTGTGCGGAGGTCAGAGGACAACTTTCAGGGGTTCGCCTCTCCTTTCCTCGTGGGTCCAGGGAACTGAGCTCTGGTCATCGTGCACAGCAATACTTTCGCCCCTGAGCAGTGACACTCAGGGCTGTGCTTTTTTACATTTCCTTAGCTTTTACTGCACACCCCTCTTGTGCTTTAGGACCTTGCCTGTGATGCCTCATCTAGTAGACCCATCTCCTTAGGTACACACCTCTTTGTTTTCACTCTTTATTGGACTCTTCTTATTTCTAATTACCTTAAGCATTTTGCGAAGCTCAGTTATGTAATCTGTGGCAGGTCCTCCCTCTGGGGTTTGTCTGACATTTCTCTCCTGATTAGACTGGGGTGACAGCGTTGAGGGGAAGTCACAGGAGCAAGTATCATTTACATATGGCCATTTGCTGTCAGTGTGACTTCTCGCTGGTGACATTTGTTTTATCACCTGACTCATGCTTGTCAAGAGTCTCTGTATTATCCACTCCTTTCTCTGTCCTTCCATACTGTCTCCAGGAAGACACCAAGTCTAGCCTTCCTCTGAGGGGAAAGAAGATATGTAGCCTCCTCCTTGTGTTTACTGATCCAGTCATCCAGTACTGACTCAGTACTGATATGGACCTGGATCTTCATTATACCTAGGTTCTAATTCAATACTGCCTTTGTTGTTGTTGCCCAGATCATTCCTTCTTTGACCACTGGGGCTCTTTCCACGTTTATCTGTTGTTTATTTTGTTTGTCTTAAACACATCCCTTTCCGGCACAACCTAATGTTTCTCATCATGTCCCAGACTTAGAGTGACCATTTCTCCAAGTCTCCCCGGCCCTTTCAAAGTTGAACAATGAGGAACCATAAGATCTTTGGAGACACAAAATGATTAAGTTAAAACATTGATTCATTTAGAAACCACAGATCTGCAAAGAAGGATGTGAGAGTTCCACCAACCAAAATGAACAGATATTATTTTTTATTTTGCTTCTGACATAGTTTCTGAGAAAAACACTTAAAAGGTTAAAGATCATTGCTCTCCTCTCTGTCTCACCAGAAACAATCAACCACAGCCTCCACGTGTAGATTTTCTTTTTCAAACATGTAGACTCTACATTGTAGAGAAAATATATGTTAAGGAAAGACTGGACTTTAACTGTGCTCTGTCCCCCAGCTTTTGAGCTGTTCTAGATGGTAGCTGTGACTCTTCCCCTCACTGTTCCATTCACTTCTCCTAAGCTAGACTTCTCTCTTGCCCCTCCTTCAGGGATATCTTCTCTCCGCTCTCAGTTGCAGCCAACTCTGTTTCATTCATCTCATCCACCCTTGATTCTTTGAAGGCTGCCCATGTATCATCCTTCCCAGAAAAAAAGAGAATGTCTTAGTTAGGTTTTCTATTGCTGTGGAGAGACACCATGACCACAGCAACTCTTATAAGGAAAGCATTTAATTGGTGTGGCCCACTACAGTTCAGAGGTTCTGTCCATTATCATCATGGTGGGAAGCAAGGCAGCATGCAGGCAGAAATAGTGCTGGAGCAGAGAGTTCTTACATCTTGATCCAAAGGCAACAGGAAGTAAACTGACTCACTGAACATGGTTGAGCATATGAGACCTCAAAGCCCATCTCCACAGTGACACACTTCCTCCAACAAGACCACACCTCACTCCAGCAAAGCCACTCCTTTCAGGGGTCATTTTCTTTCAAACCACCACAGAAGGTATCATGTTGTAAGCTTTGCGAAAGCAAACATTTTTGAGACTTTTTAAAATTAACTTTGCTGTTTGACAATTTCATACATGTCTGATGCATTCTGATTACTTTCCCGCTTGCTGTCTCTTCTCTCTTCCTCCCCATCAACCCCTTTCCTCTCTCCAAATCCCTCTCACATTCATGTCTTCCTGTTTGATTTCATCACCCACTGACTTTAACCAGGGCTGTCTATTGGAACTTGGTAGCCTCACCAATAGATACACAACTGAAGACAATGACTTCTCCTCTCCCTGAATCTATCTATCAGTGGGGTGGGGGTGTAGATGCCCCCATTCATAACTAATGGTTGACAGGAACAACCTTGTGCAGGCCCACGAACTTATATGAATAACTGCTGGGTGAGCGTGACTGTGATGGCCACATCATACCCAGAAGATGGCATTTCACAGTCCATCTCCCTGTCTTCTGATCTTATGTTCTTTCCACTCCCTCCTCTATGGAATCTACTCCCTGAGCCTTAGGGAGGCTTTGGACTGCAAAGAACTGTGCAAATGTAAGATCTTACTACTCTGTTCATTGTGAAAACAAAACAAAAAACAAACCAACAAGAAACTTGAACTTGACACGTGAGGCATCATTTATTTGTTTGGAGTATGTGACTCTTAGACAACTATTTTAAATCTTCTATTAGCATATTCTAATTGGACTGATTCTGAGCTCAGCAATATTATCAGTTCCTTCCAGTTCTGTCTGAACTGTTGCTTTTGGAAGGCTGAGGCTGTCAGCCTGGAGGTCATAGGGTATCTGGAAACCATGATAGTAATTTTCATGGCTCCTTATTTTTCTTACATGTATTGTTCCTCAAGATGTAGGAAAAGTACCCACCAAAGAGAAAAGGCTTATTATTGAAGCTCATACAATCATCTCTGGCAAGTTAATTGTACAGTCGTAAGTTGAAAGGCTGCCATGTTCATCTCCAGCTCTTGAATTCCCTTTGTGGAAGGTTCTAGTGATGGTGTTCTGGGCAGAGCAGGAGTTTTTTGGAAATCCCAGTAACCCTCTTTTTTTTTTTTTCTCTGTAGCCCACACTTACTTTGGCAGAAGAAAATTTATAAGCAGTCACTTGAAGACAGTTGGCATCGTATCTGGAGAGCAAACAGCAGCACAATGAAGCACTTCCTGAGGTAAGTGGTCAAGGCTCCCTGGGTGAGCCTCTGAAGTGGAGAAACCTCCTCACCAGTTAGAGAGCCAGCTGTCTCCTCTGCTCCTCAGCTGTGAGCCCCAGACAGGGGCATTGGATTTGCATTTTGAACGAGGGTAACCTGTGAGTGAGGCTCCTCTCTTCCTCTGTCCACCCTTTGATGTTGAGAGAGCACTTGGAGGTGACAAGAGAGCCTGGTCAAAAGCATGAATGTCCTTCATGACCTCAGAAACGTGTGTCCTCAAGAGTGATATGCAGTCGTCTGAAAGTTGAGGTCAATAAACCAGCTATTAAATGATCAATAAATGTAATTTCTGTAAAATCATTGTTCTGAAATAAAGAATTTTAATTCTTCAAAATTTAGGGCTCGACTGACACACCGGTCCACACCAGTTCTTCCCCATGGTGCCAGTGTGCTCTGTTTGTTCCTGCTGCCTTGTTGTCTCCACAATATCCATGAACAGCTCCCAAGCTGACCCGCACAGAGTCTGTGCTAGTAGACTTTGGACAGTCCTGTTGCTTAGAAGCCATTGACTAGATTCCTTGTGACTAACTCCAAACTGCTAATTGCCATCGGATTTCCCATTAATGAAATATATTGAATCATATTAAAAAGTTACAAAATAGAGTTAGTCACAGAGTAGAAAATTCAACACATTTTCTGGTGTGATCTTCTTTCCTTCCAGGTAGTTACTTCCATCTGAAACACATTCCTTGTTCTACCCTGGTCACCCTCGAAGCAAGTTGTGGGTGAACTTGCTTCTTTCAAGAAATTATTTGACTCTATGCGAGGCAATTTAAGACTTTCTTCTCCCCACTGGTTTTGTTTCCATCACTGTTTCTGGAGGCATGGGTAGGGGAGTGAGGAATTCGCTGTGCTTGGGTATGGTCAGTGGAGACTACTGGGTCACTATGCAAGCTACCTGAAGATCACACTTAGACCATTTCCAGATGTCAGAGCTTGTTATCTTGAATGTTCACTAACCTGTTCCTCTCAGCCATGTGAAAAGAAAGTATCTGAAATATCACTAACGCGTTTATTTGACCTGATGTTTTTGGTTGCTATGGTTATTAAGTCACCTGTTTACACAGTCAAGAAAAACTGGTATGTACGACTATCTCCCGGATGCACATGTAGATTGGTTAGCTATAGAAGCATGCTAACAGGAAGCTTCGCTGTGATATGAAGCTTAGCGTCCAGGACTCCCTCTGCCACCAGTTACATGATGTGATGCTGATGAATTTTTTTTACACTGTCTCAATGCATTTCAGAAAAACTTGAGCCAACACACACCCCCAAAGCACGCACGTGCACACACGCACACACATAAAGAGTTTCTACTGATTATTTATTTTGAAATAACAAAAGGAAATTTGTTGCCCATTCTTAGTTGATTATTGGATCTTGTTTTAGATTTTTGCTTTTAATACTTTTAACTGTTATATTGTTTCAGTTCATTTTATGCTAATATATGGAATGTGGAAGGGTAGACATCAAGAAATTTACAAACTAAGGTTATATTAATATTTATTCCCTAAACAGTACATTCTCGTAGCTGTTGGGCAACTTTGGAAACCCTTCCATTTCAACCAAAAAGAAGGTTATGTAAGTGCAGCCTGAATGAATCAGGTATTAATTCCTGATTCTACATTAAGTAGCACGAGGAGCTGACTTCTAGGGAGAATTTCAGCATTACTTAAAAGGCCACGGAAAGATTAATCTGTCAACTTCTGGAATGTTCTGAAATGAAATGCTCCAGGCCTAGACCAGAGGAAACTAAATGAACCTTGGGGAATCCAGATTGTAGGAAGGAAGAAATTCTAACGCTCATTTAAAGTGTGTGCTGTCTATCTTGGTCCCTTTTCTTCCTAACTGCCTTTTCCAAGCAATTTATAAGAAAGGATTTATTCAGCTCATAATTCTGGAAGCTGGGAGGCCCAAGGTTGAGGGACTGCACCTGGAGAGGACATTCTTGCTGCCAGAGACCCTGAAGAATCCCAAGACTTTCCAAACTCTGCTTGGTGAGAGAGGCAAGTGACAGATGCCTCACTCCAAGACCGTAAACGGATTGATCCACTAACCCATACCTGGACCCAACCATGAAGGCGGTACATCCATGGCCTAGTCACTTCTAAAAGGCATCCCTGATCCCATGCCCTAACACTTAACAGTGGAGATCAGTCTGAGCATGAGTTTTGCACAGGACAGTCAAAGCTAAGCAGTAACCTGTCTCTTCTGCTGCTGCAGCCATCGAGTATAGTGATGGCGGAGCTGCTCAGAGCATAACAGGATGGAGTCTATGATTTACATGTGTTTTTAATTGCGTTAGGAATAACAAATAGTTGCTACAGGATGAGCACGCCCACCTAAAGGATATGTTTGTGACTGAATGCAGTCATGGAATATTGACTAAGTAACTGCCCTCGGTCACTCAATCAGCCACAGCTGCATAAGAAGAAAGCAAAGCATGCAGTGAATGAGAAAATGTACCTCTGCGGTCTCAAAAAGAGGTCAGCGTGTCTTACACCCCAAGTGAAACTGAGGATTAGGGTTTAGTTTTTATAATACACTTTACTTATTTTAATTCAATTGATAGTTACAGTAATAAGGGACTCGAGATTCATACTGAAAATCTTTTCCTTCATTAGAATTTCATTATTTTGAGATTTGATTTTTTTTAAAGTCATCAGAACATTATCCTGGAAAATTCTGATAAAGAGAATTTTAAAGTCACCCCTCATAAATAATTGCCACTGGCTCTTCCAGCCTCAGAGTCTCACTTCTCCATTGTGAACCTTCCTGCGTATGCTCCTAAGAAAGGAAAGGCAAGAATTTGCCAACTTCAAACTGCCATGAGCAACTCAGGACCCATCCCTCCCTCCAGGCTTTGAAGTAATTAGGGCAAGTATTTTACCCTTCTGATTGGCTAATAAAGCCTCATCCCTCACGAATGTAACTGGGGCTTTGTAAGTCATTCCTCTCGGCTAACGTTTGGCCCACAGCATTTGCTGTAACAACACCGTATCACAGCGTTCCCTTCTCAGTGCAACTGTGTAAAGGACTTAATGGGTCATCGTATAGAGGAAGACCAGGGAGCTTACTCAGTTGAGTGGCTTGTTCCAAGGCACACAGATACTTGAATCCAACCTATTTCTGGTAGCATGTGCGTTGTGTGCCTCCCTTGCTATGTGTGAGTCTTTGGGGGTTGAGACAAAGGGATGGGAGACAGTCTCTGCACCCAAGCAGCAGAGCAACCGGAGGAGCAAGGCAGAGCTAGGATATAAGGATGGTTGTGGCCTGTGGCAGGCTGCAGACTTTCTGGACACAGAAGTCTTCATTAAGGCAATACTGACAAGGGTGGTCAGGGCATTGCTGGTTGGAGCTAGGAGCCAAACCCTCGGTTTTCACCTTCTAAGAATGTTCTTGGTGGTCGAACGCCATCTCCAGAGCTTGGACATAGGAAGTTTAGGATGAGGACCGCAGGTGCCGGAGATGGAAACGCCACCATGAGCGAAGTGAAGTAGGAGTGGGCACCACAGCGCCAGGGGTCCCCTTCAGCGGGTGTGGACTGTAGTTAGAGCGAGCAGAGGATAAATAAAGGAGTATAGAGACAGTATGGACATGTTTGCGAGTTTAACATCAAATCATGCTCAGCAGCATTGTCTTCCACGCTCCTACTAGGATGGCCCACTAAGCAGTGCTTAAAGCATTCCACCACCCTCCTAACCCAAAGTACCAAAGTCCGTATTACTCCAAACGGGGTCCAGCTCCCTCTTCTGAACTCGCAGGTACCAGGCACACATGTGGTGCACACACAGACAGGCTGGCACAACACTCGTACAGGTGAAAGAAATGTCTTTAAAGCAAACTTCCCTTCTTTGAAAAATAAAATAGAGAAAAATAAGGGGAAATTTAAATGTATCTTGGATAACAGATAGTGTTGCAAAGAATGCTAGGATGAAGCTTACAAAAGAGTAGGTAGTATGTGACAGCCGGTGCATTTGGGAGTTTGTCATTCGTGTTTTGTGGTGTGGTTTATGTGACTGTGGGCTGTCACAGTCTTCTGCACACTTCAGAGTGATGCTTCTGTCCTAAGCCCCACCACAGCATTTCGACTATGTTTCATTTCTTTTTGACAGTGGAAATATCCTTGTGGGTATGAAAAAGAGAGCGAGAAAGAAAAGCAAACAGAATAGGGTGTCTTCTCTCTCCTTTTATTAAAATTACCTGTCTATGAAACCCACATGGGTTTTTCTTCTGCAATACAAAAGAGACCTGGGGAAGAAATGACACCCAGGCTCCAAGTCATTCTGCAGATAGACACTTCCCGGCACCCAGGATGGTACTTCCAAGTCTCAAGCCATGCCTGTGTATAAACCTGGTGCAGCAGCCGAAGGGGAGCCATTCTGGAGCTTGGTTTAAGATAGAAAATGGCTAGTGCCTTTCCCCTGGGGAAAGGGACGATGAAGGAGCTCAACTCTGTGTTAATAAGCTTCTCTTGTTATTCTCAATACCTGAGAGCAACTTCGAGTGAGATTTACTTGACTCGTACTTTTGAAGTTACTGCTGTGCCCTGGCACTCTGGCCTGTGGGAAGGCAACACTTCAGGTTGGAAGTACTCAAGGAGCAGAGCTACTTACCTCGTGACTACACAGAAAAAGAGGAGGAGAGGGATTGAGGGACAAGGTCCCACAGTCCCCTTCACAGACAGATTTCCAGTGACCTAAAGCCTTCCTATTAGGTCCCAAAAGTACCTTCCTAGGGACTAAGGCTTTAACACATGGGGCTTTGGAGATGTTCTAGTATAACATGAAGGGCCAGGCCTGCTTGTTTGGGTTTCTGTCTCGCCCTTTACCCCAGAACTGTTTAGCCCCAAAGAAAAATCACACATAGGTCTCCATAAATTATAAGCTGATTGGCCCATTAGCTCTAGCCTCTCACTGGCTAACTCTCACATCTTGATTAACCCATTTTTCTGATCTATGTTAGCCATGTGGCTCAGTACCTTTTTTTCAGTGGGGCAGATCATATCCTGCTACTTCGGTGGTCTGGGCAGGAGTGGGAGGAATCAACTTCCTCCTTCCCAGAATTCTCCTGTTCTCATTACATCATTTCTACTTCCTGTCTGGTTTTCCTGTTTATATTTCCTGCCTGGCCAATCAGCGTTTATTTATAACATGATTGACAGAATACAGACAATTCTCCCGCACCATTCAAGTTCTAAACCGTAGTCCTCCATAAGCAATTCTCAGAGCCTTTTGGCTCTTGGGAAAATCCATTCTACAAGGACCCAAGAGTGTGTGGTGCGGTCGCGATGCACGGACTTTGGTCCACATGTTGAGGCCATTTGTCGTTGAGAACTGGACACAGAACAGATAAGATGGCTTTTCTCCTGGATTTTTACTTTATTGTCACAGGACAATCCTTCCCAGGATCACTGTCATGGCCATTTGGCTGGACACCAATCGATAAATATACAACGCGATCTTTTTTTCTGGAATAGTCATCCAACAGTTAGAAAATAGCATTCATTTTACAAACAAACACATTGACGTTTTATAATCTTCTCAGGCGCCTAACTAAAATGTTCCACTAACTTTATTTTTTAGGGTAACTATTTTTTTTTCCGAAACCTGAATTCTAACCAGAGCTTAGAATGTATTTAGCCTGAACACTTAAATGCCAGGCTTGATTAACACAGTAAGTGCAGCATCCAGCTGATTTCATAGTAACTGGCTGCACACAGAAAACACATATCCCGTAATGACTTCTGGTGGCCATGTTATACATGTTAGCGGCTTTATCATTTTCATGCTTTTTAAAATAACATTCAGGAAAAAGAAAGTGTGCTTAGTAAATCAAGAAGAAATTACTGCTGATGACTCCAATAACTAGCAACGCCATTATTAATATCTTCATCCTGAAGCCTGCCGGCCCACTGTTATTTACGTGTCACTATTAAAATGGTTTTACTTCTAGAGGAAACTTAGGTCATTGCATGAGTCTTTGTGTGCGGTTTTTCCTATCAAGGAAATATCACGAACATTTTTGTGTTGTGAGCTGTCCTAGGATCTGATTTTCCTGCCTGTGGAGTATTCCACTGTGCCTGCTTTGTGGAATAGTTTGGAGGCCATGCTCTTTCTCGTCATCGTTTCCTTTGTGTTTATAAAAACCTAAACCCTATGCCTTTTCAACACATTGGACTCTACTTTTAACACAAGGCTGATGATGATATTAGAACCAGACCTATTCAAACACATGACTATAACCAAAGAATTAGTTGACTAATCAGCCAGCTGAATGAGTCCCATTGCTAAGAATGCTGGTGACTGTAATTGATCCCAGTAGCCCTAAACACCTTATTTTGGAACAAGAGAGAATCAGAGAACATTTGGGGGGGGGGTAACTTTTTAGAAACAACACCAGTGTGAAGTAACAGATATAATTCGGTCTCCTAGGAACACAATGTGAAGAGGGGCTGAACCTAACAGTCTGGGTGGCAGGCTGTCATTGTCTCTAAAGCACAAGTCACTGAGATCCTGAACAATAGCAGAAAGTAGCAGGCATTTCATTTTCAAATCAAAAATCTACATAAAAAGCAAAGTCACAAGTTCAGTTATGTGTGAAAATGTGCCTGTTTAGAGACACAATTGCTGGTTTGCTGAGGTGCCACTGGAGTTGGGATGTGTGGTAAGAACATGGTGCTTTGTTGGAGCCCAGAAAAGACTCCTGTAGAGGTTCTGAAAAAAAAAATTTAAATTTAAATCAGAGAACATTGTCCTCTTGGAGTAAGAATAAAAGGTCCAAAGTGCTTCTTCTGAAAATTGATGAGGAAGCCTTTGGGCAGAAGCAAGGCATGCTGGGATTGGTCAGCAAGGAAGGCAGCAGCCACATGACCAAAGGAGAGCAGCAGAAGCCAGGGGAAAGGGAGACAGGAAAGGATGGGAGAAAGGAAAGAGAAAATGCGGGCAGTGGGGCAGGAGTGGAATTAGGTCTGGAGGCCGGGTGGGGATGGGATGGGGGATGGTGAACAGCCATTCATTCTGGCAGAGGAGGTATCCCTACCCCACCCGATGTCTCAGGCAGAGGCCGTGTTAACACTGATTGAGTTTCAAAATATTTAGACAAAGGTGGGAGAAACAGAATCCCAGGGTTTCCCCCTCAGCTTGTTGGAGTTGTGTAGCCATGGTAACTGTCCCTCTCGGGAGTGGAATGATGAACACCTGTGGATGCTGAGATCTAATGGCTGGTTTTCTTCCTGGCTTCTTTTCTTGCTGGTGGTGGCTGCTCTCTCTTCTCTCGCAGCTTTCTATGGGAAGGGCGCTGTCTTTTGTTCCCCACAGGATGCTGATCCAGGTGTGCCTGTATTTCTACTGTAAGTTTTTGTGGCGCTGCATGAAGTTCGTGATGCGGAAGCTCACAGGAAGGTGTGAACTGCAAAGGATTTGCTACAGCACCAAGCCTGGAGCGTCTAGAACCATAAAAATTGGTGAGCGGGGCGTGGAAGGGAGGGCAGAATTCACAGTTGGTCGGACTGAGAAAGCGATATAATATTTTAAGTAAGCCATATTTGAACATTTATAGCTCATTATAGCTAATGGCATTTGTGTGTGTTATTACTTCAACAGAAACATCACTGAGGGATTCGAAAAGTAAGGTAAGTAAATTTTTTTTTAATTTTTCAGTAAATTTTCACTGAGGGTCTTACTTTGATCATGAAACATAAAACCTGTGGAACAGTGAGATGGCCCAGCTGGTCAAAGTGGCTGCCACCAAGCCTGGGTGTGATCCCCAGGTTCCACAGGGAGGAACTGACTCCTCAGGCAGGAACTGACTCCTCAGGCAGGAACTGACTCCTCAGGCAGGAACTGACTCCTCAGGCAGGAACTGACTTCCACTCCTGCTGTGCAGTGTGTGCACCTTACACAGATGTGCACACGATGGAATAAAGTACTTTAAGACAATAAAAACTAAAATTGAACTTGCAAGAACAAAATAGATCACTGACAAAAAGCATATATAAACAGGAAGTAAATGCATTTTTGCATATATGACAGTTTCTAGGCGTACTTGTAAAGTTTAGTCTATGTCAAATTAACTCATTTTATACCACCTCTTAAATCATAAAACAAGAATATAATAGCTGGGCAGTGGTGGCACATGTCTTTAATCCCAGCAGTCAGGAGGTAGAGGCAGGTATATCTCTGAGTTCAAGTCCAATCTGGTCTACAGAGTAAGTTCCAGGACAGGCTAGAGGACCCAAGTTGGATCCCCAGCACCCATATGGGCTCATAACCATCAGTAACTCCAGTCTGGGGGAGGTGCCCTGATGCCCTCTTCTGCACTCCAAGTGCACTGCACACACATGGAGCACAGACATACACACAGGTAAAACACCCATACATAAAGAAAAAAATATTTAAAAAGAGTACACAGTTGACCATCTACAAAAGAGAAAAATATGATTTATTTTGCAAGATTTTTGATAATTTTACCTCATCTTCTTTAACTTTGGCAACCCTCAGTCTATGAAGTAAAAAAGAAGCCACCAGTGTACTATAAATAGCTTAAAACAAATGTCTGTTTTGAGCGCCTCCTCTCATACAGAGGTGTAGAACTGAAGCCCCCGCCCCAGGGGTATGTAAGCCATCGCTGCTAATGGGAGAAACTGATTGAAAGATGTTTTCTAGCTGTTGCAGACCTCAGTGAGCGTTCACCCCGATGCCATCGAAAAGACTATCGACGACATCATGGAGCTGAAAAACATCAACCCTGACATCAACCCACAGTAAGAACTGGACTTGGATGTGAGAAATACAGACCCCAAATCACATGGAGCTCTCTCTCTCTCTCTCTCTCTCTCTCTCTCTCTCTCTCTCTCTCTCTCTCTCCCTCCCTCCCTTCCTCCCTCCCTGCTTCCCTCTTCGAAATAATTATCTGCAGTGTTTTGACTTTCAGATGAACATTAAGTAAAATGGAGGTGCTTCACGTATGTAAATGGTAATGACTTTAGGCTTCTTCTGGTTTGTAAGCTTATGGTCCTGTCTCCATGAGTCGAAAAAGGGCGAAGGGAGCGAGAACTAATATCAAAACACAAGATCAAGGAAGCCCATTCATCTTCAGGACATGACTTGATTTCGGTGCTTTACATTAATTGCATATATTCAAATCATAAGTGTGCTTATACTGATTCTGCTCCATCTGGAATATTCCTTCAGTTTCCTCATGAATATTCCATTATGCCGGGCTGATAATCTTGGAGACAGCTCCTACCTGCTTGTCAAGAAGACAGGCATGCGTGGGAGGAAGAGATGGTTTTTATATGAATACTTCAGAACTTTATAATTTATTCCTCTCATCTTGGAAGTATTAAAATGCATTTGGCAATGTTCGTGACATTTAAAATTAGCTTTATATTTTCCATTGGGCGCAGCAATTTTTTTTTCAGTAGAATTTGGACCTTAAAGGCATTAAGAAGAATGAATTCTAAATGCAGGTATATTTAGACACAGCTTGAGGTTGGTAACAATCAAACTGTCTTGTAGATCTGTGTGCATGAGGGCATCAAATGTCACAGACTGTTTAGAACGAAAATGGAGCTAGAATTGAACGGGATTTCAGAGTCTGCTAGGTGTTGCTCTTTCTCCATCTATCCAAGAGCTTGGTCAAAAAACTCCATTTGCTCTTGGTCTCTGCAGCATCTTCTTATAGCTTTGCCTCATTCAGATGTTAAGGTTGAGTTAATTATGTAATAAATATAGTTTTAAATTTTTCTCATGGGGTGGAGAGATGGCTCAGCAGTTAAGAGCACTAGTGCTCCTGCAGAGAGCCTGGGTTTGGTTCCCAGGGTCCAAACAGCAGCTCACAGCTACCTATCACTCCAGTTCGAAGGGGTCTGATGCTCTCTCCTCTGGCTTCTGTGGTCACCTATTGCACATGGTGCACATACTTACACTCAGACACACACAAATAATAAATAATCTCTATTAAAATTTTAAAACTGGCTTTCACTTTTATATTTTAATTAGAATATAATTATATCATTTCCCCCTTCTTCTCCTCCCTTCCAGCCTTCCCATGTTTTGCCCCCCCACCCCGATTCCTCTCAAATTCATGGCTTTTTTTTCTTTAATTATAATTGCTACAAATATACACATAGATTAGATATATTCAACATGCTATGCATTCACAGCAAAATGCGTACCTTATGAATCAGAAGCCATGCCCCATGAGAGGGAACTGAAGGGATAGGGCTTTTTCCCCTAGCCCTGTAAATGAGACTAGAACAGTGGTTCTCGACCTGTGGATCTTGACTACTGGGGGTCAAATGACCCTTTCACAGGGGTCACATATCAGACATTCTGAATATCATAAGTTTCTGATATTAAGATTCATAACAAAAGCAAAATTACATTTATGAAGTAGCAACAAAAATAATTTTATGGTTGGGGGGTCACCACATCATGAGGAGCTGTATTAAAAGACGCAGCATTAGGAAGGCCGAGAATCCCTGAACTAGAAGAGGTAGACATCATAAAATAATTAGGCCTGGCGGGGGGGATGGTGGAGGTAAATCTGTTTAGAGCACTGAATTCGGTCCACTTGGTAACAAAAAGAAGCCAAGTTTGTTTCCACATAGGAAAGTGTCCAGATGTGTAGAGTAGTTGGACTCTGGAAGGAATGTTGCGGAGGAGAGATGTCACTCATGGCGCTCCCTCCGCTCTCGGGACACTATTCACAGGCGTGATGTCACCACAGCCACCACAGCTGCCGTTGTGTTTCTTTTATTTTGTCTAGAAAAGTTTCTTGTTCTGGATCCCCTGAGAGCCCACTCCCTCTTTCCTTTCTTTCTCTCTCTTCCTCTCATACAAAGACTTTTGAAGTAAATCCAATACGTCCCCCTAAATGGTCCCTAAGAATCTGTTGTTTTCTGTTCTCACACCCTTCCAGCCACCTTCCTGAAGGCCTTCCTTGTTTGTTTTAAGCCAAACAGTTAACTTTGCACTTAAGAAAAAACTAAAATGAAGGGAGAGGATTTTCACAATTCAACAAAATTGTGCTTCTAGCCAGGCACGGTGCGAGCCTGAGGCAGGAGGATTGTCTAGAATCTGAGGTCAGCCTGGGCTAAGGAGTGAGTTCTAGGCCAGCCTGGCCTGCAGTATGAGACCCTGCCTGGAGAAACAAAGGAAGAGAAAAAGGAAGGGTGACTATATACATCAATATGCGTTCCTGAATATGTACATGAACCATTTACATAAAAACTGCTACAGGCATCGAGGGAGCAAATGCCAACGGCACATGGGTTCGTTTTTCTCACACTCGGTTCTTCTGTACTTTAGGCTGGGAATCTCTCTCCAGGCTTGCCTTCTGCAAATTGTGGGGTACAGAAACCTCATCGCAGACGTGGAAAAGCTACGCAGAGAACCCTACGATTCTGACAACCCTCAACACGAAGAGATGCTTTTGAAGGTGAGTCCTTCCCCTAATGTCAGTTAATGGCTACCAAGCTCTCAGGCCAGGCGGTCTCTGTGCATTTAGGATACAGAGCTGAGTAAGACATGGGTGTTGTGACGGATTGGCAAGGCTGAGTTCTCTTGCTAGTTGGGGGTAATTTTTTCATCAGAATATTCATATGAGAAATTAACTTTAAAGCCAGTTGACTCTTATAATCTGAGAAAGCATCAGAGGTTTATTTCTATGGGGGAGTGGCCCCTTGCACTTGGCTCAAGTTTGCATTGTTTCAGATGTGTTGAAGGCTGCAGGAGAATCGAGAGAGCATTTGTCAGAGTGTCATGGGGTTTTTACTTACGACTCTAACACACATCAAAGACAATGAGGTTGATTTCTGCTTCAGCAATAGCCCTCTGGGGAAATTACCCAAGATCCTCCTGCTGATTATTTATTCATGTAACTTGGCAAATGTTCAAAGAGGAGGTAAAGGTTTTTACTTGGCACACTGAGCCTGCCAGGAAGGTAATGTAAAGTACTCCTTGCTCGAGTCTTAGCAGCTCTGATGCTGCATCATCAGAAAACAGCAATAAAGCATCAGCTTATGAGGTCAATCAAGTCCAAAGAATAAAATTCAGACCACCATTTGGAAGTGCTAACTCAATTAAAACATTTTAGACATTCACTTCTGAAAATAGATACTCTGCTGGCATGGAGTGCTTCTCTGTCTCTTTCTAAATTTTAAATAGGCAGCAACAAAACTAGGGGAGGGGCTAGAGAGATGGTCCAGTCAAGAGAGTATGCTGCTTGAAGTTGCTGGCTTTCAACTGCCAATCACGTCTGCTCCAGGGGATCTGATGCCCTCTGCTGGCCTCTTCAGGCACCTGCACTTATGTAGAGGTAGTCATACACTGATACACACATATATGAGATTAAAAATAAATCTCAAAAAAAGAAGGAAGCCTTTGTTTATCTGCCTCGCCTTTGTTTAGCTGAAAATGTCAACAGGTGTAAATTTTTAATGCATCTTGTGTTTTGTGTGAAAGAGTGCATGTTTTGTGTATGCAAAGTACGTAGGCTGGTGATCCATTTGTCTCGACTAATTAGTGCTGGATCTGAGGTGATCATTAAAACCTGAAGAAATCTCATTCTTGGCAATAGCACGCCGTCTTCTCTTTCTCTCCTGTTAATTTTAGCTAGCCTATTACTTGAGTTCTGCCTTCTCCTATTGCAGGACCATTTTCTGATGGAGGTTATCAAACTCACCAAAATGATTTAATAGCTAGGATCAAGGTGAATGAAAATGAAACGAATCAGCATAGTTGACAGCCTGGCTATCCGTGTCTGAAATGCTTCACAGGCCGAGATAAACTCAAAATTAGCTAATGGCATTTGAATGTCTGCTCTGTGACTGGTCTGGTAATGATATGAACTGGCTTATAGTAGGTGTTCGGCATAAAAGGGGGTGAATTAATGACTTACTGAAGCACCTTAGTGTATTAGTCAGGGTCCTTTAAAGTAACAGGACTGACAGAATGAATATGTACTTTAAAATGGGCTTATCAGAGTGACTTACCAGCTATGGGTCAAGTAATCCAACAACGGCCGTCTCCTGATGGATCCCGCAGTGGGTTAACCCACCAGACCAGATGTCTCATGAGTCCCGATCTGGTGCTGGAGTCCCAGGGAATTCCTAGAGAACTGCCACTGTTCAGTCTGTGAAGAAATCCTGAAGCAGCTGATAGAACTGGTGGTTCTAGCACCAGCAAAGGCCCAGGGACCGGACAGATGAACTTGCCAGCCAGAGAGAGGACAAGCAGACAAAAAGCAAAAGCATCCTTCTTCCATGACTTTTTATGTGGGTGGCCACCAGAAGGTGTGGCTCAGGTTTATGGTGGGTCTTTCCGCCTCAAGTGACCCACCTGGGAAAAGTCCCTCACAGGTGTGCCCAGCTGCTTGGGTTTTTGTTAATCCCAGATGTGGTCAAGTTGTCAGTCAAGACTAGCTGTCACCCTTAGCTATCGTATAGTAATACGTTCTCGTCAGGACCGCCAGCCCACAAATAATGGCTCAGAGGCTTATTACTAATTATGAAGGCTTATTATTAATTATGAAGGCTTATTATTAATTATGAAGGCTTGCCCTCTAACGTAGGCTTGTTTCCAAAGAGCTCTTATAACTTAAATTAACCTGGTTTTTAAACCTACATTCTGCCACATGGCTTCTTCCCTCATCTCCCCTGCACCTCCTGCTTCCCTGTGTCTCACTGTCCAGTTCCTACCTCTCTTCTCCCCAGAGCTCTCTCTCCTCCTGGAAATCCCACCTGTTCTCTCCTGCCTAACTACTGACCATCCAGCTCTTTATTAAACCACTCACAGTGACACATCTTCACACGGTGTAACAAATAATCCACAATGTTTATGTTAAGAACAGCTGAAGACGGCTCTTAGCAGGCCGTTCAAATCCTATTTGTTAGTTTCGCGTCTATTTCAGCCAGTGAAATCCAGTATGTTAGACACATGTGACTAGTCCAGTGGTTCTCAGTCTGTGGGTTGCAGCCCCTTGGGGGTTCAAATGGCCTTTTCACAGGGCCACACATCAGATATCCTGCATACCAAATATATCTGATATTACAATTCCTAGCAGCAGAAAAAATTACAGTTATGAAGTAGCAACAAAAATAATTTTATACTTGAGGGTTACCACATAAAGGGTCTCTGCGCTCTGCAGGTTGAGACCCCCTGGACTAGGCTGTTGACTTTCATCAGTGGCTGTGATTTGAGTATGCACATGCTCTCATTCTGATGTCATGGCTAAAGAATCACGTAGTGATTATGTTCTTTGTTTTAGAGGCGAGAAAACTACATTTATTTTAGTTCAGGCGGACTGTCTGATTATTGCCTATCAGTAAATAATAAAGCCAGAACTATTTACCATCAGGTTTGCCACCTTTTGCTTTCTATGTTTTTCTTTTAAGAGAAAGTCTGACTATGTTTTTGTGAGTTGGTCCTGAACTCTCTATGTAGCCAAGTCTGTCTTTGACGTTGTGGCAATCCTCCTGCCTCAGTTTCTAAAATGAAGAGATTATAGGTGTGAGCCACCGTGCCTAGCTCTGAGTTGAACCCTTTTATGACTGACTTTCCCTTTTACCCTTACATGATTTGCAATGTAATCAGGACATGTTCTGATCTCCAGAAATCCCTAACTATTATCCACATGGTACAGCAAAATGTCCGTACCCATTCTTTTCTTGCCTTCGTCTCCAGTTTGCCTATTATAACCTTGTAATTCTGAACCTGACTATAAGACTCTTCCCTTCCATCTTCTTCATACTGACAGAGAGGTTTCTAGGAGACACGTCTAGCCATTAAGATGGATTAATATCCCTAGACACCTGTAATCCCAGCACAGGGGACACAAGGCAAAGATGACTGGAGCTCAAAGGCCAGTCTGGGCTATATGCAAAACATTTTCTCAAGCAAAACAAAACACCTTCAAACTTGCTGTGTCCTACAGTAGAGTCCATATTGCTCAGGACAGCACCTTGGCCCCTTCCTGATGTACCTCTCTCAGCTCGACCTGCTGCATCCCTATCCATTACATACAGAGCATCTCACCATAACTCAGGCTAGGCCGTGACAGCCAAGTGCCCAGGAATTTGCTCATGTTCTTCTTATTGCTGCTCATTGTTCTCACAGAAGAAGCCACCTGGCTTTCTTAATCTTTATTCACTGGATTTGGAAATAATTTCCCCGCCCACACAGAGGTGAGATCTTTCTTCTGCCCTTCTGGGTAATTGAATTTCCAATTATGAGAGCAATGACATCGTAATAACGAAACACTGGCTGGGTGTTTGCTGGGTCCTGGCCACTACAATAAATTCTGCACTGAGTTCCCATTTCCATTCTGACAATAACCTTGTGCTGATTGATGTACTGTATTATCTCCATTTGGAGAGGGGGTGAGAAAACAGGCTGCGCGGTGGCCGGGCAAGCCCACGTCACTAAAAAGTGCTCCCGCCACTGTACTGCAGTATCTCTTCAGAGGAAACCGTGCCTAGTCTCCTTGTATCTGCAGAGCCTGGCCAGGGCTGGTGGATGACTGCCCAGTTCAAGATTCATCTTTAAGATGGGTGATGATAGCCCTGCTTCCTATGTTGCAAAATCATTTAGGACAAGCATCCGCAAGCAAAAGTACATGAGCCACATCTACCACCCATTTTTATTAGTGTTGTATGGTCACATAGTTGTGTGTGTGTTTCTGTTGTCCCTGTCTGCTGTCCTACTATAAAGACAAAAGGAAAAGTAGTTACGGCAGAGTCCACACAGCTCCAAGGACCTCCCACCTCCTTCCAGGTCTAGTAAGGTGAGCATCCAAACAGCCTAGGCTCCCACAAACCCAGTACATGCAGTAGGATCAAAACCCAGTGCCATTGTTCTTGACTTCTCAGCAGTCCTCATTGTGTGCTATGTTCAGTGAGTCCGGTTTTATCCGATGCTTTTTCAGACCCAATCCAGCTGGCCTTGATGAGTTCCCAAAAGAACATCCTCATTTTTTTAAATTTATTTATTTATTAAAGATTTCTGCCTCCTCCCTCCCACCGCCTCCCATTTCCCTCCCCCTCTCCCTCCCCCAACCAACTCCCCCTCCTTCATGAGCCCGAAGAGCAGTCAGGGTTCCCTGCCCTATGGGAAGTCCAAGGACCTCCCACCTCTTTCCAGGTCTAGTAAGGTGAGCATCCAAACATCCTAGGCTCCCCCAAAGCCAGTATGTGCAGTAGGATCAAAACCCAGTGCCATTGTTCTTGACTTCTCAGTAGTCCTCATTGTCCGCTATGTTCAGCGAGTCCGGTTTTGTCCCATGTTTTTCCAGACCCAGTCCTTTCTTTGTAGTCTTAAATAGTTTAGCGACCCTCCCAAAAGAACATTGTTGTAGGATGTTATTTATCTCTTTACCTCATTGATTAGGAACAAAAATATAAAGGTTTAACACACTAGAATATACATGCGTGCATTCTATTGCCTTCAAAGCAACAGCCCCAGAACAGCGCCTACAGTTCGCTCTGGAGGAAAGAGGAAAGGTGTGTAACCTCCTGCTCTTATTATGAAATAACATTTTTGCTTTTGGGGGTCACCTTTAAAAACTGCTATTGTGATATCTGTGCCTATACTCAGCTTTGCCACGCCCCTTGTGAGAATACAGCTCACAGCATCTGAACCAGTAAGACTGGGTCCTTGCGTGTGCACACCCAAGAGTGGCTCTCTTTTCTTCCACTGCAGCTGTGGCAGTTCCTGAAGCCCAACACGCCCCTGGAAGCTCGGATTTCTAAGCAGTGGTGTGAGATCGGTTTCCAAGGTGACGATCCGAAAACGGACTTTCGAGGAATGGGTCTCCTGGGACTTTATAATTTACGGTGAGTAGAATGGAAGAAGAGTTGAGCATTAGAGCGATGCGCTGGTCTCGAAATGCCAAGGTAGAACTATCACTTCCAAAAGCCACGTCCCAAAAGACGCCAGAAGAATATTCAGATCATCTGAGGGGAAGCTCAGGTTCAGACAAACTTGCCAGCACCTTGCCCGTATTTCAACAGATTTCATAGAATTTTGAAAGCAGCTCCTAGATATGTCTTTTTAAGTTTTTATTATGAAATCTTCAAGAACATTCAAAAAAACTTTTATATTGATAATCTGAATTCAGAAATTTCAATATCATTTTAGACAAAAATATTAATAAAAATCCTATACTGTTTGTCATTTCACCTCTCATATTTCAATATGTACCCCTAAAATATATCAATGCTGGGCCTTAAAATGGCTCAGCAGAGAAAATTGGTGGCTGCCAAAGGCCCCGACCTGAGTTTGAGGCTGGAAACCTACATAACAAAAGCTGAGAACCGACTCCATTGTCTTCCGACCTGCACATGTGCACAGACACACACAGTAAACAAATCTAAAATTTCTGCTTGGAATCTTCCTGTCCCCACCCCCCCTTAGATTTGTGTAATAAAATATAGAGTCATACATTAGTAATTTGGGTTTATAATATAGCTTTATTACTGCCCTGTTAAATACTTTTTATGAAGTACTTTGGAGGTGGTGTGAGTTTTTATGTTTATTAGGCAGAAATTTCACTGTATTAACATCCCTAAATTCTGTGAGATGAATGCAAATCCAGTATGACCGCCTTCTAAGAAAGATGCATTTGATCTGGGCGTTGGGGCTCACACCTGTAATCCTAACTCCTGGGAGACAGAAGCTAGGGCATCAGGACGTATCCTTGGCCGTGTAATGGGGTCAGTGCTAACCTGAGCGGCAAGATGTACTGTCTTAGAAAAAAACACAGGAAGAAAGGATGGATAGAAGGGCAAAGGAAGGGAGAGAGAGAAAGAAAGGGAGGGAACGGGAGGGGTGGAGGGGAGGGGGGACCTAGAGTTTTCTCTCCCTTTCACCACGTTACTTCTCTCAGGCTTCTGCCCCTGGGGTCTTCCAATCCCAGAACCACCCACCCCTTATCTACAACGCTGGATTATAGGCTTGTCTCTCAGGGTAGTAACGAAATTTGTAATTAAGTTTCCAAGTCTGTTGGCTCTGGAAGAGCGGTGACCTCATGCCACTGTCTACCTCTGGGTGCCAAGAGGCATCCCACCGGGTGAGGGTGGCTGTCTCACGGACAGTGCAATCATGGTCTTTCCCTCCTCCTGCAGATTCTTCGCAGAGCGGGATGCCACAGTGGCTCAGCAGGTCCTCTCCGACTCTCTTCATCCAAAATGCAGGTAATTGTTCCAAATAAAAGATGGTTTGGGTTTTGGGTTTTTTCGGGGAGGGGCATCAATAAATAGCATTTTCCACATGGATCTATAGAGAAGTGTCAGGAGAGCCAGCTCATTGGGAGCCAAGCTGTACGCGCTCTAGCTAGCCCTTTTGACAGGTACCAGACAGGAAGGCTAGCGCTCCAGATACTCACCTCAGGCCTTAGAAGGCAGAGATGTGTGTCAGGAGTGCCTAGGAAAATTGAAAGGTGAGCGCGGACGGACAGACATAGAGGAAAGAATTCAGAGACAAGGGAGCATGGTGTGGTCATAAGGAAGAATGGAAGTCAAAGCCCCACAGAGAAAGCTGGACTTTCTGAGGCTCTTTTGTTTTAAAGTTCAGGGCTATGCTTGCATTCCCATTTACTTGATTTCTTTTCTTTGACTGAACACGTGAAGGGATATCACTAAAGAGGAAATAAGGTATTTTTCTTTGCTTTTTTTGTGGTTTGTTGTTTTTATTCTGTTTTAGAATCAATAGGATAAGAATTTCTAAAATAAATAGATTTGTGAAAACCACTTTTAAATGCAAACATTCACCAACTTTTAATCTGATATGGTTGATCACTTGTCGACTGCATTTTTATTAGCTAAAATCCAGACTGACCTAATCTAACGAAAGGGTTGAGAAGCCAGGATTATACCCAGTTTGAGGGGCATATAATCCTTTCCTCTGAAGAGGTGGCCATCTCGCAAACATGACCTAATCTCCTCAACAGACATTTTATTTTAGAATTTTCTTACATAGTGAAAATTTGTTCTTCGATCAGTAATTGTGTTTAGACACGGTCTCATTGTGTAGTCATAGGTCATCTTTACGTAGCTGTGGATAGCCTGGAGCTCACTATGTAGACCAGAAACCCACCTGCCTTTACTTCCCTAGAGCTGGGATTAAAAGCCTCACCACTTCTGGCTTTGATGGATGTGTTTCCAATGTGATAATTCTAAATAGTAGTTAATGTACGAGTCAGTGGCTCTCCTGAGAATTCCTCCTATTTTACTGTCCTGGTCCCATTAGATTATTTTTTGTCCACCTTATAGCACTTAGTTATTACTGGCTAAGTAAACCTAAAGTTATACTATAGCAGTCTTAAAATTCAGGAATTGGTTGACATGGGTTTATTTCCCTGATGTTACTATTATCTTCCTCCTAACCCCAGTTGACTAAGGTTCATTAAATTATACTACTTTCCCAAACTTACATTTATAGTCTTTTATGAGATTAAAAATTCAGTTTCTTTACTTTCATTTATTTCAAGAAAAACATTAAAATCATCTAGATGTTTCTTGACAGATTGCATGATCAACCTCAAGCTATTTTGGCTTTTAAATTTTATCTTCTGGATTGCGTAGTCCTGCATTGTGGAGCCGATGAACGCCTTCTAACTAAAGCTGGCTGAGAATCTGTGTGTGTTTCCAAGTGGTGTTTCTCGGATCAGAACCAGGAGTCATGGATACTCTTTGGTCCTGGGGTAGTAACAATAAGCTTAAAATATTTTGGGGGTAACTGTGAAAGGGAGATGAATTTTGTCAGTGAGCCATCCTCAAGCAAGGGAAGGGTAGACAGAGGCTCCACGGCGTGGCTCCTTCAGCAGAGATTAGAGAGGGCTTAAGGCACTGTGGACCACTCTTCAGGAGGCTGGCCTCTGTGTGTGCTGTGAAGGAATCTAGTTTATCCCTCAAGCTGCAATCCAGTCAAAGAGAAAGACGCTTTTGTATTCATTGCTTCCAATTGATAGTGGAGGTCACCAAGTCGGAATCAAAATGTCTTGAGAGCGCTGATCTATTTCTTATATAATTGTCTGAAATTTTGACCAATTATGGTATCAGCATAGCTTCTGTCAAACCCTGCGCATTCCAGGCATTCAGCAATGAGACATAGATGTACTAAGGACGTGTTCCCAGCTGTCCTTCAGCAACCATGATACATTGCTGCCTTTGGGACTGATCATAGGGTCCTCAGTAACTTGAGGGATAAAGGTAGATGCGATCTTATGAGGAGAATTCTGCCTGCTGATTTCTGTTTACTTGGGAACTATCTTATAAGTTATCAAATGAATGGAAGCTACTTGGCCTTTTGTTACATTTCATATACAAAGGTTTCATTTAACAAATGCAGACACAGATTTCATTTAGTAAATATGGACCTATTGTGGACTTTCAAAGCTTTGTTGGAAAGAAAATGGACACTTAGAACATGTTTTAATTCACATGCGACTCAACTCATTTTGAAGATGAATCTGGGCAAAACTCTCCTGGATGCCGCTTTAGTTTACTCTGTTGATTAGGAATCACACTTTATAAAAAGGAGATGTTTTAGCATGAATTCCAGCAGTTATTTGGCATCATAGCCAATCATTCACGGAGTAGGAAGCTCATTTGTGTAAATATCCAGTGTGTACTATGTTTCTGTGATTGTGTGCTGTGGTAGTCCATGAGTGTTTGCCATGTGTCATTTGCCATCTGTTCTAGAAAGTTCTCCTTTTTCCCCGCTTAGATGGATTTAAAAATTGTATGTAGCGCCAATGCTAAAGTTTGTTTTTGAGACAAGGTCTTACTATATAGCCCAGGCTAGCCTAGAACTCAAAATCTTCCTGCATTGGCTTATGTTAAAACTGTTACCTTATATTTATGTACACTAACACTAATCAGTTTGAACATATCAACTCTATAAGCAACAATACAAGTTGGGATTGATGGGATTCAAGCAGTGTGCCCTCATGTCTTGCTTGTACTGCTGCCTATAGCACTGATATATTCAGGCTGATTAGCGCGATAATAGAGGTACATGTAACGAGTAGTTAATGGTTTAATATACACATTCAAAGAGAGCAAGAATAAATTAAATAATAAATGTTCATTTATTTATTCATTCTTTCAGCAAATTCAGCAAAGCAGAATGGGAAAAGAAAAGGATGGATAAAGCAATTGGGTAAGTGTGGGACCATA
Organism: Microtus ochrogaster; assembly: GCF_000317375.1. Classification (NCBI taxonomy): domain Eukaryota; kingdom Metazoa; phylum Chordata; class Mammalia; order Rodentia; family Cricetidae; genus Microtus; species Microtus ochrogaster. The sequence continues at coordinate 48,187,039 of NC_022012.1, read as the reverse complement.
TGTGAATACTGTCAGCCCTGGCCCAGGGACAGCAAAACTAGGTTTAATTCCCAGCACCCACATGATAACTCACAACCATCTGTAACTCCAGTTCCAGAAGATCCAACGCCCCTTTCTTGCCTCTGTGTGTACCAGGCACTCACATTGTACACAGATATGCATACAGGAAAAAAATCAATACTCATAAAATAATGAAATAAAATTTTTTAAATGTTTTAGATTTTAACATTAAATACCGGACAACCTAGCTTAGCAGGTAAAAAAAACTTTCCACCGAACCTGATGACCTGAATTTGATCCCCAGAACCTATATGTATAAGGAAAGAATGTTCCTGTCTCTTGGCTCCCACGCACATATGCCATGGCACGTGAGATCGCATGCACACACACAAACAAGTAAACAAACAAATTGATAGATGTTCTTAATGGCCCATTCCATTCAGAAATATTTCTATGCCAGATATACAAGAACAGAGAGAATTTAAGAATTCTATCCTCCTTTTCTGTAGAAGAGGGACATAAAATATACCTTATGGTTTAAAATATAATAATGCCTTAAAACTTTCTCACATAAAATTTAAATTTAGAAAAGCACAGGAAAGCGGAGCAGAACTCAGCCACCAGCCCATTCTGTCGCTTTCGCACTCATAGTAAGGACTCACTGCTTTTCATTCTAGAGGTTTCCCCCTGCATCCATGTGCGCCTACACTAAATCTCGGCTCGCTCCACACAGGTGTCTTGCATTAAAGTCTCTAAGAATGTAATTTTAGTTAGCTGTAAAATTATCATAATTTAGTTAACACAGAAATTGCCATAATTAATTTCTCTAGAAATCTTTTTTAGCATATTTGGTGGTGTCTATGTCTTGCCATGACAAATAATGCTGTAATAAATAGTCTTATGTATAAACTTTTGTCCACTGCAGATGATCACCTATCATATGTTTGGGAGTAGAATCACCAAGCCAAAGTGTGTGAATTCTCAGTTCTCTTAGCACATGCTACCGAGCCCTTGTGGTAGCATCAGAGGACTGGGCTTTGATGTGGTGGAGATGGACAGCTGGTTTGCCACTCTGGTGGTCTAAGAGGAATTTGGAACTCGGATTGTCGGTTTTTGAAGTGTTTATATCCCCATGTGCAACACTTTTGGTTTTTGTGGTCGCACCTGCAGGTACTCCTTTGCAATTGTGGGCATCAATATCACCGATCTGGCATATAATCTGCTTGTGAGTGGTGCTCTAAAAACCCATTTCTACAACATCGCCCCCGAAGCACCGACGCTGTCTCACTTCCAACAAACGTTCTGTAAGTGTCCTGTTATTCAATTGTCAGTATGGATTTCTATAGAACAGACAAGGATCGAAGCTGAGAAACCATTGTGATGGAGCTACGTTAGGCCCTGGAGGAAGTTTAACTTTGTTGTCTGTTTATTTTCTCCTTTAAACACCTATGCTTATATTTCTGGGTATCATGGATTTTTCTTTTTCTCGGTTCTTATGTGATATGCATGCATCAACTTCAGGCCTGACTTTTTGTCTGTCTCCCTCTGATCTAGCACAGCTTAACTCTAAAGAATGCAACTCTAAAGACAACTTGAGTTGACTGCCAGGTCCTATGTCTTGACAGAAATGAGATTCACAAGAAGATTAGACAGTAAGGTTGAAAGACTTTCCTAAAATGTTGATCAAAAAGGTACTGGTGAAAAGTAAAGATAGAGGTTGAAACGTAAAAGGGCCCTGTGGGACGTATCCTACCTGAAGAACGAGGGTGTCACAAAAAGGAGAAACTCAGGGAAAGGAAACAAATCTCCAAATCAAGGGGGGAAAAACAGACCAGCAAGGTTGCTCTGTGGGTGAAGGTACTTGCTGCCAAGCCTGGAGATCTGAGTTTGATCCCAAGATCTATACAATGGAAGGCAAGGATCAGCTCCTGCAAGCTCTCCTCTGACCTCTCCACACACAGTCTCTCTTTCTCTCTCTCTCTCTCTCTCTCTCTCTCTCTCTCTCTCTCTCTCTCTCTCTCTCTCATGCTAAATAAATATTGTGATAAAACTTTAGGCCTGAAGGACAGATTTTCATATTTTAAGTTCTAGGCACCCATATAGCAGATTAAAATCTATCAAGCCAAGGTCTATATCACTGTGAGATACTTGACACTGTGGAGAGATGATGCTGAAAAATTCTAAAACTGTCACGCAAAAACTTTGGAACCGAGACCACACTGGACTTCTCGGAAGCAGCCTTTTATTCTCAAACACAATGGAGTGTTGACTACAAAAGCTTAAGATGGCACAAAGGGAATATGATTTACAATTTTAAATTATATTCCCAAGCTAACTTATCAACCAAATATTGAGTATCAAAATAAGATAGCCTTTGTTTATAAACATAAGGTCTTAAATATTTACTTCCTCATAACTTAACAAGGAAACTCCTGAAAAAATGCATTGTTTCTACAAAATAAGAGAGTAACCCCAGGAAGAATAAATGAATCCAGAAAAGAAATCTTTCCAGGAGGAAAGCAAAGGGAATTCATAGGTGAAGGAGAGGGGCCCTCCCAAGACGGGTCCATGTAATAGGCTGAGAACAGATCTAGATTTGACCAAGTTCTGGAACTGAGCAAACATCTACCATGTTCAAACACATCTAGAATGCATTTGGCATCCTTACGGAAAGTGGTTTATGGTTAAATTCAATGGAAAACTAAGTAAATGAACAAAGAAAGCAGTTAGACCTGGGTTAAAACCAATAAGGGGCTGAGTATGGCTGGGCGGGTGAACAGGAGCTAGAACCACATCTTCTGTAAACAGAAGATGGAGTGCAGTGTAGCTGTGGTGCTGGAGAGTTTGGCAGTCAGAAGGCTCACCTGGAGTGATGCAGAGCAAGGACTAGGCTAGACCAGGCTACCTCTTCATGGTGCTTGGTTTTCCCATCAGAACATAGTAAGCTATCTGATGCCCAATGATGCAAGTATAATTGGCAAAAAATGAAAAGGCTGTTCTTTTAAAGAAGTACTTACTTTATAACTTGTTAGTAGAAAATCTAAGCTCCTCACATGACTTTTATAGCTCCCATTTTGACCAGTGGGTGGTTATATTCACTCCTGTAACAGTTCTGTCCCCATCAAATATGACTGGGTTTTGACCGCAGATCGGGGTCTATTCCGAGGAAGACTGGTATCGAAACAAATAAGTACAATATACTCGGAAGTAAAGATACTATTTCAAAATGCTGCAGAGGCATCTGACTGTCATCACCCACTGAGTCTGCAGCAGAGAGAGCTCCCTAAAGCAAATGCCATTTTCAGTGAGAACCAAAGGCTAGGTGGCAGAAAGTAAAGCAATGGGCACTGAATGGTACAGCCAGAGAAGTGGTGAGGACACAGGCCGTAAGACAGGCATGTACAGCAGATCCAAACAATATAGTGGAGAGGGTATGATTAGCTATGACACTGTGCGGGTATGGTTAGATATAATACAGGAAATTTAAGAGCAGAATTTGGAACGGACCTTGAGGAGTTTAAAGCCAAGCTGGGGAGCACACGCAGAGCTAGTAACAAACAAAATCTCTTGCACCGTGATTTTGTTAGGCTTTCATAAGTTGCCTTTTTCTATAGTTTCCATCTTTCTTGGGGAAATCAGGAAAGCTCTTGTGAGAGAAAATAGGACGAGTTTAACTTGAAGCAAACTGAAGGTAAATTCCTTTGGGGAAATCTATTCAGAGCTACAGAATGGACATTCCTATGAGAAGTCCTAGAACTCTGGTCAGGTGGAAGGGTTCTGCCTACAGACTTTGAATTCATCTGCTTGGAGTTAAAAATCAGAACCACATCATAAATGACCTCTCCCAGGAAAGAATCAGAGTTAAAACCAAGAAGAATTGACATTTGAGGGTAGGAGAAGATGTCTTGTTCATTGCTGTATGCTCAGCCTACTGGAGTGTTTAGTAACTCTATATTGACTGGTGGATGGATGGACTGACAGAAAACATACTATAATATCATATGAGACTCTTTTCAGGAAAAAGAGGGTGTAGCTGGCCTGGAAATGTTTTAGCCTTACCCAACTGATAGGTTTTTCAGAACAGTCCTAGCCCAGATAAGTTAGCATGAAGCAGTATTTCTTATTTCCCAGGACACTCTTTGGGTTTTAGAAAGAGCAGCAATCACCAACAGATTAGATTATGGTCAGAGAGACTGGGTGAATTCAGAAGAGGCCAACCATGCCCTAGATTCATTGTCCCTCCACTGAGCACGGTCACTTCTGCAACCTCCTCTGTAATACTCTTGCAATTATCTGCGTCCTTGCACATGCCTCTGCTCTCTCCTAACCGGAAGCAGTGAAGCAAAACCAAGACACATTTGAGCAGCAATAAATATGTGTAGGCTTCAAATAGCAAGCCGAATTAGTATTCAAAGCAAGTGTTTCATCTAGGGAAAGGAAATAGGAATGTAATGGCTCTATTGTCCTGACTGCGCAGTCTCAGTCAGTGAACTGCTCTGCCAAGGCATTGCCATCTTATCAAAAGCTCAACTGAATACACAACCCAACAGTAATGGGAAAGATTAGGTGTAGCGAGCTGAGGGAAGGAAAAGCGCAGAAGAGGGGGTGAATTATCTGTTCCTTGACCTTCAGTGGAGAGAACTGTTAACACAGGAATAGCTCCTTCCACCCCTGCAGGAGGCAGCCTGTAGAGACAATGGGAAGATAACCTGGTTTGGCCCTGGCTTCCACCTGTTAACTGTGTGAGCAAGCACAGGTCAAGCTTCCTGCCTGAACCCGGGTGTCCATCTCCGCAAGGTGGAGATATAAAATCTGCTTGGCCAACCCGCAGCACTGGGGAATGAATGAAATGGAGACTAGAAGCAATAGATTGACTCTGCTTGCTCCCTCCTCTTTCCCCACTACCGTTAGCTTTCTCAGCTAACAAATCATTGTCAGAAATTGAACACCTAGCTCTCTCTCCCTCCAAGAGACAGAGAATTAGGAAACATGAGATCCCTACCTTTCTCTCTATCCTCAGTGCCCAACAGTGTATCTGTTACAAACATAATTGGCAGATGGGGTGACCAGACAACAGGCCAAATGAATATTTGAATGTTGTGTAATAAATGAGTGGAATTTTATGATGTGTAGTTTGGAAGCCAGGTCACCATTTCTGTATTCTTAGTGCAATCATGTTATATGGTCTCTACTCATTTTCCTGATAAGATAGGGAGAGTCCAAGGGAATCTGCCTATAGGATTTGCAATTTACCTTTGTAGTTATCAAGGAAGTATCATGGAATTGGTATCAGATTATGAAGCACCATCGCCCTCCAAAATGGTCATTTGTAATTGTGTGTACAATAGAAAAATGAGGGAAACGGTTGTGTCTGAGTGCTCCTGGAACTCCATGATGTAACACATCCCCTTAGGAGTGTGATGCCAGGGTGTCTGCACACTGTAGAAAAGTGGGCATCTTTATGTCCACTACAAAAAAAAAATAAGTCATTCACTAAAAGGAGATCAAGATGCTACATATTCTGATTTGGTAGTCCATATCATACCTGTGCATCAGTTTATCGCATGTACCATATTAATACAATCAGAAATACAATTGAAAAAATGGTTCCCACAGTAGCTGCTTTCTCAGTGTCAGGGGAAGTTTGCCATTGAGACTAACAGGATGGATGCACCATGGATGATTTTAATTCACAGTGTTGGAAATCTGACTCTCCTAGCAAAACAACTCAAGCATGTTTATTTGAGCTCAAAGACCAGTTGGAAAAAAAAAAGTGTTTATGTTTTATATATTAAGAAAAGAAGAAATTATAAAATCTCATTCGTTTCTTTTATAACCATATCAATTGAAACATTCCTAGAAGGAGACGGGGGGGGGTGTGAAAAAATAGAGTCTTCTAGATCTTAGGTTTTAAACTTGCAATGACTGAGATTCATCTGGTTGAATCTGGGTGGATCTGTGTATTTAACAAATCACCCCAGGCTATTCCTGAGATATTTTAGGAGCTTTCCAGTCACTGAAATGGACAGAAGATTGAGTTCCTGTGGATGAGTAGGAGACAGGGGTCAGGAGAAACAGTGCTGTCATCACACATTGAAACAACTGGGACAAAGGGCCGCCACCATCACTCACTGCATGTGAGCCATGATGGGGAGGCCAGATGCGTACCCTGCAGAGAAGACGGGTGCTGGGCACAATGCACACTGCAAGCATCAGAGGATTAGATTTGGTCCATGAGGTACAGGCCAGCAGCTTTCTACACAGGGATCTTCTAAGACTCTTGGACTGAAGCAGGAAGATTACAAATTGAAGACTAGACAGGACGCCATACCAAGGCCTTAAAAAATAATCCCCTCATCTATGTAACTGTCAATGTTGTTCCGAGAGATACCAAAGCCTGGAATTTTTTCCCCCGCTCATCCCTCCTAGGTTCTCTTTATAGAGAAAAATAAAAGAGCTGAGAGCCCAAGCAAGGTCCTCTCCAGCATTCTATCTGTATTTTCTGGCACCTTCTCAAGTTAGAACAAAGAAGAACTTATATAACATTCACCTTTTCTTTTTCTAAACTGAGATTATTTTCTTTTTTCTAATTTATAGAGAAGTCTGCCATTGCATTGGGATTTACTACATACAAACAAATATATAATATTGCCTTTTAAAGGAAATATTCACATTTCAATTATTTTAGATGTGTGTTGAAACAAGCAATGGGATGGAAGGAAGGATAAAATGGGGAAGAGAAAAACAATAAACAGATTCCTGCTTCAAATGCTTAGCATTTATTCAAAAAAAATCAACTCCAGAGTGTTCATAGATAACAACTTTGAAACACAAAAGCATTTGAATATGGAATTGGGCTTTGGAAAGAAGTATTATTAGCAATTTCATGAAGCTCGATCACTAGTCTGTGTAGCTTAGATTTGATTTATAGTTCTTACTGTCTCATAATAGGTGGTTAAATGCATTTGTGTGATGTGTCAGGGTAATTTAAAATTTTAGTTAAATTGAGTATCAAGAGGACAAAAGGCAGAGTGGAGTAATTTTGAAAGATGGAATCACTGTGTAATTTAGTTGGGAGGGAAGGATGAAGGAGTCACTGTCAGCTTTTTAGAATAAGTTATTTTATAAAGTGAGATTCAAATTTAAAAAAAAAAAAAAGAAGTTCTGGGGACAGGGTGGCTCACTGTGTAAGGCACTTGCCTTGCAAACACAAGGACCAGAGCACAGATCCCCAGAACCCACACAAAGACCAAGTAGACATGATGGCCCATCTGCAGTTCCCGTGCTCAGGAGGCAGAGGACAGATCCCCAGAACAAGCTAGCTAGATAGACTAACTGAAGTAGCAAGCCCTGGGTTCATGCTGGAGACTCCACCTCAATATATAGGCTGGAGAGTGGACACTTAACACCCAATATTCTCCCCGGTCCCTACAATGTGTGCACATGCATGTACACATACCCACATTCCTGCAACAAACATACACAAATAAATGTAGTTTTAAGTATTTAAAAATATTTTTTGAAATTCTTGAAAATAAAGGCATGGTGGCCCATATTTTTAATCCCAACATTCAAGAGGCAAAGGCAGGTGGATTTCTGTGAACTAAGGCCAGCCTGGTCTACACAAGTTCCAGGTCAGCCAGAGCTACATAGACCTTGCTTCAAAAAGGAAGGAAGGGAAGGAGGAAGGTAGCAAGGGTGGGAGAGAGAAAGGAGGGAAGGAGGGAGGGAGGAAAGAAACCAGACATCAAAGTTGAGCTGGAGAGACTGCTCAGTGGTTAAGAACTCTGACTGCTTGCTCTTCCAGAGGATCCAGATTCGATTCCCAGAACCCGCATAGCAGCTTACAACTGTAACTCCAGTCCCAGGGAATCCAGTGCCCTCTTCTGACCTCCAAGGAACACCACATAGTGTGGTACACAGACGTACATCACAGGCAAACACTCATAAACATAAAAAAAAGAGTTTAATTAAGAAAAGAGACTATGTTCCCAATATGATTCATATTCAAGAAGTGACAGAATTGGTTTGCCCTCCTACTTTGTGGAACTAAAAATGTCTCTAATGTTAGCAGCAAAAGGAGAAAACAAAATAGGCAACTTGGTAGCTTCTACTCCACTGGTCATAATAAACTTGGTGTTTCATGTGAACTCCACAGAGACTGTTGCCTTGGTCTAACTCATCCGCAGTGGTTTGGAGTGTGGCTAAGGACTATCTCACTGTCTTGTTCCTAACAGGCTATTTGATGCATGAGTTTCACAAGTTTTGGATCGAGGAGGACCCCATGGACATAATGGAATTTAACCGTGTGCGGGAGAAATTCCGCAAGAGGATCATAAAACAGCTGCAGAACCCAGACATGGCGCTGTGCCCGCATTTTGCTGCATCTGAGGGTTTAATCAACATGTAGTGCCCGCGCTGGTTTCAATGGGTCCCCCAGAACACTGCCTCATTGTTGTCTTAGGTCTCTGCTTAGATGACAGCTCACACACCGAATGCACATAGCGACTATACATATATAAATATATGCATGCCTTTTGGTACAGTATTTTCATCTCTTGGTCATAATTCCAAGATCCCCCAAATACCACTCTTTCTGGGGTATCTACCCTCCAGGGACTGCTCATATTGTGGCATCCTGCAGTGTTAGCATCTGTCCTTGACACCCAGGTATGGAGAAAGTTTTCTATTTTTTTAGATTTGTTCCTCCCCTCATCGTTCAATATTTAAAATGTGTAATAATTCTCTAGCTGTAATTTGTATGTAAGAGATTTAACTGGATCACATTCTGTGTTCATATTTATTAAAAATGCTTCACGAGGACTGCTGCTAGCTTCTCAAACTGGGTTCACGCTTGGACCCCATTCTGGTAAAGTATAAGACTTTCAAATAATACAGACAGACACATGATAAGCCAAACTCTTCCTGCACATATAGCTGCACTTCACCAAACTGTAATAAGGCTATTAAGAAATTAGCTTAACTAGGAGTCAGCCTTGTGTGAAATCCGGCAGACCTGTAGCCTAACTTAACCACAGTTGCAACTGTGCTATAGCCATCAGGATAGAAACTTATTCCCATCACTTCATGGCTTGGGTGTGTAAATATGTATATGATTGTGGAGCCCCAGAAAAGAAGCCATATCTTCCCAAGGCTGCAAAGGGTTTCTCATTGCCTGCCTCTTGCTGAACCCAGAGTTAGTCCTTAGTGCTACCCCGATGCGAGCATCTTTGCTTAGGGGATTGAGGTCTGACTGGTTTGTTTTCCAGGTTGAGGGGCGATATTTTAACTTTTTTCAGGAAAACGTGTTACAACAAAGGAACCTGAGCAATGATTTTATCATGCACTATTTCTTGAAATTAGCATCCTTGTAACAGTGGAAGAAGTTGCTTGGGAGAAGAAAAATGAAATCATCCTCCAACTGCTAAGAATCATCTTCTTCAAAATGTGATTTAGTTTGGAATTATGATTGTAGTCTGTTGAATAGTATTTACCATGGTATTTCATACCCATGGTATTTTATACTTTGGGACTATCGATTTTAGTATTACTAGATGTTTGTGTAATCACTTGCTTATTTAAATGAATTTTGAGTACTGCCTACTGTCAGTATATGAATAAATTACATATCATTCTACAGTAACGGAGAGTGTGTTTCATTTGGGTGCCTTTGTACTCTGTAGGTGTTCAGATATGCAAACACGTGAGTGGGTGGACTGTCAAAGACAAGCGACTGGTTATAAATTACTGTCTTCAGAGCAGCCAGGTGTAACCGGCTGAGAGATTTCCTTAATCTTGAGGTCCGGCAATGCTTTAATGAATAAGACTTCTTTTTAATTTTTTTTTTTTTAAGAATCTCACTACTCCTGCCTGACCTGGAACTCACTGTGTAGACTACGCTGGCCTGGAATTCAGATATTCACCTGCCTCCAACACCAGTTAAATTAGGATTAAAGGCATGCATCACCATGCCTTAACCCTCTTACCTTTCCTTAATGACATCCTATGAAATCTGCCTTGATTACTGCGAGACGTCTGATTTTTAAGAACCCTCCACTGCCTGTTGCTGCTTGGTAGGGTTTCTCTACTCCAGGGTTATCACCCTTTCTTTCTCAGGCCTGGGGTCAGGTGGTAGCACTTCTACTGCCTCAACCTGTGCCCTCTGTTAGACAGCGAGAAGAGGAGCGTCAGTGGATGCTTAGCGCACACCAAGAATAATATCTCCAGAAGTGAAAGCTACCCGCCGAGTGGACGGTCTGCCTTGAGCATACAGTGCTTGCACCTGCCGGTGCAGGCATGGTTCCACAGGCAGGGCAGGCTAGGCCAACTACATGTGTGCACTGCCTCTTCCTATTTCCCGTGGTCCTCTATCAGCAGTGCAGCGTGATGGCATGTGGTACTCTTCTGCTCAGGCAGAGACAGCTCACATTGCCAAGCTAAGGCATTCCCCTCCCTGCTCCTTAGCTGCTTTCGATAGTATCTAAACATGGCTGCACAGCTTCAGGATGAACGGTTGCTGCCAGCTCCTTCAAGGTATTATTAGCCTTCTCATTCACACCTCGTTGTAGGAGATGCAGTCTACCCAGTAACACAGAGCGAGGTGAGAAAAAGAAAAGGAGAAGGTTTCGGGAGCATCAGAGACGCGTGATGTATGCTATATGTGTATGTGGTTCCCAGGGGAATCTTTAGCTTGCCTCATATTTATCCCGTTGAACAAGGGTTGACCACATAAAATGTAAATTGTGTAGCACATTTCCTTCAAGTTTTCTGAAACACTACTTGATACATGATTTTTAAAACATGTCTAGTTTGCGCTGCAGGGAAAGAATATAAAAAATACTCTTTGAAGCATCGCTTCTAAAGCGAGACTTTGGCTGGATTCACCTCCTTCTCACAGTTCTTGTTATTGTGCTGCAGTGAAGAACATTTGCCTGGTAACCCATCCTCTTCTCTGTATCTGCAAAGAAGCCTAGATAGGCGTCATTCCAAAGACTGGGAGGGATGCCTTTACATTAAGTATATCTTCCAAATCAGGTGATGTTTGAGAAGATAGAGAAAACAGAAAGCAGAAATTCTTAGTTCACTGAGCCCAGAGCCACCTGGCAAAACCTGTGGCACAATAGTGCACGCTCTGCCAAAGCATTGCCTCCAGCTCTCCTGGGAGCATAGTCAGGGAACGCTCTAAGTCGGAGACAGCACAGAAAAACAGAGCCAAGTGAAACATCACGCCCTGGAAAGAAGTTCCAACATGGATTCCATTTCTAAGGCTAGCATTTAGTGAGTGAGCTCCAGGGCCATATGTCAGGACCCTGCCAGCCCTGACCTTGCATGACTTCAGCTCCCTGACAGCCTCTGAAGCTGGGTAGCTTCTCTTCTTGCTTTTCTTTTCTTCCTTTTTTAAATTACTAAATTCATTTCTTTTATTTTATGTGTATTTTGTATACATGTATTATGTGTGCATGCTTGGTGTCCATGAATGTCAGAAGAGGGTATCAGATGGTTGTAGACTACCATGTGGTGGGAATTGAACCCAAGTTCTCTTTAGAGCAACCAGGGCTCTTAACCTCTGAGACATCTTTCCAGCACCCCCCTACCCATCAACCCCCACCCCCACTTTTCTTAACAGGCAGGCATATAGGATTTCAATGCAGTGCCAAAGGACTCAAGACAGGCAAGGAAATGAGTAAGGCATGGTGGCTCACACTCATGATCCCTGTACGGAGGAGGCTGAGGCAGAATCATAAGTTCCAGGCCAGACTGGCCTACAGAGTAAGATCCTATCTCAAAATCCAAAAGTAGAGGCAGAAGAAGCAAAGGAGAAGGAAGAGGAGAAAGAGAGAAAGGGGAGGTGGAAGAACCCATGCCCGAAAGTCAAGACTTCTATTCATTGTATCTTCTATCTTAGTGGGGATTTCTATTGCTGTGAAGAAATACCATGGCCATGGCAACTCTTATAAACACATTTAATCATGGTGGCTGGCTTACAGTTCAGAGATTCAGTCCATTATCATCATAGTGGGAAGCAAGGCAGCAAGCAAGCAGACATGGTGCTGGAAAAGGAGCTTAGAGTTCTTTTATCTTGACTCACAGACAACAGGAAGTGGTCTGAGTCACTGGGAAAGGCTTGAGCATGCATATATGAGACCTCAAAGCCCACTCCCACAGAATCAGACCTCCTCCAATAAGGCCCTACCTACTCTAACAAAGCCACACACCCTGATAGTGCCACTTCCTTTGGGGGCCATTTCTTCAAACCACCACACTCTTCACTTAGAATTCTACACTACTGCCCGGGTTTCTGGTGAATTGTAAATACAGCTGTTCATGCCTTGCTCCTAAGTGATAGCACGTTAATATTTCTCACTCAGATACCTGCAAAGTAAATTCATGCCTACAGTTGCTGTTGCGTTTTCCAATTTCCCATTTGCCTTTGAGGAATTCCCTGCTTTGCTATACAAACCATTATGGCGGCATCCTAGGTTTCTTTGTCACCTGCCTCCCTGGGGAAGAAAGCTGGCTTCTCTTCTTCCTGCTTCCCGGTGGGAAGCCTCAGCAAGATGGGTTGGCAGAGCCTGGGCTGGGTCATGTTCAGGTCAGATACTACTGGGCATGTCTGTGGAAAAGGAAGCATCTGAGATGGTTACTATGTAGACTCCTCATTAATAATTCATCCCCTCCTCCCACCCATCCCACTGACCTGGCGCGGCCTCCAGAATGCTGCTGCTTACACTAACAAGTATGATGTCATCTGTTAATATTCCTGGGATACTTCACAGGTACACAACAGACGTGGTAGGGAAAGAAGTCAGAGAAAGGTCACAGATCAAAAGTTATTTTTTATCTAAATACCTAGGATGGTGCTATGCTTTTAGGGGAAGCCATAGAAGAAAATTCATGACAATTTGGGACGTAAATCAAAGACGAGAGAAACCAAGATTAAGTTTGGCAAAACCCAGGCTGGAGAGATGGCTGAGTGGGTAAGAGCTTTGTTCTATGAGCTTGAGGACTTGAATTTGAATCCCCAGAACCCATGTAAAAAGTTACATGCATGCAGTGGATGGAGACGGGTGGATCCAGAGAACTCACTAGCCAAGCTAGCCTAGCTGAATGGTGAGCTCCTGGTTCAGCTAGGGACCCTGTCTCAAAGTAACACAGAGAGCATAGGAAAGGCATCTGGAATCCTTCCCTGGCTTCTGCATATATGTGTACATGCATGTACGCCTGTATTCCCATGTGAACATGCAGCAGACACACACTCTTAAAAAGAAAAAGTTAAACCCTCCCTACCCTGCAAGTCAACATTTCCATTGATGATTGTTGGCTACAGTACATACAAAGGCTCAAATAAATTGCTTTTATTCACGACATTTCTAACTCCAGAATCCAAAAATGAAAAAAGCATACGATTTGAATTCAAGTGTAGAGAGCCTCCCACCTTGTTTTTTATGTTTTGTTTCATTTTAGAACAAGCAAGAAAACAACTGTCAGAGCTGTAGCAAGCCTGGAAGACTGGACCTGGTTGCCCACTGTCTGGGCTCAGCCCTCGTGCTGGGACATCATGGCATCTGGAGAATGTTGTTCTGAGCAAGGAAATACATCTCACAGCTTGTGAGAAGCTGAAAGGAGGTGTAAATGTTCTGTTAGGGCAGGGAGGGGCCACCAGTGACTCCTGATTTGCCCAAGACTCCCAAACAGAGCTCCACAAAGTTTTTGAGAAACCTCCTCATATCAGAGCACACTACATTTTTGTCATAGTGGTGCCCTGTGCCGAGTATGTACAACAACAGAGAAGTGGGGACATCATAGTGGTGCCCTGTGCCGAGTATGTACAACAACAGAGAAGTGGGGATGTCATAGTGATGCCCTGTGCAGAGTGTGTACAACAACAGAGAAGTGGGGATGTCATAGTGATGCTCTGTG
>NC_022012.1:48102828-48172999 GCF_000317375.1 Microtus ochrogaster | reverse complement strand
TATCAACAACAAAGAAGTGGAGACGTCATAGTGATGTCCCTGTGCCAAGTGTACAACAACAGAGAAGTGAGGACGTCATAGTGGTGCCCTGTGCCGAGTGTGTACAACAACAGAGAAGTGGGGACATCATAGTGATGCCCTGTGCCGAGTGTGTACAACAACAGAGAAGTGGGGGCATCAACAGGCTTAAGCTAACAGAGAGTTACTCATGCTTTTACTTTTTCTGGAGAATAGCAGGAAAAATCCTGGCAACTGGAAGGTGACTTTCCTAGTGTCGGTGCTTCTAGCCTTCCTTAGGGCAATGACTCAACCTGTCTGACTTTGCTTTTATGCCCATAACAAATCAATAACAATCATTCTTCCTGAGAGAATTATGGAAAGCTTGAGAATCAAATACGATATTATTAATTAAAGTGTTTGGCGGCTTCAAAGTAATAAACAGATGTTTAATTGTGGTTTGGTTTGTATGTATTTGGGTTTTGGCTAGGAATTAACACCAAGAGAAAAATCTATAAGATTTATTCTTATAGCCAATACTGCCATTAATTCACTTCAAATACTTATTGAGAAATTATTTCTGTGCTGGGCATCAGGCCAAGTCTGGGGATCAAATGGGAAGCTTTGCTCTCAAGTGCATCAAAGTCCAAAACTAGGAACTTTTCCAAATCTAGCGTGTGTACCCCAAGCATGAATATTGACAGAGATGAACAACCTGAGGTCTCCCTCAAACCCGCGGAATGAGACTGTCACGTTAACTCCCTCGCTGGGTGATTTGTGTGCACACGAGGCTGAGGAGCTCTGCTCTGGAGGTATTGATCCGGTGGCTCTCCACTGAAACCTGACAAGGTTTGGCTGCAAATGTGAATGACCCGGAAAAGCAGCATCGGTTCTCTCTGTTTTCTCTCCACTCTTGTCAGTACAACTTGACACTGTGCCTCAGCAGTGTACCTATTTCCTCAGACTTGGCAGATCCTCTCCTGGGAGCAGGGAGGGAGTGTTGGAGGAAGGCCACTTGTTCGTCCTGGCCACCCACAACCCAAATAATCGCACAGAAACCATATAATTTAAATCACTGCTTGGCCCATTAGCTCTAGCTTCTTATTTGCTAACTCTTGCATCTTAATTTAACCCGTTTCTAGTAATCTGTGTATCACCACAAGGTCGTGGCCTACCAGCAAAATTTCAGCGTGTCTGTCTCCAGCAGAGGCTCCATGGCTTCTCTCTTACTCTGCCTTCTCTCTCCCAGCATTCAGTTTAGCTTTTCCCACCTAGCTCTGTTCCACCCTATCAGGCCAAGCCAGTTTTCTCTACTCATTAATGGTAATCACAGCATACAGAGGGGGATCCCACATCAAGGGAGCTTCATGGGATTTAGCTGGGAAAGGAGACTTACCAGATTCCCAGGGCTAAAGAAATTATGACATTTGCAAGGCCTCTCTCTCCCCACGGTTGTATAAGCAGTAACAATAACAAAGGAGACTGGTGGGCTGATCTGCCTGAAAGTTATACACAGAGCTCCAGTGCTGCAGCTTCCTGGGAGTCATCACCCATTCTGGGGTGGGCTTTTTGGTGCTGTAGTTGTCATGAGTCATCCATATTCCTGTAAGTCACCCCCAATCTCTGATCCTGTATGTAACTTCAGTGAACTCCCCAGTTCACTAGGCTAGGTTTTGGTGGGATGATTTATTTGGTCTATGTCAGTAGACTTGGTTCGTGTCAAATAGAAAAACTCACACAACAGCCACTGTTGTAAAAAGGCTGTGCGTTCCTTTGTCACTCATCTCATGGTACAGCCAAGTGGGCATGGTGAAGGGACAGGAGCACCATCAGAACAAGTATTTGCTTCCTGACAGCCTCATAACCACGGCTCTCCTCTTAAAGGGAATAAGAGATAGCTTTTTTTTTTTTTTCTGGAGCCCTTTTGAGTGACCGTGGCCTAGGAACACAGATTTGGGTTACCCCAAATTCCATGTTCCAACATGGAAGCAGTTTCACAAAGCTAGTTTTCCAGAACAAAGAGAGTTATAAATCATGGCCATTTTAAAATATGTTGGTGGGTATGCCAGAGAGACAAATATAGTGAGATGGGGGAAGGTTTCCTATAGGTCCAAGGCGACATCTGATGACATTCTTAGCTTGTGGGTTGGTAGAAGCTAGCAGTCTGCTAAATTAACACATTCGGAGAGGTTTTAATCTATTAGTCACAAGACATTAGTACCAATACAGAGGTGGGCAAGGAGTGGCTGTTCCTGGGGAGCTAGGACCAGCCCAAGCTGAGGCTAGCCTTTGCACCTGAGACCTTCCGGTCTCTCCACAGCCCTGACTTTCTAATCAGCCAATCGGTCTCTGCAGACACAGCTTCTTTAGGGGGATTTTATTCACACTCCCCACTGGTGCGTTCCCCAGGGGTTTCCTGCAGTAGGCAAAGCTGGTGATGCAGGTACAGACCCCCACTGGAGGGCTTTTTTTGAGTTTTCTTCTCTCGAGGTGTCTGCCAGGATGTCCAGCCTCCTAGCTGCTGGTAAAAGCCAGAAGACTCTGCATTTTTACCACTGTAATAAAATCATCCAGTTGTAGCTTGGCAACTGTTTTCATCTGCTTGGGCTACCATTCACAATACCATAGACAGGGAGGCTTAATCATTCTCACTGATTTGGAGGCCAGAGGTCCAAAATCAGCATGTCAGGACAGGCATGCCTTGGTGACAGCCACCTTCTAATTTGTGCCCATATGGCCTCCTTTGTGTTCACATGGAGACATAGCAATCTTTTATTACAAGAACACCGATCCCATTGGATTAGAGTCCCACCCTTATAAGCTCTTTAATCTTAATTATTCTCAGATAAAGTTGCATTAGACAGTAGAGCTTCAGTGTATGAATGTGTGTAGGGCACACACAATTCAATCTTCAGTAGTAATTTTTTGTGTAGAAGTTATTGGGAGTCTGAGCCTTGCACATCCTGGAGTGGATCCAGAACCTTGAAGTCACCAATTCTATCAAAAAAAAAAAAAAAAAAAAAGAAAGAAAGAAAGAAAGAAAGAAAGAAAGGAAAGAAAAGAAGAAAAAAAGAACTCTACTTATCCTATTAACCCTGGGTTTTTTTTGTTTTTTTTTTTGTTTTGTTTTGTTTTTTTTTTTTTGGTTTTTCGAGACAGGGTTTCTCTGTAGCTTTGGAGCCTGTCCTGGAACTAGCTCTGTAGACCAGGCTGGTCTCGAACTCACAGAGATCGCCTGCCTCTGCCTCCCGAGTGCTGGGATTAAAGGCGAGCGCCACCATCGCCCGGCCCTATTAACCCTGTTTTAAAAGAACATCAAAATATTTTAATAATAAGATATAATCAATATTTAAAATCAAAAGACTAACAGTAATCTGATTCTTTTTTGTGATCTATAATATAATGTATGAAAATTCAATTTAAAATACTATCCAGGGGCTGGAGAGATGGCACAATGGTTAAGAGCACTGACTGCCCTTCCAGAGGACCCAGGTTCAATTCCCAGCACCCACATGGCAGCTCACAACTGTCTGGAATTTCCGTTCCCAGGGATCTGACACCTTCACACCAATGTACATGAAATAAAGTTAAAATAAATTATTTTTTAAAAAAATTACTATCCAATTACAATTTTTCAATGCTGTTATCAAATCATAGGTTTGGGGTTACATTTATCCTTACTGTAAGCCACATCGATGAATTAAGAGGTATGATTATGCAAATCTGTGAGGCTCTCTCTTCTTAATTACTCCTATTTATTCAAGTGTGAGTCTGCATGAATGGCCTAAATAGGATTTTTCTAAAACACTCCTCATTTTCTGTGGGCTTATTTTTTATTTATTAACAGTTTTAGATCATATGAATTCTTTTTTGACCAAGCTCTCAGTAGGATTTTTATGAAGCCTCTAATAATCTTGTCTCAAAACAAACATCTTTCAAGAATGATATGAACAGATCATGTCTAACCTACATTCTCCTCCTGCCATGATGTTCTATGTAATTGGAGTGCCATGTGGCCATCAGAAAACTAATGCTGATACAATTCACCTAGCTTACTTAATTCCACCAATTTTTACATGAATTAAAGTGTCTGTTGTTTAGTTTTAAGTTAATTTAACATGAAGGCAGATTTGCATCATCACCAACCCTGACAATATTTAGAACAATTCCATCACCATAATGATTCTCTGTGTTAATAGTATTATGCAAAATGTAATTGCTTTTTGGGGGTATTATGGGTAAAATTAATGAATTTGGGGAAGAAAGCTGCTTTGTGCTGTCCTTTAGTATCTGCATCCCCATTCTGCCCAAACCCCAGTCTCTGCATCTCAACGGTCACTAATTTGTTCTCTTTATCTACTCTTGGATCACCTCAAGTCATAAATGGAATTACACAATATATATGCTTTTTTCTTTTAGTTATGAATGTGTGTGTGTGTGTGTGTGTGTGTGTGTGTGTGTGTGTGTGTGTGCTTGTGAGAGTGTGTGCCCGTAGAGGCATTGGATCCTCTGGAACTGGAGTTACGGTCAACTATAAGCCACCTGATATGGATGCTAGGACTCACACTCAGGTCCTCTGGGAGAGCAGTAAGCACTCCTAACTCCTGGGCCGTCTCCCCAGCTCCGATTTCTCTAAACTGGTTTTATCACTCAGTGTAATTCCCTTCAGATCCATCCCATTCATGTGTTGACATACATCAATAGTTCACTGCCTGAAGGAACTGCTAGGTGGTAAGCCTTGGGATAATGAAGTATCCAGTGACTGTCATAGCAATATGATATGGTCAGATCACATTTAAAAAATTTTCTCTGCTTCATGCATGAGCAATAATTGGGAAGTTAGTAGAAAAAGAAGCAAAAGGAAAGTGGTACCCAAGTAAGAGACCCTGAGGGTCCAAATCGAAGCAGACACTGAGGGAATAAAGTACCTTGTCTCTTCTAGAAAACCATCCATGTTAGAACAACACAAAATACGTAAAAATCCAGTTATCTGGGAGGAGGGCAGAGTGACTCTGGGAAGTTCTGAGGGCAGCAGCTCCCAGTCACTAGCTCCCTACCCCATGCTAGCCCTTGAGTCAAGTTGTTTGCATCCATTGTCTCATTCACTTTAGAGCTACCTCAGGGAATGCTGCTTTTATCTATCCTTTATAGACTGAGAAACTGAGGCAAAGCAAAGCTGAGGGCTGTGCTCCAAGCTCTTCAGCTGCTAACTAGCAAGGCCAGTTTTTCCGGCTTTCTTCAGGTCTTTATTAGGCAGCCAGTGAGTAGATCCCATTTGTTAAGCTTTATTCTGTAAAATGATTTGGACGAAAATATGCCAAGATTATTGTGTTGGAGTAATAAGGTTAGAAGTTACTTTTACTGTATACGTATCTTATATTTTTCCATGTTTTCTTCCCTGAGCACATAGGGTACCCATAATCTGAAGAAATCTGGTTTCACTTGAATAATAAGATAATACTCTCTAAGAAAGCAAGCACAGCCTCGGGAGGCTAAATTTATGCATGTTCTTTGGCAAGGAAGAAGCTGTCTTCAGCATTGAGGCCTAGGAGTGCGAGCCAAGCCTAAGGATATTCCCAGTCTTGGCAGACAGAAACCCTGGGTGGGTGCTCACCCAGTTCCGCCTCTGCTCAGTCATTTCCATTACCTTGAGCTTCTCCTCATCTCGTTGGCTCACAGAGACCACTGGGTTTTGCTTTGTTGGGTTTTGTTATTACTGTTATTTTATCAGTAATAATTTCAGGCAGTGAAGCGAAAATTCCTAAAAGTTCATCCGCTGCCAACACCTCATAAAATCTCGGGATAATGGCATCATGAATATGTATGTCTTGCTATTGTCACTGCTTTGGGGAATGACAGTTTCAGCTCAAGTGACTGTATTCATTTCCCTGCCGGTGCTCAAGCCTGTGTAGTCTGCTTTAGTTCAACCCTGACTATTCCACCTAGGTCCTCGCTCGCAGTCATGAGTTTCACACACCCTAGAGCAGCCTTGCTTATGCCTCTATTGTGGAGGGGGAAGACCCCTCCCAGAAGTGCTCATTTTCCCTGCTCCTGTGCAGTAGAGATAGTTATTCTTTCATCTGCTCATCAGTCCAAACAAAGTCATGCAGTGTACCAGGCATGGGGCCAGTTTACCAAGGGGAGTAAGGTCTATTTCTTGCCCTCAAGTCAAGTGGGAAGGTAGACGCACGAACAAGCCTACCTGCTACTGAGCCATGGATGGTGTTGGGGAGCCAATCCAGAGGGCACAATGACACAGAAGTGAGGGAAGGTGACCAGAGCAGAGTGCTACAAACCATTCAGAGCTATCCAAGGAAAGGAGCACAGGAAAAGAAGGGAGACAAGACAATGGTGGCCTTCAAGGCTTTGTTAAGGAGCTGATGAGCTTGGATATGTCAGCAAGACTGTTGGGGGATGAACACTGAAAAGCAGTTCAGGTTTATAGAGGCCTAAACTGAAAGTGTGGAGGTGGGAATGTCAAAGAAACAGATTCAGAAAATATGCACATGATGAAAATGGAAGGAAATACTGCGTGGTTGTCTTAGTTACTCTTCCATCACCATAACCAAGGCAACCTATATAAGAAAGCATTTTACGGGGGCCTCAGGGTTATAGTTAGAGTCTGTGACCTGTTACATGGCAGGAAGCATGGTAGCAGGCAGGCAGGCAGGCATGGCTCTGGAGTAATAGCTAAGAGCTTATATCTTGATCCACAAGCTGGAGGCAGAGAAACAAAGGAGGAAAAAAAAACTGGCAATGGCATGGAATTTTGCAGCCTCCAAACCCATCCCAGTGACACACCTCCTCCAACAAGGCCTAGCAGTTCCACCAACTGGAGGGCCAAGCATTCAAACATATGAGCCTATGGGGACCATTCTTATTCAAACCACAAAATGATTACAGGAGAAAGGTGTCTATTTGGAAGGATGAGGAGAGGGTTGGGGGGGGGGGGCAAAAACCTATTAAGAGAAATTTTTATAGATTACTTTAGGGATATTTAATCCATTTAAATATGGCATCTTTCCAAATCCAGGCTCTGATTGTCTCTTTTCAAATACTCAGACCTTCTTAAGCTCACTTAATAAATTTGTCATTTTATTCATATATCTCTCTCTCTTATTTCTTATGTCAATACCTTTTGAAATTTCCCCTATTGCTACCATAAGCTGGTTCTTTTGCAATCCTATTTTCTTATCAGTTGCATCAGTTAGGATTTTTTTTATTGCAAAGGACAGAAAACCCAACTTGAATTAGTATAAACAAATAATAGCACATGTTTGAGCATTTCCTGAAGACATTGATTTAAGTATTTGATATGTACAAACCTTGAGCTCATTTAAATAAAAAGAAATTATGTATGGAGTCATATGGAGTCATATGTCTGCATCACATGATATAAGTGAATCTAGAAGCTAGAAGAAACCGCAGCTGGATTAAGTTAGTCCCATCCTTTGGCTCCATGATAACAAAACAGTTTCCATACTGTATACTATGAGATTTATAACCCAGCAAGGCAAGGGGAAAGTTCCTTCAAACAAAGACTAAAGGATCTTGTTAGCCCAATTTCAAATAGGCCCATCCTGGAACAATCATCATTGCTAGAAGATCATGATTCTTTGATTGGCTAAACATCATTTTGAAAACATCTCCCACTTACACAGGAGAGTTATACACTACTAAGGAAATCAAGTTCCTTTACAAGAAGTTGTAGAAATGGAAAGAAAGGGCAAATGCCAAAAACCAGCTACTATTCATTTTATTAGTAGGTTCAAAACTACACATACACACACAAATACACACACATACCACACATACATACACACTGTACCCACATACACCACACACCCCACACACATACCACACACGCCACACACACATACACACTGTACCCACATACACCACACACACTCCACACATACACATACCACACACACATAAACATACCACACACACACCATTAACAACCAACCAACTTAAGACAGTTTTAAACTACTTTAGTTTGAATATTGTGCTGTTCCTGGAGTTGGTAGAATCAGAGCCTGGGCTCAGGCACTCATCCTCAGCAAACCAGTGAGAGACAGGTAATAGTAAAAGTAGAGAATGGAAATTTATTTGCTGTGACCACATTGAGAAGAGGAACAAAAGAAGTTCCATAATGCCTCCCCCAAGTCTGTCTTTTGGGTCCTGACATGAGGTTCAGTTTTAAATAAAGGACAGTAAGTAAACAATCCTGGTCAAGATGTAGCTTGCCTGCTCCCCTCCCCTCCCCCACACCACACATCCAGTCACCGAGCCATCATTGCCTCAGCTCCAGGATCTCTGGCACTGTAGCCAGACAAGTTGTGAGAACAGGGGGGAGAAAAGCTTCCCTCCCCCGTCCAGCTGTCAACAGGCTTCAGCTTTTCCTTCTCCCAGCAGGAGATTCTTGGGAGAAATTCCACTTTCTGGGGACGCATTACCCCACAGCCCGAGAGTCAAAGGGAGGAACACAAATGTCTCTCCTTAGAACGTTTCACTCCAGCTAAGATGGCTACTGTGCTCGATGGACTAGACCATCCATCCCCAACTTCACCCTTTCCTTTAATGCAATCTCTCTGCTCTTCCCACTGATTCTGGGCCTGCCTGGGGCCTTACTCTTGGCCAATAGACAAAATCAACTTGACGGAGGCAAAGGCTTGAAGAGGTTTGAAGTTCCCTGCTGTTCCTCTGCTTGAACTTGGCCAACACCCTGAGAGCAAGCTTGAGTTGGCCTGCTGGAAGACTAAAGACCACATAGGGAAAGCCAAGTTGCACGTGTCAGAGCTCCCCTGGATCAACCACTCCCAAGCTGGTCTGTGAACCAAGCACAGATGCTTGCATGAGCCTTGCCAAGATCGGCCAAGCCTGGCGCAGGGCAGCATGGTACCCAGCCATAGATTCATGAAAAATAGTAAGTTTTAGGGTTTCTAAAGCATCAATCTGTGTCTAAAGGAGACGGGCAAAATGATTATCAAAGGTAGCTAAGCCTAAGATACTCACAGGTGGTGGTGTTGGTTGGGAACAGAGCAAAGGGTGAACATGTGACTCCGCCTAAGTAGATTGCTGCAGTAGGTACACAGACAGCCGAAGGCCTTCAAGTGCTAGAAGCTGGAAGAAAACAAGAAAGTGGTTGGCAAATCAAACCAATCGATCTTCAAGTTTCCACTCACACATTCGTTGAAAAACTGTTAGGTGGTACCTGTAGCACGAATAATAAAAACCCAGAGACAGACATTGGGGTTCAACCTGAAGATCAGAAAAGCAAAGCAGCCAACCACTAAAAAGACCTGTTACCTCTTCCAGTCCTCAGATTGCCAAACCTAAGACTCCACACTTCCCTGAGTTCCTGTCTCTTCCCGTCTATATTCCTCCTGTCTATATTCCACATCACTCCTGTCTCCACCTCCCTGTGCTGGATTTAAAGGCATTCTCGGAAGGGGCCTGCTTGTTTGTCCTGGCCACCCCAAACCGAAATAATCACATAGAAAACTGTATTAATTAAATCACTGCTTGGCCCATTAGCTCTAGCTTCTTATTTGCTAACTCGTACATCTTAATTTAACCCATCTCCATTAATCTGTCTATCACCACGAGGTCATGGCCTACCATCAAAGTTTCAGCACTTCTGTCTCTGGCTGCGGCTCCATAGCTTCTCCCTTGACTCCACCCCCTTTCTCCCAACATTGAGTTTCGTTCCCCCCACCACCACCTACCTCTATTCTGCCCTGCCAGGCCCAAGACAGTTTTCTTTATTAACCAGTGGTATTCACAGCATACAGAGGGGAATCCCACATCAAGGCATGTGATCCTAAGTGCTGGGAATACCTTTGTGTAAGCTCTGTTTCTTTTTTAGACAGAGTCAATCTTGTGTAGCCCAGAGTGGCCTTGAACTCACAGAGATCCCTCTACCTCTGTCTCTCAAGTTCTGGGATGAAAGTTATGTGCGACCACTCCCTGGATAGTTTGGCTGACTAGTATGGCTGCTTTGCCCTCTGATCTTCAGGCAAGCTTTATTTATTAAAACACAAATCATATACCACTATAGGTACCCTATAACCTGGACAAAGATAAAGGGAAGAGAAAAAAGGAGATTAATGACTAAGAATGTATAAAGCATAGGGCTAGGACTGGGGCAAGAGCCCTTGCCTAACATGTGTGAGTTTGATCTCCAGGACTATTCTCTATATACCATGTGTGCAAGTAATAATGTTATATAGATAGGGTGTGTGTATATATACACAGGGAGCATAAGCATCCTTCTGACATGACCAAGTGTATGTTATAACCATCTTACTATATGATGAAGGATGTATTGCAGGATGCAAGAACTAAAGGAGGTAAAGTAAAGATACAGTTATGAGAGGCAGGAAAAATGAAGGAGAGGCACCAACCCAATTTACTGCCTAGGAAGAATAGAAGAACTCATAGACATTTGGAAGCCTGTGAAAGGAGTTGTTCATCATATTATTTAATTAGTCAAAGCCTCCCTTGATTCCACACAAGCTGTGTTTATTTTATGTAAAATAATACTTTTTAGACACAGCTTATCCTCAAGTCTTCTGCAATACTCATAGACAAGACTCTTCCTAGTCTGGTGAGAACATCATAGGGATGACAGTTAGGCATCTAAATTATTTTCTAGACTCACATGGTGAAACTCGCGTCTTTAAATGGCTGTGCAAAGTGAATCGGTGGCAGCGGATATAGGGGACATGGCCTTGACCTAATTTGGTATCTTAGTCTCTGTTGTACTACTGTGAAGAGACACCATGACCAAAGCAACCCTTATAAGAGAAAGCATTTCACTGGGGGCTGTTTACACTTCTACAGGGCTGGTCCATTATCATCATGATGGGAACCACGGTGGCAGGCAGGCAGACATGGTGCTGGAGAAGCAGTTGAGAGCTTTACATACTGGCTCACAAGCAGTAAGCAGAGAGAGACTGGGCCTGCTGTGGGTTTTGAGTTTTGTTTGTTTGTTTCTTGTTTTTCGTTTTTGTTTTTGTGGGTTTTTTTGGGGGGGGGGGGATTTTGGTTTTTTGAGACAGAGTTTCTCTGTATAACAGCCTTGGCTGTTCTGGAACTTGCTCTGTAGATCAGGTTAGCCTTGAATTCACAGAGATCCTCCTGCCTCTGCCTCCCAAGTGCTGGGATTAAAGGCGTGTGCCACCACTGCCTGGCTGGTGTGGGTTTTTTTAAAAGCAACACACTTCCTCCAGCAAGGACATGCTTTAATGTCTTCTAATCCTTCTCAAGCAGTTTCACTCCCTGGTGACTAAGTATTCAAACATATGACCCTCCTCAAAGGAGAGTACTTGGCTACCTGGATGGAAGAAATTATCATAGGCTTTGTTCAAAACCCATTTGTAGACTGTTGCAATAACTTCCCCAAAGAAACTTTACATTCGAGCTCTCCTCCCTCTGAGCTTTTTATGATGCTACTAACAGAGAAAAATCTGTTTAAAATCCAAACCTATGTCATGACTTCAAGTGTTTCCCATCTGTACATGATATTGTACATGATAAACCTGGCATTAAGAAAGTGATTACCTGTGTTTTCTGACCTCAGCTGAACAGCTTCGATGCAAACATGTCTCCTTTTCTACTCTCCGTACCCCACTTTTGACTTTGGGCTTTGGTTGTGGGTTTCTTTGGCCAATAATGGAGAGTAAAAACATTTCAGTCTGGCGAACATTTACTTGGAAATTCCTCACACTCAAGAATAGCTGCTGCCAGCCGGGCAGTGGTGGCGCATGCCTTTAATCCCAGCACTTGGGAGGCAGAGGCAGGCGGATGTCTGTGAGTTCGAGGCCAGCCTGGTCTACAAGAGCTAGTGCCAGGACAGGCTCTAAAGCTACAGAGAAACCCTGTCTTGAAAAACTAAAAAAAAAAAAAAAAGAATAGCTGCTGCCACAGACAGCTCCTATCTGACAATGCAGGGGTAGAAACGAGGCCAGAAAATTACCCAGTGAGCCCCACCTTGATACACCCTTTCCCTTCCTCTCTTCATGCCCTACAAAGCCTCAAGCCCCCCGTGCCACAGCACAGTCTCAATTTCCTCAGAGACTGTGCCCATTCCATTGCTCTGGTTACTTCTGAAGATGCCCATCTTCTGACTTTTATTTCTATGGTGCCTCCGTCAAACCCATTCTAACAAATAACACATGGCAGAAAAGACAGAGTACCAAGTTCAAATCAAGGTCTCAGGGGCCTTGACCACATTTTCTCCTTTTTATCCAACACACACACATGCACAAGCCCTGGGCACCCTGCTAATTGTTAAGACCCACACAGCCCCATCACCTCTATCCACCCTGCCAGTGTCCAGCCAACCACACAGCCTAAGCAAGACAGCTCCCAGGTCACCAGGTCACCACCTGCTTATGATTAAGCCCAGCTAAAACCAACCAAGTCTGGCCCCGCTCAACTTGGGCTATTCTACCCATCCTCTGCAAGCATAGTCTTATTTATGAGGAGCCGATGAGATATATCCTAATTGGTAAACCTCTCCATTGAGGATGACGTGTTATTCAATAATTGCTCTCTGAGACATCAATGTATCTTCCAACTTCTTCTCCATCTCCCCTCATTCAACTCAAACTATTTAGTATGTCCGAGTCTCACAATCATATTCCAGTGCCTTGGCATGCTGTATGCTGTACCCTCTGCCTAGGAGGCTTGCTTCTCTTCCTTACTTTGTGTTTCTACTCATCATTCACAATCCATCCACAAAAATGATCATCCAATCAGAGACAAGGCACTGAGATGTCAGGATTGAATCTGGCCATCTGTACACTCCCCAGATCACTGGTGAAGGAACACCAACTAGTTAATTAGGTTATTCTCCTCTTTTTTTTTCCTCTAAATACTGTTTTTTTTTTTTTCCTTACTTTGTTTTCCAGTTCTTTTTTTTTTTTGAGCTGTGGTCTTTCTATGTAGCTTTCTTGGCTGGCTTGGAACTCACTTATGTAAACCAGGTTAGCTTCGAACTCATTCAGATCTATCTGTTTCTGCTTCCCAAGTGCTGAGTTTAAAAATGTGTGCCACCATGCCCAACTCTAATTATTTTCCTTATTTCTCCACAAGAACTATCTTTCCTCAATTAAAGCATGTCTCAGCATGACTAGAGAATAATAATGGTCTTATTTATGAGGAGCCGATGAGATCATAGGAGTTAAACACCAAACCTGGAGATTTAAAAAGCCCTATACCAGGACTACTGTCTTGAGCCATAGGCCTCTTGTGTTGTACTAGGGCGCCCTCTGCTGTGTGTATGTTTGTCTTGAGCACACTACTACAGAGTTTCCAGAATGGCTCATTCCAGGCAAACCGTCCATTTCCTTAATCATGGGTGTTCTGGGCCTCTCCCCAGGGCCATAACTGCGGTCAGTTCCTTTCATGGCTGCCACTAATGTATATTTGTTTGTTGGTAGAAAAATAACGCTGCTGTTTAATGAGAAATAAGAAAAAGCCATCCCAGCTGTAAGGGGTTAAGGTGTCAGAGAGCATCCAGCTACACCCTGATGGCTAAATTGGAGAGGCTTGCCCTTCTGGATGTAGCCCTGAAACTCTCAACATCTTCCTTGAAGTTGTAAAAAGTGGTTTCAAGATAGCCTCCAGTGTCCAGAGCTAAGCAGCTGGCAAATGGGGAGAAAGTGGCCAAAGGCCCTCCTAGTAGAGGAAGGACAGAACCGGCCCCAGAATTCACATGGTCAGGACCACCCAAAGCCCAAGAGTGTCAGTTCCCAAAGTCACTGCGCTGACTTTGTCAAGGTCATGTTTGGCTCTCTTTGTGGTCTGAATCAATAAGATAATTTTGGTTTAGGTTTTATATCTTATTTAGATTGCAAATAATCCCTTCACAAATAGTGAAGCTAGAAATGGTATGACAGATGAAAAATAGAACACTTGCCATGTCTGAAAGACAAAAAGCAGCTCCACACAAAAGAGTTTAATTACAGGCATGTGGATACAGCGTTTTTGTTGACGGAATAAAGAAATTCACAGATTACCACATAAAAAAATTCATAAACCAGATTATATGCCATGATTACTAATGATATCATATATGTTAGAATATTGAAATAGCAAAGATAAAATATTGGGATTGGCCTTCTAACGAACCACTTACATTTGCTGCGATGGATAACCTTCTTGATGAACTTGCCCAGGCTTAGAATCACTAGAAGACAGGTCTCTAGGCACTGCAGAAGTTTAACGAAGGAAAGCTCCACCTTGAATGTGGGTGACGCTATCCCGTGGTCCAGGATCCCAAAATGAATAAAAAGAAGAAAGCAATTGGTCACACCAGCCTTTGTCACTCTCTGCTTCCTGACTGTGGTTACAATACGACCTCACCTCCTGCAACCAGAGCTGAAGCCACTCCCAGCACAATGGCTTTTCTGCATAATGGACCACATAAGGGGCCACCGCATCCTCAAGCTGTGGTTATGTTGCCTTTGTCAGGTACTTTGTGAAAGCAAAATAACAAAGACGGTGCCGGGACATGCCGTCGTTCTGATAAACCAGATCACCGGGTAGTAAGCCTTTGGAACCAAGGTATGCGAAGAAGATGGAGGAGTTTAGAGCTGTGAACCAGAGAAACCTGAGAACGCTCTAAGCAAAGCTTAACAGGCCGTTCTGGTGGGAGTTAGGAAGACCAGAACGTGGACAAATTCAGACAGTAGAGGCCCAGCTCATGAGATTCCAGAGGGGAGCTGAACTGAGGCCGTTCCTGTTATCCTCTGACAAAGAATCTGACTACATTCTAACCATGTGGGGAAAAAAGTTTACTCAGGCTGAATTTTAAGGTAATGGACCAATTTCTTCAGTAGAGGGAATTTCAAGACAGCACAGCAGGCAAGCTGCACCATGGTTATTGCTCATTGTGCTTACTCAGATAACAGGAAGGGGAGGTGAAGGAAAGGATTGAGCAAAAGGAGAGAACACGTTTAAAGACTTGAGTGAGAAAACAGACTTACGTATGAAAAGGATTAGTGTCATTAAAGAGAAACCTTGCCTTCTGCTCTGAGACAATGGGGCAAGGTCCAACCCACCAAGGGCCTAATTCGTGAAGATGCAAATTTAATTAGGAAGGAGAAGGAGTCTGGACTGAGAACAGCAGCCACAGAGGTTCTCCACTGAAAAGCAACCACTGGGGAAGTGTTTTTCCACGTTCAACAGCAGAGGCATACACAGGCCTCCTTATCTGAGACAGATGAGAATCAGAGTATTACAGACTGACAGCAGACCTTGGCAACGGCCACCACATTGTGCTGGTTGTGCAGACAAGCAACATGCAAGAGTCAGGGATTCATGGAGGCCTGTACCGATCTTCCAGCAAGCTTCTAAAGCCAGGCAATATGTGGTGGCATCAGATTCCTTGCCAGAAGGCCCTCAGAGGCCATTGTCTGAAACATTGAGGTTTCTTAGTAATGTTTAATTTGTATTTTACTATTCCTCTCTCCGCCCAGCCATCTCACCCCTGTCTCCACACCCCTGGTGCTGGAAATAAAGGTGCGTGACTCCCAAACACTGGGGTTAAATATGTGAGCCACCACCACCCGGATCTGTTTCTGGATCCATCTTGGGTAGCCCAGGGTAGCCTTGAATTCACAAAGACCCACCTGCCGCTGTCTCCCGAGTCCTGGGATTAAAGGTGTGTGCCACTACTCCCTGGCCTCTAGTGACTTGGCTTTGCGCTCTGATCCTCAGGCAAGCTTTATTTATTAAACTACAAATAAAATATCACTACCAAGGTTCCTCCTCTCTGGTGACTCTAGCTTGTGTCAAGTTGACACAAAACTAGCCAGCACAGACGCCCACTGAGACTTGAGGGAGGTCATGGGTGTGGTAGGAAAGAACTCCCCAGGATTATTGGGGCCCAAATGTTTTGTCAGAAATCCAAGACGCCAACCATGGAGCTGCAGGCTTTAGTGGGTTTTTCTACTGGATTTTGTTCTTGTTTGCCTCAATCATTTTTTACTGGGGTCACCTTCCTCCCTTTCAAAATGAGAGTATCTCTCCGGACCGTTGTATACTGGAAGGATGTAGCTGGTGTTTGACTTCATGAATGCAGAATGAAGAGTTTGTCTTTAATCCCAGAAGAGACTTTGGACTTTTGAGGAGGGCTGGGATTATTAGAGTCTATAGAGAAATTGACATGTTTTGAATTATGAAATGAATATGAAACCAACTGTAAAAGCCCAGGGTAGAATACCATGGACTTAAACATTGGGGTGAGTTCAGTGTGGTGGCACACAATACCTCCACTCAGGAGGCAGAGGCAGGTGTATCTCTGTGAGTTCAAGGCCAGCCTGTTCTACATATCCAGTTCCAGGTCAGCCAGAGCTATATAGTTAGATTTTTGCTTCAAAAATGAATAAATGAATAGAATTTTTGGACGTTAGGTTGACAATGGGTGGGCTAGCCATGGTTATGAGTTTCACTGTAACTTAACTGGTGAGAATCGCCTAAAAGACACGATAGGAAGGCAGGGGAGTGGGGGAGGGAGGATAGTGCTTCCAGAGAGATTCCACTAGGGGGCACCATCACTGGCCTGGGATCCCAGACTGAACGGAAAGGAGAAAGCATCAGCCTTCCTTTGTCTCTGCTTCCTGACTGTGGAAGAAATGTGACCAGTCACACCACCCCACTCCTGCTTCCCCAGAGGGGCCAATCTCATTGTCTTGCCTTCCTTGCCTTGATGAACCCTCATACTGTGAGCTGAATAAATCTTTTTTCTATTGGCTATTTTGTTACAAGAAAGCTGACTTTCTGCCTAAAAAGAATGTCTCATTTCTATCTTAGCAGTTGCTGCTATAAACTTTTGTAAGAAGGCAGATATGTATGGGGGTAGCATCATTTGGTTAAGATTTTTTTTTTTTGGTTTGGGTTTTGCTTTTATTTAAAAACATATTCCATGCTAGTGAGAGGGTTCAGCGGGTAAAGGTGCTTGCTACTAAGCCTGATGACCTGAGTTTGACCCCCAGAACCCACAGGGTAGAAAGGACAAACCCACTCTTATGACTTGTCCTCCGACAGCCACATATGACACATGTGTGTCCACACACATATGCATGTAAGTAAGCACATAATAAATTCTAAAATTTCAAAATCATATTCAAAGAGCATTGCTTTGCCAAACTTGAAGTGTCCAATTTGGTGCTAGTATTATTCGTGATTTTTTTTGAGTACCAAATATAATATGTTAAATTGCAAAATAATAACAATAAGTTGGGACTTATGGTTATGTTGTCCTTCTCCTGAGAGTTTCCATGTGCTTTGCTGGGCTGTTGTGATGACATCAATCACTTATCACTGTCAGCAATCAGAGACTTAAGAGACTTCAATTTTGACTTTGGCTAAAATGAGTAAACTTGTCCCAACTTGGTTCTTCCTCAGCACTCATAGGGTAAGTGCTGGACGAGCGACTTCCTGTGTTTGTGCTTCCCATCCATGTGTCCTGACAGACCACAGGACAGCACAACCCTGGGACTGCACTCCAGGAACAGACAGTAACACACTCGATAAATCCTCTTCTGCCTCTAACTCTTAACCTCTTAGTTCTGCCGTATGGTAAATCACAGAACTGTGGTAGCAACATCCAGGGACCTGCAGGCATCTAAAATCAGAGAACAATCATTTATTCCGAAGGGAACTGGCACAGTAAAGACTTTGAAAACCAAACCAATGTCAACCACTGCCCACGTCCCGAACTAGCCCTCTGGGTGGAGCACACCATGGGTTCCAAAGTAGCACTGTTAAAATGCTACACCAAAAGTTGAGCCCCATGGCAAAGGCCTTTAATCCCAGATTCCTGAAGTAGGAGGGTCAAGAGTTCAAGACCAACTTGAGTATGCAAGGCCTTGTCGCAAATTAAAAGAGAAAGAGAAGAGTCTGTTTTGGTTCTTTTGTACTGTGGTTATAGTTTGGTGGTAATACATTTGCACAAGTTAGGCCCTGGGTTCAGTCCTCAGCGCCATGAAAAAGAAATAGTGATAAATAAATAATAGACTGTGGCTGGAAAGATGATTGGCTATTTAGAGTGCTTGATGCTCAATCACGAGAACTGGAATTTGGCTCCCAGCACCCGTGTCAGGTGGCTGATAAATTCATGTCACTCCAACTTGCAGATCCAAGGCTTTTTTCTTGCTTCTGCAGGCACTCACACACACACGTACATAAACACAAATAAATACATAAATAAAGTAAAATAAGATAAAGCCTTTTAAAAATGGATTGTCTTTGTAACTGAAGAACAGATGGCATGTCAGGGTTTATATCTGGGAATGCAGGTTTTCATAATTAGGAGTCTCGTAACACAATCTTCAAAATATCTAGGAAATAGCTAAAACTTACTTAACGTATGAATAATTGGGAAAGTCACAGAAACTCTCAGTAGGAGAGACAGATAACAGACAGAAACCCAGAGATGACCAGATGTCAACACTATTAGCCAAGAACTTTCATGCAGCCGTTCTAACATGCTCCACGAATGAAGGCAACACTCGTAGGAGCTGAGTGATGAGGTTGGATGAAGAGTAAATGCATAAACACGCTGATAAACATACTATTGATGGAAAGCTTATATTTTTTCTTTTTCAAGACAGGGTTTCTCAGTGGCTATGGAGGCTGACTTGTAACTCACTCTGTAGACCAGGCTGGCCTTAAACTCACAGAGATCCACCTGCCACTGCCTCCCAAGTGCAAACTTATTTTTTAGGTACTTCAAAAATAACAGAAATCACCTCTGAATGTGGGTGACCTTTGTGTGGTTTGGGCAGTCTGTGGGACCACTAGTTCAACCCTAGTGTGTAAACTGACTTTTTGGAGCCCATTCTCTAGGGAAGGATATCTTGCTCAGCAGAGATATGAGGGGGAGGGCCCTGGTCCTGCCTCAGAGTGATGGGCCATACGTTATTGACTCCCCATGGGAAGCCTTACCCTCTCTGAGGAGTGGATGGGGGGATAGGTGGGGGGTAGGTGAGAGAGAAAGGAGGAGAGGGAGTGGGAACTGTGATTGGTATGTAAAATGAGAAAAGGTTTTAAAAAATAAATAAATAAAAGTTTTAAAAAGAAAAATAATAAAAATAGTTTACTTTGTAATTATAAAAATTATGAATCAAAATAACTCTAATAAAAAATATATGAGATTTTTTTTAAATATTTATTTATTTATTTATTTATTTATTTATTTATTTATTTATTATGTATACAATATTCTGTCTGTGTGTATGCCTGCAGGCCAGAAGAGGGCACCAGACCTCATTACAGATGGTTGTGAGCCACCATGTGGTTGCTGGGAATTGAACTCAGGACCTTTGGAAGAGCAGGCAATGCTCTTAACCTCTGAGATCTTTTAAATAAAACAAAAAAAAATTTATTGAAATTCCCCTTTTTAATTTTTTTAAAAATTTTATATGTATGAGTGTTTTACCTGCATGTGTGTGTACCACATGCATATAGTACTGCAGACGTTGTTGGATCACCCTGAAACCATGTGAACTGCCATGAGGGGGAGAGATGGGATTTGAACCCAGGTCCTGGGAGAACAGCCAATTATCTTAACCACTGTACCTGCCCTGCCCACCCCACCCCCTTTGAGATGAGGTCTTCCTATTTAGTCTCTGGTGGCCTAGAACTCTTTAGGTAAACGAAGCTGGCCTCAAACACAGAGATCTGAGTACTTCTGCCTCCCAAGTATTGAGATTAAAGCCGTGCACACTGTACTGGATCTGAAGAGCTTGTTTTAAAAAGAACAGATTAGAAAATCTGAGGGAAATACCCTGTTTATGGTGGGGAATGTTTGATATTTTGATGATTTTAGTTCTCAGAAATGGATTCTCAACAGTGAGTGTGCAGACACTTCAGGGGATGGTGCATCCCACAGGAGGGCCACCCTGGACACTGTGCTGGCCAGAGCGTCATTGTTTAGCAACGGTTCTGTTAGAACTCTCTTCTAGTCAGAGAAAAGGAATGGCAAGCTTGTTCCTGCTTACCTTGTTTAATAACAATGTATTAGCATTTTAAGGCCATATTTTTAAGATAAATAAGAAATAAAAGAAACAGAAAAAAATGTTTTTAAGATGCTAAACTTGTAGTAAAAAGACAAGAACCAGTTTCTTGTCTTTTCTCATCCAGCCCGACATGCCCACACACGTGCATGCACACACACACACACACACACACACACACACACACACGGCTCTGGAGGCTAACAAACTCCCACAGCTTACGTTATATAGAAAGTGTATGTAACATCCATTCTAGTAGCCACACCTAAACCAAACATCGCAGTTATAGGCTTTACTTATCTAGAATCTACAGTGTGGGGCTCTATCTCTTTTTTATATCCGCTATTTCTACTTTTATCCTTACTTTCTAAGGCAGGTACCAGCACCTCCAACTTCAGAAGGGAAAACTGTGACTCTGGAACTTTCATTTTCTTGTCTTGGCTCAATCACTAAAGTGGCTAAGTCGGGATTAAAACCCAAGCCAGCACTGCAAAGGCCCTTGTTTCTTCCGCTCCACCAGCGCCTCTCTTCTGAAGAACAGACTATGGAAAGAATGCCTCTGGCTCATCTCAGGGAATGGGATACTGTGTCAGTAGGAGGATTTCCTAGCCAAAAATCTTGGTGCCTGTGATGATTCATCTTTAGATCATGTTCCTTGAGAGTAGGGGAGGGTATTTGTAAGCAGCTGCTTTTAGCATCTGAGAGTTGTAAGCAAGGTTCTCAAGGAAACCGGCCAACCAAATGATGGGAATCTCAGAGGTCATGGCAACCACCTGTTTTCCATACAGCTAAAATGTCAGCCATTGCTGAAACCCTTCCCACTGCCTAGTCAGGCATTTTAGCACATGCCTGTAATTCCAGTATTTGGGAGGCTGAGGCAGGAGATATCATGAGTTGAAGGCCAGCTAACTTTGAAAAAAAAAAAAAAAGCCTGAGAGATTTAGAATACTTTTGATTCTGATATTTCTTTGACACCGGGCACAGCTTCAGCTAGACCAGTTGGCCAGTGAACTCCAGGGGTCTTGCCTGGCCTTAGTGCCCTCCACACACCGCTATTTCTCCAATTTCAGCTTATAGATGAGGTTATAGATGCCCACTGCTGTATCTGCTTTTATGTGGTTTTATGGTCTAAACTCAGGTCCTCATAATTGCACAACCAGCACTTTGCCCATCAAGCCGTCCCACGTTCCTACCAATGTATTTTTAAAAGACTTGGTCTATGACATTCTTTATTCTGTCACGATAAAACTTCAGGAAATAGGCTGAAGGGTGACTCAGCAGTAAAGAGCACTTGTTGCCTTTGCAGAGAAACTAAGTTCAATTCCCAACACCCATATGGCACCTCACAACTGTCTATAACTGCAATCCCAGGGGATTCAGCGCCCTCTCCTGGCCTGAATGTGTACATGTATACATACATACATACATACATACATACATACATACATACATACATACATACAAAAACTTCATGAAACTGTTATTTGGGATGACCTGTATTCATGTTCCCAGTCTGTGAACACTGATATTTGGCTGCAGAATAAACTTACCTGCCCTTGAAAACAGCGCTGTGTTCTCATGCTAACAGGCTCTACCACATACTTCTCGTCTCCTCTATTTCGCCATGAA
Source organism: Microtus ochrogaster (assembly GCF_000317375.1). NCBI lineage: Eukaryota > Metazoa > Chordata > Mammalia > Rodentia > Cricetidae > Microtus > Microtus ochrogaster. The sequence goes on along the minus strand of NC_022012.1, from coordinate 48,151,340 downwards.
ACCTAATTGCATAGATAGTTACAAACACCTTGATCTGAGACATTTTGTAGTTGTAGAATAGTAGAACAAAAATCTCATCAAACATAGTTGAAGTTTTGTTTATGGAAGAGTTAAGAATTACCTTACTGAATGTGACTAGAAGCTAATGTTTTTAGGAAATTGACTTAAAAACTTCAAGGAAGCCAGGTTTGGTGGCATATGCTTATAATCCCAAAAGTAAGGAGGCAGAGGCAAGAGGATTGCCGTGAGTTTGAAGCCATTCTTAACTACATAGCAAGCTGCAGGCCAGCCAGGCCTACTTCACAGTGAGATCTTGTCTTAAATAAGCGACTTTATTCCTGGAGCATGGCTCAGCAGTTAAGAGCAATCATTGCTCTCACAAGAAAATCTGGATTTGGTTCCCAGTGGCCACATCAGGGGAGTCACAACATCTTGTAGCTTCAGCTCCAGGGCCTCTGACATCCTTCTGGCCTCTATGGGCACCCAAATACATATGCACAAATGTGCATAAATAATTAATAAACTTAATTATTTTTATGTTTTAAAACAAGAAAATTTAAGCCAAACAAAATGTTCTTGCTATCTTCTCCCAACTGCCCTCTCTTGCCCCCTATGAAAATGCTAATTAGTTAAATTAATTTAATTTAATTTAATTGCTTTATTCCAAATATGTAAGATATTATGATATAATTACTTATAGTTGAAACAATATAGTGACATAGAACAACTCATATTGTTTAAGATTTTTTAAAAATTTTAGGCCAGGCATGATGGTACACACCTTTAATTCCAGCACTTGGGAGGCAGAGGTAGGTGGGTCTTGAGATCCAGGCCAGCCTGGGCTACACAGGAAAACCCCTTTGTGTATGAGTGTGAGTGCAGTGCCTTCTAAGGCCAGAAGAGGATCTTGGATCCCCTGGAGCTGGAGTTACAGGCATTTGTAAGTGTCCTAGAGCGGGTGATGGGAACACAGCTCAGGCCTCTGCCAAAGCAGTAAGTTCCTAATGACTGAGCCATCTCTCCTGGACCAGAACATCTCATATTCAAGGCCAAGATTCTTTTTCCCATTTGATAGATAGATGGAAAAAAAATCTCCTGGCATCTTTTTTTCCAGTCATCACAGCTAATATTCTAAAGAACATTTGCTAACTTTGAATTACAAATGAAAACTGAACCTGTCAAAATGTGCGTCCAGCTGCCGGGTAATGGCACTGGGTTTTGATTCTACTGCATGGATGGGCTTTGTGGGAGCCTAGTTTGTTTGGATGCTCACCTTCCTAGACCTGGATGGAGGGGGAGGGCCTTGGACTTCCCACAGGGCAGAGCACCCTGTCTTCTCTTAGGACTGGAGAGGGAGGGGGGAGTGGGGGGAGTGGGAGGGATATGGGAAGTGGGGAGGATGTGGACATTTTTAATAAATAAATAAATAATAAAAAAACAGAACTAGCCCCACGCTCTTATCCCCAGATGTGAGTGCCTGAAGGATCGGGCTTCTTCTGCTTTATCGCTCCACTGGAGATAAAAAGGGTATCGCTTTATTCTAAAGAACAAACACAGCCTCCTCTGCATCAACCAGGAGATATTAGAACAAACATATCTGGAACACTGAAAATATCAGCAAAAGATGAAAAAGAAAGATGAAGTCAAGCATAGAGATCTCTTAGGCAGACATGTATTTATTTCACTATACATGTCATTCTCTGCTCCGAGACGCGCGATGGCTCAGAGACTAACCGTCAATCATATTAAATGTCAAAGATGGGATCTTTCATAAGTGACTTTCAAAATGAACTGGTCCAAACTCGTTCTTAAAGTCAATTGTGTATGCTGTAATGTGCAGTGTATCTCAGATCGGCAGCCACTCACACTGCATACGGCTCTCTCTCCCAGGTCAGGATTTATGGGAGCCACCACGTGACCAGATCAGTTCTCCAAGTCCAGCCTCCCCCTTTTCTGTTGCTCTGTGTTCTGAACGAGACTCCTGTCACGCAGATAGTGTGGGCTAGGGTGGGAGAAATGGTTTACAGGAAAGAGCTCTCTATGTCACTGGCTTCCAACCATAGCCCTTCCATTCACAGAGAAGGCACCTCTTCTCCCTTTGGTGGGTTTGTTATTGTGGCTGCTATTGTTTTACTGGTTTGTTTTGCTAATTGGTTGATTTTTTTTTTACAAGATTTCATGTATGTAGCTGAAAAGCCCCTTGAATGTCTGATTTCCTTGCCTCTGCCTCCTGTGTCCTGGGATTACTGGGGCAACCACACCTGGTTTATACAGCATTGGGAGTCTAACCCTGGTTTCATTCATGCTAGGCAAGCACTCTACCGGCTGAGCTACATCCCCAGCCCCCAAAGAGAAATCTGAAAACGGATTGCAAGATATTAGAAGGCCTTATAATTCTGGATGAACAGAAGGTTCAAAGGGGACAAAGTCAAGATAAGACTAGCTTTAATGGTGAAGTTTCTGACACTGCCCAGGAATCCTCTGACTCGCTAAGAGTTTGCCATTATGAAGACAGATTGGCCGGGGCCTGGCCGAATGTGTGGTGGGAATCCCTATATATGTCGTCACCATTGACCATTAAAGTAGCCTAGCTTTTTTTTTCTCCAGGACCTTTTCAAGGCTGCATCAAAAAATATATAAAACGTATGCGAAGCGGGGGTGGGAGGGGATTGACAACTGACATTCGGATCTGGGTCACAGGACTGACTGAAGCTTGTAGGCACTGCTCCAGACCACAGTCAAGTGGTGCAGACTCCATGTGCACTGCTAAAGGAAATGCATTTTCGTCTCGCTTGCTCCATGTGAAAATGGCACAGTTCTGAATTTTAAAACACCGAGTTCGAAAGAGAAGGCTGTTCTGTGCTGTTTCTTTCTCCTCGGGTCTAATCTGGCTGTCAGGAAGAAGGTTGGGGGGGGGGAGGTCAGGAACCCTAGATGGCTCACAGGAGTGGGAACCAGGGTTTCACCCCAAAGCATGACTGTGCCTTCCTCAAACCTTGTAGCAGTGAAACGAGAAGAAACAAAGTGCAGAGGTCGATCAGAGAGGGAGAGCAGTGTGGGAAGATCTATTCAAGCTTGATGTTCCCAGCGCTTTTAAAATCTGAGTGACAGTTCCTTCGTGCTCTCTGAGAATGTGTCGAAACATGCCTTTCATAGAGACTAAGGCATTGCATAACCTTAGGTTTTTAAGGTTTCGCTTTTGGCAGGAGGTTCTCTGCTGCTGTCGCCCCGATGCTCTGTTGGCAGTGTACTAAATAAATCTGTTTTTTTTTTTTTTTAAAAAAAATGCATTAACTTTTTTAGTGTATGAGTCGGTGCATATCCCCATGAGGAACATGTGGAGGCCAGAGTCCAATGGGACATGTCTTCCTTGGTTTCCCTCCACCCAAACTCCTTGAAATAGAATATCTCACTAAACCAGGAGCTCCACAACTCAGTTTGATGGCTGACCAGCAAGGCTCTGGGATCTGTCTTCCTCTGCCTCTTACACGGCTCCCACGTACTAGACTGTAGGTCCTGCATGCCGTGTTCAGCTTTTACATCGGTGCTGGGGACCAGAAGTCGAGTCCTCTTACCCACAAGTCATCTCTCCAGCCCATATTTTACTAATCACATCTATAAACACAGTTGGAATTTTCTGGCTCGATGGCGCGAGCTTGTTTGAGCTAGAACCTGCTGTAAGTGGAGTCTAGAGGGCACCCGTGGGCATTTCCAGACACTTGAGTCCCTCAACAAAGGTTTGTACAGAGATGAGTGGATAGTAGCAAAAGAAATAATTTATTAAGGGAGAAAGGCCCTTCCAAGGGTGGAAGAGAGGCTGGAAGAAGATCCAAGACCGAGTGTAGCTCTTTATAGGTCGTTTGCAGATCGCCCTCCGCCCATATTCGCATAGCGCCGGCTTTTCCTCACACATGCTCTGTCCTTTGGTCCTGGTTGGGGTGGGGGCGTCCATTCTTTTTCTCTGCCCCTGCTTTTTTTCCTATGCTGATCGGAATGGCTCTCTCTGCTCTCCTTCCCCTCCACAGCACCAGAAAGCCTGTGTGGGACTCACTAGGAAGCAAAGTTGAGGATACAGAGAGGTGGGAAAGATAAGAACATAAATTTGTAGTTCATGGGGATGGGATTTAAAAAAAAAAAATCTGTGGTCCCTCAGACAAAGAGGTCATGTGCAAACATCTCGGGCCAACAGCTGACTGAACCCAGGATAATAATTAGAAAAGCAAGCCCTAAGGGCCGGTGTGTCAGGGTGCTGAAAATAACCGTCCTCAAACCTTGGGGAGTGAAATGATCATTCAGGAAGCGGCTTTAAGAAGGATGCTGCAATCCAGACCCCCAGTCTTGGAGAGTCCGTCCCGTGGGGCTGGGGCGGGTGCAACAGTCTGCGGCTGAGCAAAGAGTCGCGATGCTGTCATTCACATAAGCCCTTGTGTCTGTGAGAACTGTTACCCTCTTCAGAGCAAAGGAAACTGCAACCCACCTCTTTCCTCCGTTTAAAGAAATCATCAACTCCTGCCGAAGTGTTTCATTATCGTCTTTCCTAAAATAGCACCGAAGCCACACAGCAGCAGAACCAGCACCTGTAGTGGGGTTTCTCCTGCAGAGATGAAAACAGTGTCTAATCGCGGTGGACCAAAGAAAGGACCCCACCAAGTCCAGCCTGGGGGAGCAATGAGTTTGATGGCGGTTGCTTCCAGGAGCACGGCTGATACAAGGCAGTTAGTTGTAAGGAGTTGATTCAGGCAGGGAGAGGGACAGTGAGGAGGTAATAAAGACTGGAATTCCAAGATAGTCAGCTTCTTCCTCGCTCTCCTGACCTGAGACGAAAGCGTGGCATCTTAAAACAAAGGCGCATGGGCTTACTCTCCAGCCAATAGGCCTCTTGCTAGTGGACTCACTTGGATTTGAAGACTGGATCCGGGCGTATTACACAGTAGTTGTGAACCAGTCGGCCACCCTGTCTTCAAACAGACCAACCTAAATTAGGGGAGGGAACTTCTTCAGAGACTTAAGAAAACAGAAGAGACTGGAGTTTGGGCCTCCCAAGTCTCCCCTCTGCTTGTGGGGGCTACTGTATATGTGTTTTTTCCTCTCCCTCAGCAAAAGCCTTTCTTCTACTGTTGATTCTGTCCTCGGCTGTACATCCTGTTCAATATTTCCCTGCTGCTATCAAACTTGAGGTTTTCCTTACCTTTTAATTCTTTAATTGGCAGAGAAAACAAATCCTATCAGGACCCTTAGATAGTAACAGCTACATCACCATAAAAGCCCCATCCCAGGATAGATGACAATTAACAAAACCCACATCACTGGGTCCTTCCTTTACCCCTTGTCAACCTTCTACAGCCTATAAAATATAGAACCAGACTGCAGAACCACAGTGTGCAACTGGGTTGCACATAGTAGGTGGCATCTCAGATATGGCTCTGGTGACACCCCATTCCCTTCAAGGAAGGAATGCTAATAGACTCCTTATCATAGGCCTATCTGTTACTGCCTTGTTTTATTTTTTGCGACTTGGCCACAGTATTCCAGAGTGTTAGCGCCTAGGGGTCTGCCTCCCAGCGCTGGGGTTACAAGCCTGCATGACCACTCCTAGCTTCCGTATGTGGCTTCTGGGAATCGGAGTCAGGTTCTTCCTGTTGGCAACACAAGTCCCTTGCCAACCGAGCTCTCTTCCCTTCAGTTTTTATAGCTAAGGACAGTAAAGCCCACGGAAGTCAGAGCTTGGGTGAAGGGTACCTATTGGTAAGCCGAATGCTGTCCGTGAATCCAGAGATGCTGTTTTTCCCAGAGCATTGTTTTTAATGATCTAGTGAGTCGAGATGAGCATTCCCACGTGACGAATCCCAGCGAGTGTGTACCAGCTAATCCTCAAGATGGAGCTGTCAGTCTCTGCTTAATCCCCACAGCTGACGATGACCCTGGCAACGGCTGACCAGCCACCAGCACTTTCTCTTATCATCTACCACCCACGTGAAGGATGTGGTTCTAGGGCTCTGTTCTCAGGAAATGGAAAACTATACAAATTGCACGTGCTGTGTGGCTGAGCAGCACAACAAAGTGTTTGCCTGGAGAGCCCGCTCATGTACACCATACCTTTGAGACTAGCAGACCGCAGTAAAGAAACCAATGTTAACTCTGAACCATGCGCCTAATGGTGTGAGGGACTGCCTTGATGGTTAGTTACTGGGGTCTCCCTTCTCCCTCACGCTCTCTCTCCCTCTCCTTCATTGTAAGGGAGGGGCCCATCCTCAATAACTTCTAAATCTGCTAATCTCTCACTGCCTAACAGCCATGATTGGAAAGAGGTGTGACTACTTGGTCTCAGAACTGGATAGAACTAAATTTGCTTTTATGTTCTGGTTTTTAGAGTTAAGTACATATCTTTTCTGAGCATTCATCTCCTCAACTTTGAGATAAGAGCCAAGATAAATGCTTCATTAACTCTAGGGACCCAGTATTGTATATCTGTGTAATTCTGAGGTTCAGATGAGATGATCCCTTGAGTCCAGAGACCAGTCTAGACAATGCGGTGTCTCAAATAAATAAATAAATAAAATTTTCTAGCTACAAAGCAAGCTGGGTGTAGTAATCCCAGAATAAGGAAACTGAGGCAGGGGATTTTGAGTTTGAAGCCAACTTGAGCTCTATAGTGAAACCCTGTCTTTAAAAAAATTCTAAATGAATAAAATTCAAATAAAAAACAAATATTTCACATGATAAAAAAATGATTAAATGAAAAAGAACCCATGAGAGTTTTTTAAATAATTTATTTTATTTTAAGAGCATTGGTGTGGGGGTGTCAGAATCCCTGGAATTTGAGCTACAGGCAGTTCTGAACTGCCATGGGGGTGCTGGGAATTGAACCTGGGTCCTCTGCTGAGTCATCTCTCCAGCTGCTCCCCCAACAAGAGCTCTTAACACACAGTAGGCATCCAGCGAAGAGGTCCATGAAGTTTGACCCCAGGTACACACGGCTTAATGAAAATTTCTCATTTTGGTAGATGAACTTGAAAATATGCTCAACACATCAGGCTTTGATGAGTAATTCATAAACACTGTCAACTTGTTCGGGGTGGTGGTAGGGAAAGATCAAAAGCAGCAAGCACCTTGAATATTTCATGAGGGAGCTAACAGCCTTTGAGAAGGTTCTTTCAACTGGATAAAGTTTTTTTTTTAATTTAGTTTGCTTATTCATGTAGTAAAACTTTTAGAACTAGACCAGTTTCCCCCCCCCCCCACATTCCTACTTCTAAAAAGTGTGGTAGTGAGCACAGACCATGTATTTAGTCATAGAAACATTGCCTGTGTACCCCAAAGCTTTTACTATCTGTCCAGGAAGTCATAATGCTTTCAATAGATACTGAGCCGGTGATGATGCTGGACCACTAGGCACTAAAATTAAGCATTGAAGGGTGTCTGCACAGAGAAGCACACACGGGAGAGACACAAACAAACCAGCACAATGTGCTAAGTGCTATGAGAATGTGGGCAGGAGGCCCGGAGAGAAAGGAATTATCTGGGGACAGTTTCCAGGAGGCACTAACACTTAATGGCATTCTTAGCAAGTGAGCAGGAGTGCGCCAGGAAAACATTGGGACATTCAGACCATATGACAGCTCTGCAAGGTCGTGGCGAGAGGAGACAGAGGACACACTTGAAACTACAAATAGCCAGAAGTAGTGCAAACGAGAGCTGAGGAGAAGCAGATAAAGCAGGCAACCAAAAGATAGACCATAGGTGGCCAGGGATCCACTAAGAAAGGCCGTCTGTACAAAATGATCATGGTGGTGATGACAGTTCTGGAACAAAAAAATGATCAAATGCCTAGAACAGTGGTCATCATCAGAAGAAAACAAAGAGCAGAAGTAGCTGACTTTTGCCCTTGACTGCTTTATGGGGGTTCCCTGGGCATTCAGGACAGGATTGTGGGTAGGGATAGACACACCTCCCTGCTGAGGAAGGCTTTGGGGTGTCATATAGGTAAGGCACAGACCATGGACTCAAGCGGCTCAAGGAGCTGTATTCCAGTGATGTGAAAGGAACAGTGGGGTGATAGGAGCTAATGAGCTTTAAAGAGCAGACTGTCACCCTATGGGCTGCCTTCTAGACTGGGGGCCCCAAATTCAGTAAGAAAACCGAGCAGGCGCCACTGTCTTCTGGCCACTTATTGTACTCTGATCTGTGTGAGGGAAGCAAAACCAGATAGAGGTTTGTGTTCCAGTATCTTGGGGTCTTCTTAGAGTTGTGGGCTGGTACACCAATTTACCTGAATGCTTTGTACCAGAGCGCCATTGAGAAGAGTTGAGGCGCAGAGACAGTGCTGAAGTTGTCAGGTGTGAATACAAGTGCGTGTTGTTCCTGTTTTGGGTTTGAGGGGATTGTTTGTTTTCTTGTTTGTTTGTTTGTTTGAGACAGAAAATATATATAGCCTGAGATGGCCTTGAACTCATAATCCTACTGCCTCAACCTCCCTGGTCCTGGGATTCCTGATGTGTCTTTCTATTGCCTTGAAGAAAGAGAAAACATCATGATCAAAGACAACTTGGGGAGGAAAGGATTTATTTCACTCACAGTTCCATGTAACAGTTCATCATCTGAAGCAATGAGGACAGGAGCTCAAACAGTACAGGAACCTGGAGTCAGGAGCTGATGTAGAAACCAGAGGAGAGCTGCTTACTGGCTTGATCATCAGGGCTCACTCAGTCTGCTTTCTTACAGCACCCAGGGCCACCAGCCCAGGGATGGAACCACCCACAACAGCCTGGGCCTTCCCCCATCAATACCTAAGAAATGCCCTACAGACTTGCCTACAGTCAGATCTTATGGAGTTTAACCTTAACTGAGGTTAACTCTTCCCAGATGACTTTAACTTGGCTCAAGTTGAGACAAAACTATCCAGCACAGGATGCATGCCATTATGCCCAGTTTGAGTATTTATTTCAATATAAGAGAGTAAGTTGGTGTTAATCTTGATTGTCAACTTGATTGGGTTTAGGTCAAATAAAAGACACACCTCTGGAAGGGGCTGTGAGGATATTTCCTGGAAGAATTAGCTGAGCATGAGGACTCTCCCACAGAATAGGCTTCATCTTCCAGAGTTGGCCCAGACATAGGGATGGGTGAAGGGCAAGCAGTGCTGTTTCTTTGCCCGCCTCTGCTCCTTGCTGGTAAGGGCATCTACTCTGCTGCTGCCACTGCTGTTGTCAGCCTTTGCCGGTACTGGAGCCCAGCTTTATCAGTCTTCTAACACAGAAGAAAGGTTCTTCAGGAATCCTCCAGGCCTTCAACACCAAAATGAGACTGCCAAGGTATCTAGTTTGGTGAACTATGCAGCCACTGGGTTCTTTGCCTCTCTGGTGCACAGACAGGCATTGTTGGACAACCCAGACTGGGTCATGTACGCCAACCCAACATATGCCTTTTGTAATACTCATTCTGTCTGTTCTGCTCCTTCACAATCTCGAACAATTTCAGTAGATAAAAGAAACGATATGGTTCAAGCATACACAATTTAGTGTGAGAATTGAATATACTAGAAGTAAGCCATGTAATGGTGGTGCTCGCCTTTAATCCCAGAATTTGGAAGGCAGAGACAGGTCAATCTCTATGAGTTCAAGGCCAGCCTGGTTTACAATGCTAGTTCCAGGACAACCAGAGCTACATAGAGAAACCCTGTCTTGAAAAATAAAAAAAGAAATTAAACACCAGAAGCAAAATCTAACCAACACTACAAGATGTCTTTCTTTTTTTTAGTTCACATGGTTGCTTGGCATTATAAAGTGAGAAACTCAACTCTGGGTAAAGTTGAGGTCTTGGCATCCCAGGATTTAGAACAGGAAGAGGAGAACATCATACCACAGAGAACTGCTCAATCAGTGAGCTTGTGAGTGAAGAGCGTTGTCTGGCTGCTGTTACTAAATATGGACAGGCAGTTCAATGTCAGAGTCTACGCTCTATGTAAAACAGACATGGTTCTAACAACTGTTGGTGGCAAAAGGTCCCTTCCTGTGGATACCAGAGATAATCCAACTTGGTAGGAAAAGAGATGTGGTCAGATTCTGAGTTCTGCCAGTAGTGAGATCAGCAGATCTTTTCCGTTTCCAGAATTTGCCGTGTTGTCTGTTTTTTTGATGTTCCTGTTGCCCAGAATCCCCTCCATATGATCATTCTCCTGCCTAATAACAATTACAGCATTCCAACTGCCCACTAATGCACCTGTCTTCCTCCACTAAGCTCCATGAGGATGGACTTACCTGTTTTATTAGCCATGTTATCTCCAAAAGTTAGTATGATGCTCAACACATAACAGTTGCAAAATAGGTATGTGAATGAGTGAATGAATGAATGAATGAATGAATGGACAAGCCAAAAAAGAAAGATGTTAGAATGAGTTCAGATGGGCAGAAACTTTAGTCAGCATCTAGAAATCAGTTCTCTCTATTCTAGAGGAGAGCAAGGATCATGTTTGGGATAGCCACCCATTTTGAGGGCCTAGGACAAACACTGGAGGGTCAGCAAAAGGTATTATGATGTTCAGAGTGCCCAAGGGACCAAGAAAAGTCGCATATAAAAAGAGACTTAGAAGTGAGGTGGGAATTTAGCTCTAATGACTAAGACTCCTCCATGTGGAAGGTACTAGATGTCTTTCCTAGCTCCACACTTGATAGTTAGGAAATGCCCCTTTCCGTGGGAAGGTGATTCATGACGTGTCCTGAAACCCAGTCCTGTACACTTAGGAATCTTCCTGTACGTCCCTGATATTAGTAGGTTAGGGACAGAGAGAGGGTGGTGATCAGTAAGAGAAACCATACAGAGGTTTGCAATGTTAGCTTTATCTAATCAAGCCAGAATGCTAAGGAACACGAGGATAAAACTTGAAGCATCACTAAATGGTTTGAAGGTCTCCAGTAAAGCTGTTTCCAGCAAAGATTAAGGTGATCCTGGTGTCTTTGTCTTCCTCCTGTAGCTTCAGCACCAGCTCCGAGTGAGGTCTCCGAGCTTCAGTTCCCATGGCTGCGCGTGGTGTGATACAAACATAGAACCTCGGACAGGCCCAGCATGCAGTGGACTCACCAAGTGCTCCCTGTCATAAGCACCCTGTGTGGCACCAGGACCCAGGCTTCAGCAAATGAGTCTGGGATCCGATGTCTGAAGGGTGTAGGTGTCACTCCTGGGCCTGTTCCTCCCTGTCCCACCACACACATACCTGCTCAAACAGCAGTAGACCCTCGGAAGTGTTCTGCAAGTAAAGGACATTCTGCCAACCATCTGCCAAGGGCCCTCCAGACCTCTGAGAATGTGTGCCACACGCTAACTCTTTAAAGACACACACACACACACACACACACACACACACACACGTGTGTGAGCTAATTCCAAAATTAGAGCCAGGGTGTCAGGGACCATGTTTTGTTGGGAATCTCTCAAAGCGTAGTATTTTTTGTTTGTTTGGATGGTTGGTTTGGTTTGGTTTGGTTTTCGAGGCAGGGTTTCTTCTCTGTGTAGCACTAGCTTCCCTGGGACTCACTCTGTAGACCAGGCTGGCTTTGAACTCACAGAGGTCCGCCTGCCTCTGTCTCCCTAGTGCTGGGATTAAAGGTGTGCACCACCACCCAGCATATTAGTTCTTAAAGCCTTCATGCATTAGGATCGTCTGGAATCCATCTTTCAAGAAACAACTCCCACAGTGCCCATCTGAGCCGCAGTTAGGTGGCTTTCAACTCTCAACTTCGGCTGCACTCTAAGGTCGTCTGGATGATGCTGTGCTTTCTGTTTGGGTTGTGTTTGTTGTTTTAACTCAGGTGCTTAGGCTGCACCACTAAGATTTCTATTTAATTGGTCTGGAAAGGATGCTATGTCAATAGCTTGAAAGATCTTCCCTGCTTTATTGATTCTCTTTGAATGCAGACGGGGATGAGAAACAGGGTGCTGTGTAGGGAGGGTTGTCACGATAGTTCAGATAGACTCTCAGCAAGGAACGGCTTCGTGGAGGGCATCATGAAGCAGGAGGGTTAACATCTCCTTGCCTGTGGTTATGACAAAACTGGCACAAATAACAGATGTGGTCTGTCCATATAGAAAGGGATTACTAGCAACACGCTATGTTTGTCTTGTGAACCTGTATGTTAATGTGTATTTTCCATTCCCCCTCCTTGAAACTGTCCTTGTGTCTAGCTCTATTTGTACAAGGACAAGAACCAAATTGGATCATGCAATTCGTAGGGGCATGATTTGTGCTCTAGCTTTACTCGGGGGTTAACTATTCTAAATATGTACTCACAGATAGACATCGCAATGGGAGTAGAATATTTATTCCCTGTTCCTTTTTGGCAGACATGTGCAAATGTATATATGTATGCATGTTCACATGTGTGCATGGGTTTTGAATGTGTGTGTGCATTTGTTTGTGTGCATGTTTGGGTGTACTCACATATGCAGGTATGTACATGAGCATCTGTGCACATACACATGAAGGTTAGAGAGCAACCTCAGGCATCATACCTCAGGTGCCCCCCATCTTCCACTAAAGAACCCCTCGTGGTGTGGAACTTTGTCAAATAGGCTAGACTAGCCTGCCTGGAAGTTTCCAGGATCTCTCTGGGCTGTTCTGTCTTCTACCTCGCCATCACTACAATTACAAGATAACACCACTGTCCTGCATTTTCACATGGCTATTGAGGGTCTGCACTCGGGCCCTTGAGCTTACAAAGTAAGAACTTTCCCCCACTGCACCCTCTCCTGAGCCCATTTCTTGTGAAAGCTATGCAAAAGGCACAAGACCAGATGAATTCTGTGCTTTTAGTGGGCTTTTAGTGGGAAGTTTCCAGGATCTCTCTGGGCTGTTCTGTCTTCTACCTCGCCATCACTACAATTACAAGATAACACCACTGTCCTGCATTTTCACATGGCTATTGAGGGTCTGCACTCGGGCCCTTGAGCTTACAAAGTAAGAACTTTCCCCCACTGCACCCTCTCCTGAGCCCATTTCTTGTGAAAGCTATGCAAAAGGCACAAGACCAGATGAATTCTGTGCTTTTAGTGGGCACTCTGGGCTCTGCCCCAAGACGCCAGCAGGCTGGACTCATTCTCCCTCTGGCTGTAGGATTAGCAGAGGGAAGGTTTGAGAAGCAATGGGATCATTTGAAATGGGACACTCTGGCTTGTCTTGCTTCCTGATCCTAGGCAGCTGGAGCATCTTGGCTAATCTCAAATGCTAGAAATAATGTGCTATTTGTCACTTCGGTCCCAGCCAAGGGTCACACAGATGCTAAAATAAATTCTAAAAGCCGTTTTCATGAGTGGCTTAACTTTATTGACATGAGAATTCAAGGGACTGACAAAGACTTTCTCGTCCATGTCTTCTGAAGCTTTGAGTCAGTTTGGTGGCAGACACAGTGGGTTAGGGGGGATGTGTGTTGGCACAGATCAGGGGCTTGTTGTTACTCTGCATCATCGGGAATCCGGTTTAATTTTAACTTGGTGGCCTGCATAGTGCATTTGCTAGGAAACAAGCCTAGGGCTCACTGGCTGACGAGCTTTTGGCAGCCCACAAGAACAGCATCTTTAGAAAGCACACAAGGGACCTAGTGCTGCGGTGTGTCAGGCATTGTGAGTGTGGGTCAGAGACACTGCGGTGCCAGGAGTGGCATCCCATGACAATAACAGCAGCAGAAGCTCGGGGCACACAGGCGTCACTCCCAGGGGTGCAGTACAACCCCTCAGTATTGGTAGGACCTCACAAGAAGCCACATAAGGAGAACGGTAATCAGGACAACTGTGAAGTTGAGGAACAGCTCCTGGGTAGACCGCTCCATCTTCTGAGTTGCTGGGTGAGAACTCCAGGCAGACTTCTGAGAGCGCACCAAGGGCCTCCGGCTTAGCCTCGCTTCCTAACAAAGTAAGAGAGACAACACGGTAGATAAGGGAACGTGCCTGGAAGCTGCCCAGCCTTCCTTCAGAGGAAAATGAAGTGTTGTGGAGGAGAGCGCTTGTGATGGCTTGCTCCATCCTGACCCCCAAACTTATACATTGACACCCTAGTCCCCAATCCCTAAGAATGTGACTGTGTTTGGAGACAGGGCCTTCAAGATGTAACTAAGTTAATATGAGGTCACTGCCGTGGGTAGCTCCAGCATCAACTTGATCTAAACCTAGAGTCACCTGGGAAGAAGGATCTCAAGTAATTCCTCCCATGTTAGGAGGTCTCAACTGCCGATAACTCTAGCTCTGGTGGGATCTGCTGTCTCTGGCCTCCTTGGGCATCTACACCTATGTACACATACCCCCACACAAACACATACACATAATTAAAAATAATAAAAGTAAACATTAAATAATAAAAATAAATCTAAAAAAAATGAAACAGAAAGGTAGTTGAGGAAGCCAGAGGAAGCAAGTCAGTTATCGGTGTTCCTGCATGGTCTCTGCATCAGTTTCTGCCTCCGAGTTCCTGCCTTGAGTGACTGCCATGGCTTTCCTTCCAGATGGACTATACCTATGAGCTGAAAATATACCCTTCCACCTTAAATTGCTTCTGGTCAGTGTTTTACCACAGAAAGAGAAGCAAACTAGATCAGTTACTAGTGAGCCCTAACTCAACGTGATCAGTGTCTAAAGACAAGAAGTTAGAACACAGACCTTATAGAGGGAAGACACTGTGAAAACACAGAAATGATGGCCACTCTCAGTCCAAAGAAAAAGCCTTAAAGGAACTTTAAGCCTTGCTGATGCCCTGGTCTCCAACATCTGACCCCAGACTTCATTTGAAGTTAAGCGGCCACTCCTCTCTGAGGCTCCAGCCTGGCAGCTCACCTTGAAGATTTTGGACTTGCCAGCCTTCACAATGATGTGAGCCACTTTCTCAAATGCATACGTACATACATACATACATACATACATACACACACACAGAGAGAGAGAGAGGGAGGCAAGAGAGAAGGAGAGAGGGAGAGAGTGAACTGTGTTTATCTGAAGACAGCCTAGTTTCTCTTCCTGCTGCCATCCCAAGACCAATGTTTTTAACCTGTATTAATCGCATTGTTTTGGTAGGAAACAAGATATTACATTTTTCTCTCTTCATCTTGGGCATGTCTGTACACACATGTTAACTTTGCTATTTAGAGTATCTCAAGCAGGGACATCAAAACAGAAAAAAAAAATAAAGCTTAGCATTGCTCTTTCTTTGGATCACATTTAGGAGAAGGATCATCCTTCTGATTTAAAGCTGCCCTAGGTCTTCATCCAACCCCGGTGAAAGCATAAAGCAATTCCAACAGCTGCATGGCTTCACACAAGCCTGCCCTGGCATGAAGCCTGCAGGGGTCAACAGAAGGCCCTCACACAGCGGGTACTCAGTCCAAAGAACAAGTGTTAGCCCCGTGAGCATTTCTGTCTCAACAAGGGCTTGTGCCAGCTATTTTTAGTCAAGCTCAGGATGTGCCTAGACTGTAAACATTTCAGAAAGCCGAGATGGTATCTTCAGCGTGCATACAGATTGGACGTGCAGGAAAGTATACTCCAAGCCCGTAGGCAACGTTGTCAACCAGAGTATTAATTTTGGTAAAGTAACGAAATTGATACTTGGTTTATATAATCTAAACAAAATTTAGAACTTACGTATTTTAGATAATTTAAGTAGATATTATTATTGTAGGGCAAAATTCTATCATGGAAGGAAAAATTTAGATGGAAAGGTTTGCAAAAGATCAAAGCTCAAGGGGCCAAAACTTTGTAGCAAACTTTTGGCCTGACTGAACTACCTGTAATTGTTATATTTGTTGTATCATCAATGTACCAAATTATTAACTTCATAGATACTAGCAGAATAATCAGCTTTTATTGCATTTTGATAGTATAATATGCAGGTTCCTACTATATTATGCCAGTGAATGAATTATAGGATCTGATTTTAAAATGTAGCCAATGACATTTTCTTTAAATTCCTAATTTTTATTACATTTCTTTATGTCTGTATTTGGGATAGATACACATGTGTATCACAATACACATGCAGAAGTCAGAGAGTTGGTTCTCTCTTTCCACTTAGGGAAACTTGGGGTTGAACTCACATTATCGACCTGGGCAACAAGTGCTTTTATCTGTTGAGCCATCTTGCCAGCCCCTCCCCCTTTTCGTTCTTATCCCTATTTCTTTTTTTTTATTTCATTTTTTTTTTATTGAGAAAAAAAATTTCCGCCTCCTCCCAGCCTCCCACTCCTCCCGCCTTCCCCCCCACTCCTCGCCCCCTCCCTCTCAAGTCTGAAGAGCAGTCAGGGTTCCCTGCCCTGTGGAAAGTCCAAAGTCCTCCCCCCTCCATTCTGGTCTAGGAAGGTGAACATCCAAACTGGCTAGGCCCCCACAAAGATGGGTGGATCTCACAACATACCAGTAAGAGGAAAGGAGGGTTTACAAGAATATCAGAGAATGTGACTCCATTTACCCAAAGTCAAGAGCAGGGAGCTTAATGGTGTTGCTTAGGGACACAGACACAGTCTGTAAAACTTCAAAACAGAGGATGGACAAGCTCCACACTTGGGGACAGAGGCAGAAGGGGAATGATAGCAATGAAGTTCTGGGGTTCTGACAGTCATCTGTTTCTTGGTAAGTGATAGCTATCTATATTCCTGTTTCTTATAATTCATTTTTAACATCTTGCATCTTTGCATTTTTTTCCAGCCTCTCTGAATTGAGTGAACACGCACTTCTCTTTCCTGTGGCTTAACCTTTGCTACTTCTTGTACTTTGATGGCAGCCTTAAATATTTGTTGTTTTGTGTATTTTCAAATAAAAAACCAGCAATCCAATGAACTCCCAATGGGTGCAATTCTATCAAGGTGCACGACAGCTGAAGGCTGGGTCTTACCTTCACACACATCCAGACTCTTTAGGAGGAATGAGAAAGTTAGTTAGGCAGCTATCCAATCGCCACTGTTCCATTTCTCCTATGAGCCCACCCAAGAGCTTTGGCTTCCTTTTATGCCTTCTCTAGGAGCCAAAACGGTTGTCCCATGTATGAACCTTACAAACCAGGGGGAAACTGCACAAGAAGCTTGACATTGGTTTTCTTCTGTGATGTTGGAAACAATATAAAATTAGAAAAAGAGAAAATGCATATCAGAAAAACAGGAATAGATACTCACTTTATAGCTTAAGAAATGCCGTATATTATGATTACCTGTTCCATTGGGAAATGTACTCATCAATTAACATTTTTACTTGAAAACTACAGAGAAAGAGAGAGAGACAGAGAGAGAGAGAGACAGAGAGAGACACAGAGAGAGACACAGAGAGAGAGAGAGACAGACAGAGACAGAGACAGAGACAGAGACAGAGACAGAGAGATTGCTAAGTATAAAATCCTTCTGTTACCTCAAGAGGGACCAGGACACACCCAGGCTGCTGTAGACTTCTCTCTCTCCCCAACTCCAGCTGTCTTCGCTGCTGTCTGAGCTCCTGGACTCTGGGCAGGGCCTAAAGTAGTCTGAGGGAGGTGGCAATCACCGTGATGTCACGGGTGAAACATCTCAAAGAGACAAGCTCCGGAGGTTCCAGCCTGTTGGTGTTCAGGGGGACATGGTAGGTGACTAAGGCTTTGCTCCCTTGGCTGCCGATTTGAATTAACAATGCAGGTTTGTGAGAACTCTTGTTCCCAGCTCACTTTTGGTGCAATGCTGTGGGATTTAGATCCACCTTTTACCACTTTATAAAGGCCTTCACTACATCTGAAGAGATGCAAGAGCCATAGAGCGTTTTCGAACAAATTGCTGCGCGGAGCTGACTTCACTACTCAACGCATGACGCTACGAAAACGTGATTTCATTTCATCTCCCATTATCTTTGGCTGCTTGAAGCATGAGGCGCTGCTCTCTGTCTTGCACCCACACTCCCCACACCGCCCTCCAGAATTCCAAAACTGACTTTTGTTCTAGCGATGGAAGCTAGCCCCTGCCCCCACCCCGTCACCGGCTACACTGAACTTGCCCGCGAAGCCATGCGCAGCGAGCTAGCACGTTCAGCCGGTTTCTCCCTCAACAGCCATGGAAGCCACAGCTTGTATCTGTGTCAGCTAAACTACCACAGCAGTGAAACAGACAGCAAAACCCAGTGGTTGGACTAACTGGGGGTGGGAAGTAGACCTGCTCAAAACTCGTGAGAATGGGAGTTCTAGACTAGACCGAAATACCTAGAATATATCCTTTTTGCTTCCTTTGTGCTGTGGCTATTTTGCCTGCATGTAAGTGTGTGCACCACGTGTCTGCAGTGCCCTGGGAGGCAGGAAGAGGTCCAGTGTGAGCCACCACGAGGGTACTGGGATTTGAACCCCAGACCAGTGGTAGAATATCCAGTGGTCTTAACCAGTGAGCCATCTCAGCAGCCCAGAGAGTAGATCTTAAGGGAAAAGAATGACACAGTTTTCAAGCACAGACACTGACCCAAACCAGACAAGGGTGAGTGTGTAACAAATCAGATGTTGGGAGACAAGTGGAGCCTCTAATGTATTAAAATGGACTTAGAAATCATTAATTAAGGAATTTACACATGATCCCAGTAATTGTGCTGCTCAGCAAATGCTGTCCTTAAAGATCATAGCATCAATCTTTCCTAATGGTTCCCAGTTAGGGCAATAGAAAGAAGGCGGTCCCCGGAGGCAGCAGCACACTCGGTTCCCTGCATACCTGTGTTCATGGTTCAGCACCCCCACCTCCCGAGAGGCTCCAACAGAAGAAGGATTTTCCATTCCATTTTTTCGTTTCAACATAAGCCCCATCGCAGGGTAATCTAATTACAACATTCTGTTGCCACTTGTCTTGTAAAACGATAGCTTGCTGAAGTGACAGATAGCGAATATTAATTATAGCACAATCGAACATTGGCTGTTATCTCTTGCCATCTGGCAAGCCCTGCAACTGCAGTCAGATTTCTGCCTTTTACCTCCCTCCCAGCTCCTGCCAGATTGTCTCAAACACTAGGGAGTGTTGTCTTGGTCACCAAGCTGCAGCTGTCCTTTTTCTATCCACTCAAAAATTATTATTTGTCCACTTAAAAAAAATAACACTTTCAATGTAGCCTTTGTAAGAACATATAAATGTATAAGACATTTAAATTCCCACTAATGTGGGCCTGGCAGCGGGTAAAGGCACTTCCTGCCAAGCCTGGCGGCCTGAGTTCAGTCCCCAGGGTCCACATGGTTGAAGGAGAGACCAGCTCCCATGTGCCCACACACAAATTCACACATATATTTTTAAAAATAATAAATGCTTCTAATCCCAGCTCTTGGGAGGCAGAGGCAGGCAGAGGCCAGCCTGGCACACATAGTGAGCTCCAGAACAGCTAGGACTACACAGAGAAACCCTGTCTTGAAAATAATAATAATATAATTAAAATATAAATGTAAAATAATTTTAAGAAAAAATAGCATTAATGTCACTATGGGTAAAAACCAATGCACTCGTGCTATGAACCTTCCTTCATGACACTGACTCTGTGGCTCATTGGCATTCCTCACTTATCAACTTCCTAGACAAATGCCGTTCCGCCTGTCAGCAGCAGGACAGAACTAAACAGTCTTTGACACTGTGTCTATGCCTCCTAATCTACAGTTTAGTCAAGGGCCAGCAATGTCATGGACTCTCGGTGGCCCTGAAGCTGTTAGTGTTTATCTGCCGCACCATTACCGCTTGCGTGTTCATGGATAAAATACCATGTACTTTGGGGTTCAGCCCTGAGCTCTTGTGCTCAGTTGGCTGTTAGTTGGTTTTGTTTACTTCCCACTTCCATCCAGATTTTTGGAAAATGAAGAAAGGCATCAGCCCTGCAACGCTGCAAGACCATTCATTGTGGGGAGATGCGCCAAGCCCTTCCTGAATGGCAATGAGCTCCTTGCACATCGCAGGGGTGAGCACCGCCATCATGTGCCGACCAGCTCACCATCGCCTTGTCCTCTCTGGCTGTTCCTGAAGCCGCTGAGGAAGAGAACAGCAGCCTTCCGGGACACCCTGTCTCTTACGCATGAAGACAAACCCAGAGAAGACAGAAACCTGCTTCTCACAGTTCCTCCGAGTGTCTGCTGCCGTGACCATCCTGTAAGACCTACTCTTTAGGCACAGGGGCGTCCAGGTCATGAAGATGCTTGAATGCACACGTTCAGGGTCTGCACAGAACTATCAACTCTAACAGAAAGTCTAAACCTCCTCGGGGAAACCCCGTCATAAGGGATAGTGCAGGGCAGTAGAAAGTGGAGTCACAAACCCTGTACCCATATTCTGAATTTTCTACTCACTAAGTAACATTAGGAAAATAACCCTCAGGGTCAGCAAGATGGCTCCGCGCATAAGGGCGCTTGGTGACAATCCCTAGGGTCCACAAGGCTGTAAGAAAGAACCATCTCACACACGTTGTCCTCTGACTCCACATGCATGCCATTGTACTTGCGTAAATAAATGTAATAAAAATATTTATAATTCTAGTTTAAGATGTGTACGCATGCAGAATCCACTTGACAACTTGTGTAAAATCACCGGCTTTCTTCCCTGCATGAGCAAGAATTAATGCTATTCCACCGTGTGTAAAAGGAGCATGGAAACACACCTGCCTGTCTTTAAATTAAGGGGTTATCCATAATTGAAAACAGTCAAGCAGTGACAAAGAACCCCTTTCTCTAGCTCTGGTGCAAAACTTCTCCTTTTACTTACGGCCAACAGAGAACAGGCTGCCGTGTAGTATGTGTGAGGACTAATCTCTATTGCCAACTGGCTTGTGTTTGAAATCACTAGGAGCTACCTGACTGGGGTATCTGTAAGCACGTTTGGAGAGAGATCTGACTGGGAAGGAAAGACCCACCCAGAGTGAAGGTGGTACCATCCCATGGACTTGGGTTCCAGAGTTAATAGAAAGGAAGAAGCCACATGAACATTGGTCTCTCTGCTTCCTGACCAGGGAATCAACGTGACCAGCTGCCTCCCACTCCCTATAGATAGCTCCTCAGACAGTTTCCACTAGGGCAAAACAGGGAAAGTACCCTGCTAAGGGCCAACATCACTATCCTGCTATCACTGCTGAGAATGTTCAGCTGGTACCGAGCAAACAGTACTGCATACAAGACATTGGTCTAAACATAAATCACAATACAGAATAGGGCCAATGCCCCAGAGAGAAGAAAGTTAAGAAAGGATTACTTGCAATAACCCAATAAATTATGGAATCATAAGTGTTTATCAACAGACAAATAGTTACAGAAGATTGGCTACCTTGCACCATGGAAGACTACTCAGCCTTCAAAAAGACCTAGGGATCCCTGTCATCTGTGACAACATGGAAAAACTGGAGAACATTGTGCTAAGGAAGTAAGCTGAGCAGAGAGAAACAAGAATGTGTGCTGACTATAATTGAAACCAAGCCAGTCCCGCACAAGTGAATTCATAAAGCAGAGTGGGGTAGTGAGTTTAGAGGCTCCGGGGAGTGGGAGATGGTGGCTAGAGGGGACCAGGGGAATAGGTGTTGTATCGTGAGTGTTTGAGATCTACACTGGAGCATGATGGACAGAGTGAGAACAGGATACACAAAACTCCTATGAGTGTGTTAGGGTTTTTGAGAGAAACAGAACCAACTATATACATAAGTTCACGTATATAAATATAGATATTATACAAAGAGATGCACCTGCTTGTGCCAGCTGCCTAGAAGCCCCTCAAGAACTGGATGATGATGGGTTCACATCAGAAGGGTGATGAAGCTGAAGAAGCTGCAGTGAGAACAGCAGCGATGCCCACACGTACTCAGGAAGAGCAGAAGCTGCACATGTGTGTGCACTGGCTTCCTTGTCTGTACCACTCACCTTTAGAACAGACCGCCTCCTGTGTCACTATCCGCCCATCACTCCTCTCTGACATGCCCTCCACAGAAACACCCGTAGGTGTCATCCACCAATCCTAGACATTTCTCAGCCTAGGCAAGGCAGCAACCAGGACCAACCATCATAGAGAGGAAGTTTCAAGTGCTCTCCCTACAAAAAGCACTTTTCAGAGCCAGGTATAAAGATATACACTTTAGTCCCAGTGCTTGGGAGGCAAAGACAGACAGATCTCTGAGAAGACTAGCCTGGTCTACAGAGTCAAGTTCTAGGGCTACACAGAGAAACCTTGTCTTGAAAAAAAATAACAAAATATTTTTTTCAGTGATGGGTATGTTCATCAGCTTGGTATAATTATTCTACCCTGGATCTTGATATCATTTTGCACCCTATAAAAATATGCAATTAGACATTGTCGGTTTACAATAAAACTTTTAAAAATTGAAGAGAGAAAAGTTCAAAGTCAGGGATGGTGGCATGTGCCTGTAATCCCAGCATTAGTGGGGTGGAGGAAGGAGGAGCTGGAGTTCAAGGTTAACCTCTGATACATAGCGGCTGTGAAGCCAACCTGAAGTACATACAATCCTGTCTCAAAATCTCGAAAGATAAAAGAGACAAAGAGATGGGAGAGAGGGAGAGGTAGGAGGAAAGGAGCAGGGGGCAGTGCTGGATGGAGAAAAAGCTATAGGCAATGGCTCTAGAATGCTCTACCCTTCAACATTTAACCTCAACAGTGTGCAACATTGACTCAGAGAGACAGTCCCTATATGTGCGTGTCATCTTGCAGACCTCAGGGTATCCACGGACCCAGCAATGTAATATCCTTTCATTAATGTGTCTTGGCACCTGGCAGAAGCAGCAATACTTACCAACACTCATCTGAAGTTCATACAAATCCAAGAGCAGACAGCCACTGAGAGAGGCCAAAGCTAAGAACGGGAACAGCAGCGCTAGCTCCTGAGCACATGTGAGTTCTGGAACTATGGGGAACATTCTAGGGATGGGATCTTGCATAAGGGGTGGAAGCAAGAGGTAGAAAATGATGTGTGCATCTTCTTTGTGACAACCTGAGTCAGTGAGGTGACACCAGTTAGCATCATCTGTTAGAACCAATTAAACTTCTTTTCCCTAGAACAAGTATATTTTTGTTCTATAATATGATTGTGTAAACAGATGACTTTCTCTTAGCACACTGAACAGCTTCTTGGGAGTAAAAAGCAGCCAAAACGTGTTTACTACTAAGCTAATACCATCTGTCCGCCAAACTTTCCTGGATTTCAGATTGGCTTTGTTCTTTTTCTCATTGAAAGTGAGAATTCAACAGGACTTTGATGTGCTGTTATTGGACAGTTCTGGGAGGTTCTAGCCAGATACGCCTACTGGAAATATCCTGTTCTTTATTGAGTTTAATCCACAAAATTATACAGATTCTGAGAATCTGCCAGTCCTGATAACACAGTTGCAGGTTCAGCAAGAATAGTGGGGATCAGATGAACCCATTTGTTACTGTGAAAGAGTTCATTTGGCTTCAGCCTTTAGCTGGTAAGGATGAGATAACACTCACTGTGGGTCGTGAAAAATCTCTGTCCCCTGAAGGTAAGAAGAAACCAAATCACCCAGTTGCAAAGCTGCAGAAGAAAGGTCTCGGGATACAAGCTACAGGCCGCATTTCCTTTTGGCTTAGGGGTAGGTCATCTCAGAGAGCAACAGGACACATGCCCAACAAGCCAGAGAGTAACCTAACTTTCTACACCTTTACAGTAAGAGCAAACATGGAATTGCTGCCAGCTACTGATATTGAATTAATATTAAGTAATAATAATTCAGGGAGTTTATCCCGGAGAGTTGGGTCAGACATACTCTAGCTTGCATTGCACTGATTTTTGTCTCCTTTAGCCATTGTCCAGCGAATCTACCAACAAACACACACACACACACACACACACACACACACACACACACACCACTAATCGCATCTGTGCTGTCATGGGAGCTCACTGTGTTAACAAACATCAAATCAGCTAATATTATCTTCCTCTTTTGCTAGTCTGTTTCTCATTTGCTAGATGTTATAGCATTTTTCAGGCACGTGAAATCGGTCTTCTACCCTTCCCACTAAAGACCAATGTGCACTCCAGACCACCCCACTGTACCCTCTGTGGACAGATAGATCAGTCTGTCACCAACACTTCCTTCATTTGCTTTGGGTATAACCTAAGCCTACAAAGTGCCCTTCCTCAAGCACCACCTTTGATGAGCCCTGCAGCTTTGGAAAAGAGGAGTTATGAAAGTTACCATTACTTCTGGACACACTGCAGGGTGGGAGTGCAAAAACACTGCTCTCTCCATGGCCGCACCCTATGGAGCAGTATTGCGTTAGTCAGGTTCTGTAGATAACCTTTAATAGGTGTTTGAAGGGATTTATTATGGGAGTTGGTTCCAATGACTCTAAAGACCAAGATATCTCACAATTTGCCATCTATGAGCTAGAGAACAAGGTAAGCTGGACGTGTGATTCTGACTGAGTTGGAAGGCCTGAGAACCAAAGAAGCCTAAGTCCCAGAACCAAAGGGCCCAGGGATTAGAAAGTTCAGAGACAGGAGAGGACAGGCACCCTTCCCCCGCCCTCTTACTCTACTCAGAACCCCTATGGGCTGACAAAGACCATGTAAGCTGGTGAGGGCAATCATTTTTTTAAGGTTTATTTTATTTATTATGTATATACAGTGTTTTGACCGCATGTTTGCTTGCATGCCAGAAGAGAGTATCAGATCTCATTATAGATGGTTGTGAGCCACTATGAGGCAGCTGGGAATTGAACTCAGGACCTCTGGAAGAGCAGTCAGTGCTCTTAACTTCTGAGCCATCTCTCCAGCCCGAGAGCAATCTTACTCATGTCACATGGCTCAGAACCTCATCTCTTCATACTGCCCATGCTGCCTCTGCCACCTCTCCTGGTGTCTCCTGAGCAACTAGATTCCTCCTCTTCCTCCTCCTCCTCCTCCTCCTCCTCCTCCTCCTCCTCCTCCTCCTCCTCCTCCTCCTCCTCCTCCTCCTCCTCCTCTTTCTTCTCTCTCTCCTCTCTCTATCTCTCCTTTTCCCTCCCTCCCTCTCTCCCTAGAAGTCCTGCCTATACCTCCTGCCTAGTTATTGTCTGTTCAGCTCTTTATTAAACCAATCACAGCAATATGTCTTCATATAGTGTACAAATACCCCACAACACAGCAGCCCCCTAGCCTGATGCATAGCCATCCTGAGTGCTAGGGAATACTACCTTGCCTCCACTCCAGGGTCGGCTCAGATATGTGTGCATAAGGGAGTGCAGCAGAGAATACACAGAGGTAATGGACACCTCTAGCCTTCGCTCAGGGTGAGCCTTTCCTCCCAAAACTAATTCTGCTCCGTTAGCACCTCAGACTGCGCACCAGAGTCAAGCTGAGACCCCACCACATCAGCGTCCTTGGACAAACCGGGAGCATGCCACGTATCCTGCTGGTGAACTTTCAACCGAGATCCAGGTAGAAACAGGCTCTCTGTGTTCCAGATGAAACGTGCCCTGTTTCTTATTTCTCTGGTTTCTCAGAGCTCCCAGATTAGGTTCACAATCTTGCAAAGCAAGAGCCACAGTGACCTACGTCTAGCCTCATGGCCCTCCCGTCTTTAGTGCAACTTGTCTTTCTCAGACTTTTTCATATTCTGTGCCGCTCTCCCTGGTGAGAAGATCATCCTATGTGCTCAACAGCGCCCGTGGCAGTCTGATGTTTAACAAGTAGAGCTGATTTCAGGTGTCACATTCCCTGACCACTGTGGCCAGGATGGACAGCCCTCTGTGGCCTGTGCAGCTCTGAACACCTCTGAGTTAGCACCAATCTTCCTGACATCATCCCGTCTTAAATCAGGACTATGTCTCTCACCCCTGCAAATTAGTCATATGATAACCCAGTGTAGAGTAAACCACCTCTAAGGCTGTTATATAAGTACATTTGAGATGGCTGAAGACAGGGCTCAGTAGTTGAGAGCATGGGCTGTTCTTCCGGAGGACCTGGGTTCAATTCCCAGCACCCACACGGCAGCTCAAACCTGTCTATAGCTCCAGTTCCAGGGGAATCCAACACTCTCACACTGATATACATGCAGGCAAAATACCAATGAACATAAAATAAAAATGAATAAAGTAAAGTAAAAAATAACTCATTTTTTAAAAAATAGATATATGAAAAAATGTATTAACTAACAATAGTCCAACTCTGGAGAGTTTGATTTTTGCATACAATATTACAAGCTGCCTATGGTGGTTCATCCCTAAAATTCTAGGACTCAGAAAGTTTTCAAAACCAGCCTTAGCTCCATAGTGAGTTCAAGGGCAGCTTGGAATACATGAGACACTACCACAAAAAAATAAATAAATAAATAAATAAATAAATAAATAAATAAATAAATAAATGTATGTAAAGGGTAGGGGTTAAAAGAAAAAAAAATGCCCCAACCTTTCATCACTGTAAGTTCAGAAATGTTGGTGATATTTACAAGAGTTATATAGCAACCTGGACAAGTCAGGATCTCCTGATCTAAGAATAGCGCATCCTAGGCACCCCGTCGCTCACCAGCCTGACAGCTGTTCGTCAGCTTAGCACGTAGATGGACGGCTTTCTCTGCTGCTGAAGCTGAGCAGCAAAATGTCTGAATTTTTCTTTGTTTGAAAACAGTAGTGGTGGCCCACACATTTAATCCCAGCACTTGGGAGGCAGAAGCTGGAGGATCTCTGAGTTTCAGACCAGCCTGGTTGAAAAAAAGAAAGAAAGAAAGAAAGAAAGAAAGAAAGAAAGAAAGAAAGAAAGAAAGACCTAAGAAGTTAAATTATGAACATTAAAAAAAACATAATTAAAACATTCCAAGCACACACAATTTAGCAATTCAATGTTCATTGTATTGCTTTGTCTTTTGTTAAATAAATGTTAAAATATTCTGGATAGAGCTGGAGTCCCATGGAGCATCCAAATGCAGTTCTAGTCTCCTTCCTACCTCTCTCTGTATGAACTTGGTGCATAATCCAAGTTCCAATAATTAACCCTTTCAAACCTGTCATCCAGGCTAGAGCAGCCTGCTAAATAGGTTTCCCTCTTTCTTCTCAAAAGAACTTTGTAAAATAAACAATATCTGTGTATTATGGTGGTTCTTTTGTTTTGTACAAGTGAACCATTAGACTATAAGGGACTTTTGTGTTATTATATATATATGAATGTTTAGCCTGCATGTATGTGTGCGTTCCACGTGTGTACCTGGCGACTGTGGAATTCAGAAGAGATGTTGGATCGCCTGGGAGTTGAGTTACAGATGGTTGTGTACTCTTAACCACTGAGTCATTTATCCAGCCCCAGAAGAGATTTTATAGATTTATTTATTTAGTGTCTGTTTGTCTGTCTATATCTATCTATTTGTGTGTGTGGTATTTAGTGTCTGTCTCTCTCTCCCTCTCTCTCCTTTCCGCCTCTATGATTGTGCTCTCGTGTGTGTGTGTGTGTGTGTGTGTGTGTGTGTGTGTGTGTGTGTGCATGCCCATGCCCACGGAGGTTAGAAGAGGGGTTAGATACCCTGGAATTACGGGTGGTTGTTAGCTGCCATGTGAGTGCTGGGAACAGAAACAGCTCCTCTACAAGAATAGTGACTGCTCTTAATCACGGAGCAATCGCCTAGCCCTGTAATTTAATAGTTTCAAGTGTTAAATTAAATTCTGTAGATTCTATTAATACCTAATAAATAGTAGAAGATCTGATGTGTTCCATCATTAGATTGAAATGGACTTGAATCACAGACCTTGGCAATAACCTCTTGGCATCAAAAAACATCTTCTATCTGTTAAAATTTCATCAACAATGGGACATAATGAAACTCTCTGAACTTCTCGAAGAACTAGGCGAGGCTTGATACAACTTGATTATGGTGGAATCCAGAATGGATCATTCATTCAATGGGAACACAGATGAATATCCTACTGATCTTAAAATTGCAGGACAGCTGATAATGGTTTTCTAAGATACAGAGTTTCTAAAACTTATCAGGAAGTCCTGGTGGTGTAGAAGACTTTAGCAACTGCTGCTCTCATTTAGAATTTAGTAGGTGTCACAAACATGTAATATTCTAATTCCACCTATAAATAAAACACATCTGTAGTCACTAAAGTTCTTCCATAAATGACTTTCTTTCATCGAATTATTTTTTTCCACTAAGGAGGATTTTATTCATTGGATTGCAACGGTATGAACTCAAGGTCAGGTATAGTAAAGGTGGGCAAATGTGCCCTCATTCATTCATTCATTGCATGCTTGGCAGTTTCCCTGCATGGACCTCTGAGTCTGTTGCTCCTATGTGCATCGTGGCTCTGTATGTCCACCTACTGTGTGTAATGTATTTTCCATAGAAACTATCTTATAATATGCATCACTACATAGACTATGTGTTTTCTTGCAGAATTGTACACCAATATCATGTTCTGTGTAGCCGATTCAAGGGATTTCAAGAGTATTTTGTCTCTACCCAATTTTTATTTGCACACCCACCGTCTGCATTAACCCTGACACATGAGCCCTATGACAGTTAGCTGTTTTGGTGAAGTTTCAGCACCTAAGCTTACAGGCATCACAGCTGTAGGGAAGCCCTGAACCCACAGGTATGTTCATCTGAAGTCTGTCGGAGGGTCTTGAGGAATCACAGAATCTTGGAGAGATGCCACAGCAGTGGACCATGGGGAAAGGTCCCAACTTCCTACAGAAAAATAAATGCCAAAAAGTAAATCAGAAACCAGGCATGGTGGCACACACCCTTAATCCCAGCACTCCAGAGGCAGAAGCAGATGGATGATCCCTGTGAGTCCAAGGCCAGCCTCATCTACAGTTCTGGGATGTAGGAGAGACCCAGCCAATCACTTTACTTGGGGGCGGGGTCCCCCGAGGATATTTTTTACTTATAAAGATTACGGGGCGTGCTCCCAGCCGCCCCTTCTGCTTTCCTGTTCACCTCTGGTTCTGTAAGTCTATTTCCCCATTAAAGCTGTATATATTTTTACAATCTGTCTGTATTCATTTTACGCCGATACTGGGACATGGGTCTCTATGAGAAGAGACCCTATTCAAACACGCACAAATATGACACTAATAACAAAAAAATAACTTGAGGATATTGAAATGATTAGAAGTCCTTAGGGGAAATTAACTAGGCAGCATAACTAACAACAATTCATAACAAGGTTAATTAAATGTTTTATCAAGGGCCAGTGGGATGGCTCAGTAAGTAAAGGTACTTGCTGCCCAGCCTGACAACCCGAGTTCAGTTCCTAGGACTGACATGGTAGAAAGAGAGAACCCAGTTCAGTAAGTTATCCTCTGACCTCTATGTAGTAGGGAGCTGTGGGCCTGCTTTTCATCCCGCCCGGCTCCCGCACGGCTAGCTTTATACTCCGAAATAATTACACGGAAACTGTATTCTTTTAAACACTGCTTGGCCCATTAGCTTTAGCCCTTACTGGCTAATTCTGATATCCCGATCAACCCATCTCTAATAAACTGTGTAGCACCGGTCTTACCGGGAAAGATTCAACATGTCTGACCTGGTGGCTTGCTTCATCGCATGCGTCTCAGAGAGCAGAGCTATGGCGTCTGCCTGGGAGAGGGGAGCATGGCATCTCTGAGCTCACTTCCTCTTCCTCCCAGCATTCTGTTCTGTTTACTCCTCTGTTTACCTAGGTTTTAACCTATGAAGCCAAGCAGTTTCTTTATTACTTAACCAATGACCTTCCTCCATCACCTCTACACATGCTCTGTGGTACACGCACTCACTAAACAAATATAAATAAGTTCAATACTTTTTAAATACTCATCCTGGGGTTCTGTTTTGTTTCCTTTTGTGATGCTAGGGAGTGAGGTGACAGCATTGTGAGCCCTGGACAGGCACCCCCACACACTTAGCTTTTAATGTCTTTGGTGCCCACATTCTGAACGACGTGTTCTGTCTCCCCATGATTTCATTCAGCTTGTTACTTTCTCTCCAGTATTTCCCATATATTGCTAGCTTGTCCTGTCCAGTGCATTTTAATGTTTCATTAGCATATATTAATTACAACGGGTAATGGGTTTGAATAAGACATGTAGCATGAAGGGCAAAGGGGCCAGAACTGTGGCCTTGCTGTCTAGCCGTTTGGCTTTTTTGCTTTCTCTATAAAGTGGAGGTTGGACAAGATAATCTCTCACGTCACTTGCAGAGCTATGGATCCACATAAACTTAGAATAGGATGAATTCCATAAAATTAAAGTTAAAGGGAATAGATTTCTTTTCCTTTTAGCCTAAATGACGTAGTTTTGCGCTAAATTTAACTTTTTACACATATATTATCATGAGTAAGTGAACCATCCTCCCTCCCCACTCAAACTGTCCACAGTTTTTGTTTAAGATTTATGTATTTTTACATGTTTAATTTTGTATGTTTATGTGTGCGTGCACATGTATGCAGTTAACACGCACATGCCGGGGAGCAGGTGTACCTGATCCCACTGAAGCTGAAGTTAGAAGCTATTGTGAGCCATCCAGTATGAATGCTGGAGGCTCAACTCTGGTCCTCTGTAAGAGGAGTGTGAGCCCTTCACTGGTGAGCCATCTCTCCAGTTCCCGTATACATAAATAAATAAGTAAAAACTAAATAAGTGATTGTTTTCGATACAAAAGCTGAACTTATTCAGAGCTTCAGGCAATTTATACTCTGAGGATTAAGAAAAGATCGCATGAGTAAAGTCCTCATGATTTCGAACTGTATAGTCACAAGTACAAGCTGCACACCAAAAAAAAAATCTTTTTTCCATAGATAGTTTAAACCTTTACTTGAATAACAACAGCAACCAATAATGAGTAGCGTGTCATAGACACAGGCCTGTGTACAACACCTGGGAGGAGCCTGGAAACACACTCCAACAGCAATTCCCGTGTTTCGAAGAAACCGGGGTCACGGGGGTCATACAACTCCGCCTTGCTTTCTTGCAGTTTTCTCACAAGCACTCAGAATTCTCCTCACGTGACTCCATGCCTGGGCTGTGTTCCTACATTTTATATATTAAATAATATTGACAAAGTTAAGCACGGATGAAAACAATAAACCCAAGTAATAACTTGGTTTGCTTCTCAGTGATCTACCAATCTTCTGGAAACATTAAAGGAAAATAAAAGTCACGATCATGTTCCATATTTCAATTTTGACTGTTATGCTTCTATTTCTTTTTATTGTACTAATCTTTCTAAAAAAAAACTTTTATCTTGAAATCAGTTAAGAAAGAGGTTAATAAGCATTCATAGAGCTAAGAATAAACTCTATTTGTTAAAGACTCAGCTACATCTTCATACCACAAGGACACTTGCTTAACAATGTTCATAGCAGTATTATTCGTAATAGCCAGATTAGATGCCCCTCAACCGAAGAATGGGTGAAGAAAATGTGATACGTTTACACAATGGAGCATTACTCAGCTGCAAAAGAACAATGACATCATGAAACTCGCAGGCAAATGGATGGAACTAGAAAAAAAAAAATCCTGAGTGAGGTAACCCAGAAAGCCGAACACAGCATGTACTCACTCATAAGTGGATATTAGACGTAAAACAAAAGATAACCAGACAACAATCTACAGCTCCAGTAACTAATAGAACCAGATGCAGAGATCCACAACCAAGCACAAGGCCAAGCTCTGGGAGTCCAATCAAAGAGAGGGAGGAGGGAATATATGAGCAAGGGAGGTCAAGATCATGACGGAGAAATCTACAGAGACAGCTGAACTAAGCTCGTGGAAACTCATGAACTCTAGACCGACAGCTGTGGAGCCTGCATGGGACTGAGCGAGGCCCTCTATATGTGGGAGACGGTGAAGCTTGGACTATCTGAGGGGCCCCTGGCAGTGGAACCAGGATTTATCCCTGGTTGCATGAGCTAGCTTGTTTGAACCCATCCCAATGGTAGAATGCTATGCTCAGCCTTAATGCAGTGGGGAGGGGCTTGGTCCTGCCCCAACTTAATGTGCCAGACTTTGTTGATTTCCTATGGGAGAAGTAGATAGGGAATGGGAGGTGAGAGGGTCCAGGAGGAGGCATGGGACGGAGACTGTGGTTGTAAAGTTAAAATATAAAATAAAAAAGAATCTACATAAGTTATTTTAAAAACTCATAAGTATGTACAGGTCAAGGAGACAAGTAACGAAATATTAATATTAAGTAACATTGCTATTTTCTTCTTATTTTTTCCTTCTTAGTCTCTCCTTTCCCAACATTTATACTTATTACTCTTGTAATTAAGAAGTTCATAGGGCTGGAGAGATGGTTCAGAGGTTAAGAGAACTAACTGCTGTTCTGGGGGTCCTGAGTTCAATTCCCAGCAATCACATGATGGCTCACACCCATTTATAGTGAGATCTGGTGCCCAGAACACTATATACATAATAAATAATTTTTTTTTCAAAAAAGTTCATGCTATACACAGGATCTATACTGGCTTGCTCTAGGTCCTCTATGTTGCAGAACAATATTTTAACTAGGCAAAGATGTGTTACATTTGTTTATGCTGCAGAATATCACTTTAACTGTGTGAAGGTGTGTTACTAATGTTTATGCTGCATTGGTTTAATGACATAAAGATGTGTGTTTAATTATGTAAAGATACATGGTATCTGTTTCACCTTGCCTGCCTAAGGCACCAGTTTGGTCTAATAAAGAGCTAAATGGTCAATAGCTAGGCAGGAGAGAGAATAAATAGGAGGAGAAATCTAGGCTTGCCAGGCAGAGAAAATAAACAGGAGGAGAACCCGAGGCTTGAGAGAGAAGAAAGAACAGCAGAAGAAGGAGGAGAGAACAAGGGGCGTGCCTGGGGCAAGAAGCCAGGCAGAGGCCACCAGACACAGGGAAGCAGGGAAAGTAAGATCTACAGAAGAAAGGCAAAAAGACCCAAGGCAAAAGGTAGATAAAGAGAAATAGGTTAATTTAAGTTAAAAAGAGCTAGCCAGAAACGTGCCTAAACTAGGCCGAGCATTCAAAACTATTAAGTCTCTGCGTCATAATTTGGGAGCTGGCTGGTGGCCCAAAAGAAAAAGCCTGGTGTACCTCTGCATACATCTTATGGCTTCCAGTGTAGTGATTTTATGGGGTTCCTGGGCGTGAACAAGGGGGTCTCTGGCTTTTGTGCCTTTTTTGTGGCTTTTCCTTCTGTTTGTCTTGTCCAACTCCAAAGTGCTAGGTTTTGTTTTATCCTATTGTATTTTATTTTGTTACATTTTTACAAGATAAGTGAATGAGAGAATGCCTGGCCACTAGGGTAAAGTCGCTCTAGTGAAGAAAGCTGACTTTTCCTCTCCCTGCAGGTGTATCAACCACTCCAGGACAGGCCTCATGCTCAGGAGTAGTTGACCAACAGACAACGGGATCCACAAGGGAGAGAGAAAGGGTGTGAATTCAGTTACAGTTAGGACTTGGGGGGGGTCGTGGTTTGGGGGGCTTATTGTTGTTTGGAAGATTGTATTAGGTTTTATTTATTTTTTGAGAAAGAACCTAAATTTGGGTGGGGAAGGGGAGACAATCTGGAGGGCCTTTAGAAGGGGACATGTTCATGCTGATTAATTACATGCTAGTTGGATGGGGAAGGGGAGGCGATCTGGAGGGCCTTTAGAAGGGGACATGTTCATGCTGGTTACATGCTAGTTGGGTGGGGAAGGGGAGACGATCTGGAGGGCCTTTAGAAGGGGACATGTTCATGCTGGTTACATGCTAGTTGGGTGGGGAAGGGGAGGCGATCTGGAGGGCCTTTAGAAGGGGACATGTTCATGCTGGTTACATGCTAGTTGGGTGGGGAAGGGGAGGCGATCTGGAGGGCCTTTAGAAGGGGACATGTTCATGCTGGTTACATGCTAGTTGGGTGGGGAAGGGGAGGCGATCTGGAGGGCCTTTAGAAGGGGACATGTTCATGCTGGTTACATGCTAGCTGTGACCAGTCGTACCAGAAGCTCCGTTGTCTCACCCGCACTCCCAGAAGACAGAAACCCATTTGGTTAAAAAGCTGTGTGGCAATAACTTCTGCTGCAATTGCAATAAGCTGCCTATGGAAATTTATTCTGCTAGTTAAAAAAAAATGACAGCAAGGCCATGGTTTAGTCGCTCATAAGCACGTGAATTATTCATAAAAGGGAGCGCTGGCTTTTGTCAGGAAGGGACTCTTTTCTGTAATGAGCTGAGGCACAAGTGTCTTTGAAAACAAGTTTTTTTTCTTCTCACATTTTTCAATAATTAGCAGAATTGAGATTTTTTTTCAGCATTTGAAGAGGGTTACTATATCTCCATCCCTGTCTGCTACTCTTTGTAACTGTTTCTTTTCAGGGTTCTGAGATTTCATTACTTAGAAGATCAGTAGGATGTGTGTATGTGTACGTATACAAGTATGTATTCTCGCTGACCCATTTTGATGGGGGAAGTACAATAAAATAAGCAATACATGATAAAGTTTGTGGTGGGTTTATAAAAGGAAAGGAATGGGCTGTTTATGAACGGGGGAGTTAGTTTGAATTTGTCTATTTGGGAAAAAGTCAAGAGAAAATACTGCATATGCCAAGCCCAGACCAAATAAATCAGTAGCATGTATGACTCTAACCTGTATCTCATGCTGGACTGCCTTGCCCAACCTGTAGGGGGGGGTTGGGGAGCTAGTCTTAAGGCAGCTTGATATGCTGTGCTTTGTTGGAGCCCATGGGAGGCCTGCCTGTCTCTTTCTGAGTGATTACAGAGAAGTGGATTGAATGAAGTGAGGGGAGCGGGAGTGGAGGAAAAAAGGGAGGAAGACTGCGGTTGGGATGTAAAATAAATATTTCAAAGTAAGAGAATGTGAGTGCATACCTTCATCTCCTCTCCCCTCCCCCCTCTCTGGACTCTTGCTTCGATTATAAACCACATATCAATCCTGCATCAACTATTTAAACGTCATCAATGTCTCCAAGTCGGAAAAACAAGCAGGGCCCAATCACACACACACACACACACACACACACACACACACACACACACACACACACACAATCTGTTCTTCCCTAGAACGCCTACAAATTTGCTGCAGGTTTTGTGTCACCGCAAAACAGCCCGTTTAAGAACTTCTCTCCCACCTGCCTGTAACCTTGTGTTCCTTTCTGTCTTCCCCATAGACACTCTGAGGAATGGGGTATGTTGCTCTATAAGGCGTCCTCTGGCTTGTGTTCCGTTTTTATTTTCTCTAACCTTGCTGTTTCCCTTGGCAGGTGCCAGCATTACGGTCTGACCCACCCAGCCAAAGACAGTCCTCACTCAAACGGAGGCCTGCGACAGATGGTCCAGACCGCACCCCGGACTCGTGGATTACACTCACGCAGAGGTCCCCACGACAGCTGTGTTCCTTTGATCACAACACAAAGAAACACAAGCCCTCACGTCTTTCTCAGGACGGAGACATCCGGAACCCTGGAACAAGAGCAGGCATGCGTGTCAGCTACCCCACAGGACTTCCTATGTAGCAAGTGCACACTCTCTCAGAAAGCTGCTGAGGTGTGGGGTGGCAGAGGTCAGTGTGGGAGGAGGAGGCCTTTGCAGGGAGGGAGCAACTTGTGGAGGAAAGTACACACAGTACACACAGTGTCTGTAGCCATAGAGGTGAAGTAGGACCCCAAAAAATTCTATTGAGCCAATGACTGAACAAATATACAACTTCTCTGACATGCAT
This sequence comes from Microtus ochrogaster, assembly GCF_000317375.1. Taxonomy (NCBI): domain Eukaryota; kingdom Metazoa; phylum Chordata; class Mammalia; order Rodentia; family Cricetidae; genus Microtus; species Microtus ochrogaster. The sequence continues at coordinate 48,115,731 of NC_022012.1, read as the reverse complement.
TCATCCTTCAATGTTCGTTCTCTCATTCTCTCTCTCTCTCTCTCTCTCTCTCTCTCTCTCTCTCTCTCTCTCTCTCTCTTACATTCTCACAGGTGGATCTCTGTGAGTCTGAGGCCAGCCTGGTCTAAAAAAACTAGTTCCAGGACAGGCTCCAAAGAAACACAGAGAAACCCTGTCTCAAAAAACAAAAACAAACAAACAAACAAACAAAAAGACTCCAGAAGGATGTAATATTACCTAAGTAAACAAGAAGTACATTGTAAGCAACTTCCAAAACTCTAGAATTGGCAGAGACATCTCACTGCCTTGACAATCACCCAAAGTTCTTCTGTATCACTGGGGTAAACAATCTTCAGCCTATAGGCCCATAGTATCCAGCAGACTTTTCCATGAAGCAAGAAATTTCGAAGACAGTTCTGCCTATATTGACAATTTGACAGTCACTTTTTTCTGTGTCCTGCAAAATATCTGGCAGACTCCTTCATGAAACAGGAACTCTGAAAGACCATCTCACCTTTAGGCAACTTCAACAATCATTTCTCTGTGGGTCCTGCATATCCAGTTCATACAGTACACCATCATGCAGTCCAGGAAAGAGCAGTTTCTTGCCCAAATGGCTAGAAAACTCCATAAGGAGCCTCTTCAATACCCATTTTCCTCTTGAAGTACATTGGTGTTGGCAGGAGCAGATGTGCCTCATTGTCATGGAAAGTCTTGAGCTCTTAAAACATTTTAAATGCCATATTCTGAAGGTCTCTGAAAGATTTGAAGAATACCTATCTAATTAAAATATATCTCTATATATCTAGAAAACCTAACTAATATAACTACAAGCTTGACTATTATCGATGATTATCTATTAACCTATATTTTTTAATTATACATTACATTTTTAAATGAGCTAGACAAATACAATACCTTAATCAAGATCAGAAATATACATATATATGTTTTAGTTTATATATATATTCATATATATAACAAAATTGACCTTAAATTTGTACTAATAAACCAAGATTATTACCAATGCAAATCTCTATATCACATCCCCTTTAAATATAAACAAATATTTATAAACAATCATCTAGGGAATTTGGGCATAGTTCTCTCCAAACTTCTTTCTGCTTTTTTGTTGGACAAAATATTTTGGAGGGTGTTCACAGTGACCTTTCAGGTAGTCTTAATCCATCAAACCACATTAGTCTGGTATTAATCAATAGATTCTCATCTTCTGTGGGAACAAAAGCAGAAATTCTTTTCCAAATCTACATATCCTTAGACTCAAATTTTGAGGACAAGGTACCTTTAAAGTATATATGTTGGTTACTTAGCTCCTTCAAAGTCAAAAATTCAAAGAAAACACAATAATATACATAATCCAGACTCTCTGTGTATATTCCATCTTTACGTGACTTATTTGTTTTAACTCTGTTACTTTTTAATATGTATTTTTATTATCTCTACTCCTTTATTGCTGTCTGTATTCTATCTCTTTAAAGACTTTAAAGACCTTTTTAAAAACCATTTACTTCTTTTTATAACTATCTATACTCTTTTTCTTTTTTCTCCCAAGCCAGTGTACATTTATCCAACACTGTGGCCCATTTAGAGGTCTTTTTATCTGAATCTGTCTTCATGTGTATCCGTAATTATTTTCTGACCAGAAGTACTTCTTTTTTTTAATGCTAAGTGGGCATGGCTAGGGACTTGCTCTGCCCAGTCCAACATGCCCAAGGCATGTTCATTACTTCTGAAAGCCAAGCACATTGTTCCATTTTTAGGCACATAGCAGGTGTATGTTGCCATTAAGCAAGTTGTAGCACTCTGTCCATAAACCCCATTTAAATGCTCAGTCTCCTGAAAGAGCCAGAGTTTGTGCTGGCAGCAAGGATCAGAATGCCACTGGTTCAAAAACCGCATGACTTTTTTTCTGCTACCACTGAATCAGGAAAAACTCTCTTAAAGGAGCCATGGCATTAAGCCATGCTTAACTCTGTTTTTTATTTGTTTGTTTTGTGCCTAGAATTCTTTCCCAAACTCTCTCAGGTTTTAAGTGGATTTTAGTTGGCCACATTGGCGCCAATTTGTTTTAAGAGGCCACTTGTTCATTTCCTGGCCACCCAGACTCCTGAAATAATCATAGAGAAGCCATATTAATTAAATCACTGCTTGGTCTATTAGCTCTAGCTTCTTATTGGATAGCTCTTACATATTAATTTAACCCATTTCTATTAATTTGTGTATCACCATGAGGCTGCAGCGTACTGAATAAAGTTCCAGCCTCTGTCTCCAGTGGAGATACATGGCTTCTCTTTGACTCTGCCTCCTTTCTCCCAGCATTCAGTTTAGTTTTCCCCTCCAGCTCTATTCTACCCTATCACAGGCTCAAGACAGCTTCTTCATTAACCAATGGTATTCACAGCATACATACAGAGGGGAATTCCACTTAGCAGAAAGGAGCATGTAACACTAAGTTCTAGTCCTCTTATCGTACAAATAGGAACACCAAACTACACGAAAGTTAGGAATCAGTGCTTCTCATTTATTTGTCATCTTGCAAAACATCCTCACCCCTGTCCAAGTGGAGCCCTGTAAAGCAGATTCATTTTAACAGATCATGACACTGAGGTTCTGATGGAATTAGCAGCTGATAGAGCAGGAGCCAGGCCCTCTGGTGACTCCCAGTGCCCATCCTGCCACACCCTAGCTAGCAACCAAAGTCACATTAGCAGGAACAGAGCCAGCAGGAGATAACTCCCCTCCCAAAACTCCTTCCAGAAAGCAAGAACACTCTGACACCTGATAGGACTGACCACTGGCGACACACAGCCCAATTCGAGTGACTCATTTGCCAGTAGCCTGGGGAACTGCAGTGATGGAAGCTTGCTTCGCCTTCATTTGATATTGGGTTGTAGGTCAGCCTTGTTATAAAGTTTTAGAAAAAAATGTTAATTTTAACTGTATAAAAGTATCAACTGTTTATAAAACTTTCAGCGTTAAACTAGAACTCTACAAACAGAGATGAAAACAATAAACTGGGCTTGGTGACACAGGGTTGCACTTCTAGTGACTTAGATGACTTCAGGCAGGTGGATTTCAAGTTGAAGATATGCCTCAGCTTTGAGTGAAGTCATGGCCAACCTGGGCAATTTAGTGAAGGCAATTTAAAAGGGTAGAGACGTAGCTCAATAGTAGAGCCTGCCTAGGATGCATAAGGTCCTTAAATTCAAACACTACTAAGGAAAAAAAAGATAAACCTCAGACTGGGAAAAATACTAACTTGATATAAAAACATTAAGGAAAACGATTCAGTGTTCAAGGAATAGGAGGTTAACAAGAAGATTAAAAACTCTGTCAAAAAGCAAGCAACATATATAATCACACAAATCACAAGACAAACTGTAATGGCCAAAAGACACATGGAAATGATCATTGTTAATTGATACACACAACAGAGTAATGAGATAACCTTTCACCTAGCCAGATGAATAGACATTTAAAAGTCTTAACAGTTCAAGTACTGATAGGCCAACAAAGACCTTGACTTTGGGAGGGAATAGGACAATATGTAGTAATCTAAAAATGCTCTATGCTCTGGCAAGGATTCCACTTCCACGTACATAATATGTACATAAAGGAACATATGTGTAGACCGGGGTGTACTCTGAGAGAGCCACTGAAGTATTGTTTGTCATCAAAACAAAAAGCACAAGAGCTCATGTTTGGAAATATTATTACCCCATGCTACCATTCCTGTAAGTTAAAAATAATTACAGCCCAGCCTGGTGGCACATGCCTATAATCCTGGCACTTGAGAGGAAGAGGCAAGAGTATTACAATGAGTTAAACGTCAGCCAGGGCTACATAGCAATACTCTATTTAAAAAAAATCAAATAACGAATTGATGTTAATACTCCTATGAAGCAAACGTTAAAAAAAATGGGCTAAATATAAAATCATGATAATGGCTACCACAAAGTAAGAAATAGAAACATAAAGGACTTCAAAATTGTAAGGCTCTTTTTTCTTAATTTTCCCCCAAAAATATAAATTAAATGCTCTTAAATATTTTATTTCTTGTTTCTGAAGTAAATAATACTAAAAAAAACAAGCAAACATAAATTAAATAAATAAATAAATAAACAAACATTGAATGGCAAATACATTAAGGAATGAAGAAGGTAGCCCCTCTGGCTGGGATAATAGTTCTCAGACAAAAGTTACTCAATCTATTCAATCATATTCAAATGACTAATGGAATCTTGCTAAGAGTCAGATAGAGGGCTGGACGGAATGACTGTTTAATACACTCCTCCTAAAAATAGCATTTGCTGAGTCAAAAGGACACTGTTTCCCTGGACACCTTTGTTTTGAGCACAGTGTCAGAGCTCAGTGTTTGAGGGAAATGGAGTAAGCCCATTGGAACGCAGCCCTATTTAGAGCTGTGCAGTCTGAAACACCATCCCAACGGGAACCCCCTTATGATTTCACCATGAGGAGGGGGTGTTTGAGGAGAATACTGTAGCAGGCAGAAGTATTCTAACTGTGAACCTTGGTGGCTTAAGGTCCCTCGCTGTTGCTTCCCACATCAAATCCTGTGAGGGACACTCACCTCCTGATAATGGAAAACTATTATTTTGCTAACCAGGTCCCATGTAAGAAAACTGTGAGTTTTCTTAGGAACAGGTCTCAGAAGAAGGAGAGATGTTCCAAACACCACATCTGCCATTTCAGCTAAGGACTGGGGACCTGGAGTTTACAAATTCTTGAGCTCATTTCAACGAAGTGCTTACAAGCTTGGGAGAGTTGTCACAGGGCTTCTCAGCATGCCATGCAACTTTTAATGATCCGTTTATATAACCTCTGCCTGTGACTGTAAAAGAAGCCTGGGCCCTGGATTTGCAGGATGTTTTATGAGGCTTTGTTCGGCTTCATTCTAATTTAGATGAGGAGTTACATTAAGCATAATCTTAATTCTTAGCACATCATGAGTGATCCGTGAACCTCTCTTTCATTTCTATCTCCTCATTTTCCCCTTATTCCTCCAAAGTCACCATTTGTGACATATTTTCTAGCATTACATATATCTTCAGATATTCAGTGTTGTGTTTACCACTTTAGTGTAATTTTGATCCATTCCTTACGTTTGTTGCTTCAACACCACTTGTGTCCGTCCTAGCATGATCACCTCCGTCAAGCTTCCATTGCACTCTTCATCTGCCATGTGATGTGGGAGGTCCTTCTGCACATGTGTTGCTTTTATTGGTTAATGAATAAAGAAACTCCTTTGGCCTGTGCGAGGGCAGAGTAGAGCTAGGCTGGAAAACTAAACTGAATGCTGGGAGAAAGAAGGCAGAGTCAAGGAGAAGCCATGTAGCCTCCATCAGAGACAGAAGCGCCTGAACTTTACCTGATAAGACACAGCCACATGGCGATACACAGATTAGTAGAAATGGGTTAGTTTAGGATATAAGAGCTAGCTAGCAATATGCTTAAGATATTGACCAAACACTATTGCAAATAATACAGTTTCTGTGTGATTATGTCAGGGCTGAGCAGCCAGGAACAAACTAACAGCCTCCTCCAACAATTCATGTGTTAATTACCATTCTCTTATGCAATTCTTATTGCTGTTGCTGATGGAAAATAATTTTTCCATTACTAACTGAGGGAGGAGCAGTGTGTGTTCTTGGAAGCTGACCTTGAGTCTAGACATCTTGCCAAATGCAGACGGATTGGGGGGGGGGCACCAGCTCACAAATAATGGTATGGAGATTTATTAATTATGAAAGCTCAGCCTATAGCTTAGGTTTGTTCCTAACTATCTCTTATAGTTTAATTAACCCATTTCTATAAATCTAGTTATACCATGTGACTTTTTGCCTTTCATTCATTTTGTATGTCTGACTCCCTCCATGTCTTGTTGGCACCTCTCTGCCTCTCCGTTATCTCCTCCTACTTCCTCTCTGTGCCTGGAAGCCCCGCCTATACCTCTTGCCTAGCTATTGGCTGTTCAGCTCTTTATTAAAACAATCACAGCAATATCTCTTCACACACTGTATATAGATATCTCACAACAATCAAACATTTTTAATTTGTTCTAATAGGGTAAGCACGCTGAGAAGACTGGGTGCTATGTCATGTCTTTATATCTACATTTTATGTCATTTAAGCCTGTTTGTTTTATTAGCACTGGCCAGGACCTGCATCATGCTGGATGTAATACTCAACAAGGGTATTTACCGCCCAGAGGACTGTTAGGAATCCTGACATTTACCCCTGAAGGAACCACCTGTTACATTCTGAAAAAATGTGTGGTACGTGTGTGTATGCATACATATACACATGTAGTGCGTGTGTGCATGCATACATACACATGCATACATACACATGCATACATACACATGCATACATATACATGCATACATATACACATGTGTACGTGCCCTTGCATGTGTGGAGATCAGAGGACAACTTACAGGCATCAATTTTTCTCCTTCTAAAAACATGGATCCTTGGTATTGAATTCAAGTTGTTAATCTTGGTAGCAGGTATTTTTAGCCGCTGAACCATCTCATAAGCCCCGTGAGGGACTTCTTGAATAGACTATGACAGAGCCACACAATGGCGTGATGCATAGCTGTACAAGGAAATGTTGAAAACCTCTATTTTATCTTGCTGTGGAATTACTCCTGGGACATAGTGTTGAATTTTAAAATAGGCTAAATCATAAAGTAATTATTTCTTTTTGCTTGTTTTGTGAGATAGGGACCTTCTATGTAGCCCTGGCTTCCTGACTGGCTTGTAACCAATCTGGCCTCAAACTCAGACATCGACCTGTTTCTGCCTCCCCAGTGCTGAGATTAAAAGATGCACTACTATGCCTAGAGAATGAATATTTAACAGCTCAGAAGATCCCAAACTGCCATAGCTGTTTTTTAAAATATAAATTACTAAATTCCCTTTTTTAAATGTAATAAGAGGTGGGGGGGGGGATCTCAGCACACATGCGCTAACCCAGAGTGGGACCAGGTGTTGTGGTTTGTTCCATTTGACTGTTAAGATTCCACAATTGTCCAAATTAAAGCAAGCTGTATTTTGGGGTGCACCTGGAACTGGCCAGCCAGCTGTCTCACGCTAAGTTGGGACTTGAGAGAGCAGCCCTTGCCAGTCTCTTGAGGTCCATTTTACAAGAGAGATAAGGTGTTCACAGTGGCAAGAAGATGGCTGTCATACATTGTTAGAAAAATACGGCGAAAGGAAGCAAGGGTAATGACATATATCACGTGAATGGGGTCGCAAGTGTAGTGTAGGTTAAAAAATGTGCTTTCCAGTTTACATCCGGTCTAAGAGACAGGAACCTATTCTTATTTCCAAGTAGAAATGTTAACTCTCAAAGACTTAACACAGGACAAACAGGAACTTAACCTGCGAGGTATAATGTCCCTGTTTGGTCTCACAGAACAGAGAGGGAGAAATACCCAGTCTGTGGAGTGTGACCAAGATGACAAGGTCAGTTAGCGACTGAGAGGAAGGGCTGCCAGATTTGCCTCTTACTTTCTCCCCAGCAGATGACACCGCACAAACACCAACTTGTGCATATGGGGTGTGAGGTTCTTGCAGCCAAGCCTGGGAGAATATGGCATCTCTAAAAAAAAATACAATTTTAAGATAAATGCTCTCCCTCCAGTTATTAAAATCCCAGGGCCCATGTGTCCTGTGTTTAATGCAGGATTAGAATGGAAAGTCTTCAATAAAAACGAGTGATTTAATCTGACCCTAGGAAGGACGGGCTTCTGATGGTCCAGGTTACCCAATTGCCTCTCAGAACTCAGTGTTGCTGAGCAGAGTATACCCCAGGAGTCTCGCCTGAGGGCTCTGAGATTTGAGGTCTCAGTGGATGCATCACTCACAAAGTGCCTGCACCAAAGGGAGCCGGGTCTCCCCGACATTCTGCTGAGCAGGAATAGGGAGGAGGCAAGAATCAGACCCCATTGTCTGAGTGAAGAGGCAGCAAAAATGTCTGACCATCTTCTGTGTCTGTCAGTATCGGGAGAGAGGCAGAAGGAGACGGCAAGCGTCTTCCTTCTTCCTAAAATCACAAATTCGCAGTTTCACGACCGGATATGGAAGCGAACGTTGATTGTGATCGTAACAAATCCTTCCGTCCTTAGTTGGTGGTAGTGCCCAATTTGGGAAATCTTAGAGATTTACAGCCCTAAGAGAAATACAACCCTTATAATCCACATGCTCTTTCACCGGTTATATTAATTATCAGAATGGTTGGTGGTAAGGATACGATTCCATTGAACAAAGTCCCGGGAGGCTTCCGGTTATTTTCCAAAATTTTTATCTCAATGTTGCCACCTAGTGTTCAGTGCCCTCTCTTCTCAAACTTCAGCTTTAAAGTTGAAAGAGCAGCTATTTAATCCTTGAGTGGCAGAGGTCAAACTTCTCTGCCTTGGGAAAATAGCTATGATGTATTTTTGAGTGGGGAGAAAAAGATACAAAGAGGTATGTACGCTCGCATCCATACACACGGATCATGTGCATGTATGTGTGCAAACTTTTTCATAGTGTACATGTTAAAAAATGACATAGGGCTGGAAATACGGCTCAGGAATAAGGCACTTGCCAGGCATGGCATGAGCTCTGGAATCTCAATTCCCAGGACCATATACTGAAGAAGATAGACAGACAGACAGACAGACAGACAGACAGACAGACAGACAGATTCTCCAAATTGGTGATTGCTATCTCTGGTTGATGGGATTTAGGGATATTTTGTTATTTCCTTGCTTCACCCGCTGGCTTTCAAGAGCATATATTGGTCACAGATGGTTAGTGTATTCATTTCCTAATTTAAAAAAAAAAAAAACACTACCCTAAACCTGGTGTCCTAAAGCACACCCCAACTGGATTAACCCACAGTTTGGGCAATCACAAGTCGGAAACCGTTCTCACTGGACTTCTGTGGCCTCTCCATCTTCTGAGTCAGCAAGCGGAGGCTGAGCCTTTCCCACTGGGGTTGTGCCTGTTCAAAATGATAATTTCAGAAAACCATGCCTGCTGACATTAGGTTGATTCCATAAGTCAACTAAGAGTATTTAGATGGGGGCTTGCTAGTTAGAGCACCCGGTTCTCCTCACACACGGAGGAGATTCCAATTTCCTCATTGTCCTCTGAGGGCAAGGTTGAATCCCATACAGCTCTGCATCTGTGCTGTTTACCATCAGGCCAGGGCCACATGGAGCTGGCCCCACGACCCATTCTGTTCAGCTCCTCTTCCAGTTTACAGTAGCTTTCCATTGTGGGAAGTCTCAAAGGAAGTCATGCTGGGCAGCAGAACATGGAAGGTGAAGGGCTGTGTGGGACAGAGAAGACGAAGGGAGTACAGGTTCACATAGAAGAAGGCTATAGCAGTCAGGAAAACCCCAAAGGCCTGGGGTACCGTCCAATGAAAGAGTCCCTCAGAATGAAGGCAAAAAACAACCGGGCAAACATATAACCAACTCCCTAGGCAAGACACAATCTGCTTCCTCACCCAGGGCTTTGTGTGTGCTACGTGAGTTCTCCACCCCCGGGCTCCATCCCCAGTAGACTCTTCAAGCAATAGAAAAAAATGGGTGGGTGGGAAACCTTTCCATCAGTTTCAAAGTCCTTGCTGCAGGCTGGACAATGGCTAGGAGGCAGAAATTGGTCATGCTGAGAGAGAAAACATAAAACTGACACAAAACAGGAAGGCAATAAAACAGAATGTCGCTGGTATTAGAAAGATAGATTTTTTTTCACCGCAAAAAAAAGGAGGCTAATATTTTCATTGGGCCAAAAATTGAAATTACACTCTTGGCAGGAAATGTTATTGCTATGGCAATAAAGCACAAATGATTATTAATCTACACCAGAGAAAAGATACTTGGCATCGTGCTTTTAAAGAGAAGTGATCATATTTTTCAAATTTGATAGTTTGCTCTTAAGTGTAAGTCAGTCTGGTGATGTGGTAGAATAACCTTATAGCTAACAAGCTTCTAAGGTTTTCTTTTTTTCTCCTTTTTAGTATGGAAGGCACCAGACAGCTGCCCTAGATACGCTGAGAACATATCCCCTTTGGAACAGGTTAGCTCAAAGTCATTAAAAATAATCTCCACTTCAGATCTTGCTGTGGACACATTTACACCCCTTGGAAATATTGCTTCTGAAAATGTGGGTTATCTCTACAACACTCAAAGTATAAGGTTGTATCCCTGGGGCAGACTAGAGAGCTTGGCATGGATGGAGCTGTGGGTTATTCTGTTTGAGAACTGAGTATTTTATATTGCTTGGCTGGACCCTCAAGTCATTCCTTGCTGTCAGACCCTGGCTGACACCTTAAGAGATAAGGTCAAAATTATGTGCACATTAAAAGGTTAAGCTGAAAATGGCAGTGCAGAACTATAATCCCAGAATTCCAGAGGATGAAATAGGAAGGTCACAAGATCAAGGTCAGCCTGGGCTACATCACAAGACCCTATCTGGGACCAGGGGGTGCGTGCACTAAACATTGGGGTCACAAAGTGCCCAGGCAAGTCAGCAGGGTTATATCATTCATTCTCTAACAAAAGACCAATGGAAATCTGAGCAAACGTGCCATTGCACGGGTCTCAGCCCGGAAAGCAACGGTGTCTTCTGGGAGATTCTAGAAGGCTTTTCCACAGTAAAAAGACATCCTGCAGAGGGCCATGCCATGCCAATCACACAGAACAGAAGTTAGACCAAACAAACAAGCCTCTTGGGTTTTCTGAGGGCTCATAAAGACCATGAGTTCTGAACTAATTCGATAGTAACGTTAGGAAAATAAGCATAGTAAAAACATGCCCCTGTTTTATGTCATGGCTTATTTTTAATACCACATCCCTCTGAGCTCCCTTTATTTTTGGATATTTTCCTGGGCTCTTGACACCGAAACAACTGGTTATCTCAAGATGACAAGGGAGGTGACAAGCCTGTGAAACTTGAAATAACCGAGGTGTTAGGAAGCAACGTGCTGCCAGATCAGGGGCTGAGCTGCCGCACGCAGAGCACAATAGCCCCAGATAGCCCCAAAGGAGCCCTGGCCGGGAACACTCAGCTCCTGATGGACATTTACTTAGTCCCCATTTTCTTTCAGGCCAGGAAATGGACTAGGACAATTTCTCTCTTACCCAGACTCACCAGCAGGAGGCAGAGCCAGGACTCTACATGCCGGTGCTCCTGGTGTCTAGCCTGGGCTCTGCGCTCACAGGGCCAGCCAGTGAATTGCATCCCTCTTCCTTTAAACCTTTCAGTGAAAAAGTCACAGGATTTAATACAGTAGGTACATAGTGCTTATGACTGGAACCTTCAAAACTGCCAAGGTTTAGGAGAAATAGCCCAAATCCAAAGCTCAGAGCTCTTTATATGCGTGGTGTGTATGTATGTATTCATATGTGTATGTATGTATTCATATGTGTTATGTATTCATATGTGTATTATGTATTCATATGTGTATTATGTATTCATATGTGTGTATTATGTATTCATATGTGTATGTATATATTCATATGTGTATGTGTGTAATCATATGTGTGTATGTATTCATATGTGTGTATGTATGTGTTCATGTGTGTGTGTTCATATGTGTGTATGTATGTATTCATATGTGTGTATGTATGTATTCATATGTGCTAGTGTGGAGCAAACGCCCGTGCACATGTATGCAGAAGCCAGAGGGAGATGCCTGGTGTCTTCCTCCATTGCTGTCCACTTTATTTACTTAGGCAGGGTCTCTCACTGAGTCTGGATCTCACACATTACTGGTCTAGCTAACCAGCTTGTCTTGGGGATTCCCTGTCTCCACTTCTCTGCTTCCCTGAGTTACAAGTGGGCCACCATTCTCACCCAGGTTTTACTTGGGTTCTGAGGATCCAAACTTACACCTCGTGGCTAGCACTTTTCCCACTCCGAGCCATCTCCCAAGTCTCAGACTCAGCTTCTTTTCCAGGTTCCTGGGGATTAAGGTTACTCTTCAGTAGGCTGGGTACTACCAAGTCTAGCACTCTCAAATGGTTGTATGTGAACATTACTTAACTAAGATACAAGAAGACTTAGTATTCAAGTTCAAATTCCTTTCTAAAAACCCTCTGAGTATCTAAATAAAGACGTTTTTCTGGCAGCACTGAGTATCGAACCCAGGGTCTTACACATGCTAGGTAAGTGTTCTTCCACCAAGCTATGCCTCCAGCCCCAAGACTTCAGGGTGTTTTGCTTGCTTATTTAGAGAAACGTACTGTGTCCTGGTCTGGCCTTGAGCTCAGATCCTCTTGCCTCAGACTCCCAAGTGTTGGGATTATGTCTTAGTTAGGCTAAGTTTCTATTGCTGTGAAGAGACACTATGAGCACAGCAACTCTTATAAAGGAAAACATTTAACTGGGGCTGGCTTCCAGTTTCAGAGGTTTAGTCCATTATCATCCTGGTTCCCATCATGGATATAGCAGCATGCAAGCAGACAAGGTACTGGAGGAGGATCTGTGAGTCCCACATCTTTATCTGCCGGAAGCAGCAGGAGTCTAAGACACACTAGCAAGATTTGAGATTATAAGACCTCAGAGCCCACCTCCACAGTGACACACTTCCTCCTTCAAGGTCACACCTACTCCCACAAGGCCACACCTCCTGTAATACCACTCCCTATAGACCAAATATTCAAACACGTGAGTCTATGGAGCCATACCTATTCAAATCACCATAGATTATAAGTGTGTGGCATCAAGCATGGATAATGATTTTGTTTTGTTTTGGTTTTGTTTTGTTTTTATGTTATAAAACAAAACCAAAGAAAGGGAAGGAAGGAAGGAAGGAAGGAAGGAAGGAAGGAAGGAAGGAAGGAAGGAAGGAGGAAGGAAGGA
>NC_022012.1:48097599-48102728 GCF_000317375.1 Microtus ochrogaster | reverse complement strand
GGAAGGAAGGAAGGAGGAAGGAAGGAAGGAAGGAAGGAAGGAAGGAAGGAAGGAAGGAAGGAAGGAAGGGAAAAAAGAAAGCATCACAGTCTGATCATTTTTACTTTCTGCCCATATTGCTGGTTTTACTATTTCAACAATGGTAGAAAACACAGTGTTATAATTTTTCCATGTCAATACATCATGATAAATTAAAAAAAAAATACAGGTCCAGGACTAAGGAGAAGAGGGCCTAAACTTGATAGGGTTGTTTTACTTCTGTAAGTCTCAGGACTGAAAGACACATTGAAACACCTCTTACTTCTCCCCATCCAAGCACAGAGTAGAACTTACATCCTGTGCCCTATTAAATTTGGACTGCACATTTGATTTGCTTTGGCCAGTGAAAGATAAAGTAAAGCTTGTCGGTGGGTTTTCATGGTCCCTTTTCTTATCCCTTTGCAACTGCATTGGTCCGTGTTCCAGAGGGACAACTTGAAGCAGGCTCACCATGGGATGACAGCACGGCCTAAAAATTAAATCTGTAGTATTCAAAACAATAAGGTATTTAGCATTGTTTGTTATGGTGCCAGAACCTAATCCTGATGACTGATACAGCCTCACCTCCTCATGTGTTAGTGGGGATGCAATTTAATATTCTTAAGATGTTGTAAAGCTTAAATAAGACATGCTTGAAAAGACACAGCCCACCACTACTGGCACATCTGTCTTCTACAATAATGAAAATTGCAAGAGGGTTGGGGCGCTGGTCAGCAGAGTGCCAGGGTAAAATTCCCAGTGCTCCATAAAATCAGGTATGGTGGCCCACAGCGCTCATAGTGATAATCCTAGCCCCTGGGAAGTGGAGACAGAAGAATCAAGATGATTCTCAGGAACGCAGCAAGTCCATGGTCATCCTAAGATGCACGACACCTTATTACATTTTTTAATTTGAAAAAAAAAATCTCTCAGCTCATCCAACTTTTTTATTTTTTTTTCAAGATTTATGTATTTATTATGTATACAGTATTCTTGGTATTCTGTCTGCGTGTATGCCTGCAGGCCAGAAGAGGGCACCAGATCTCATTACAGATGGTTGTGAGCCACCGTGCGGTTGCTGGGAATTGAACTCAGGACCTCTGGAAAAACAGGCAGTGCTCTTAACCACTGAGCCATCTCTCCAGCCTGACTTTTTTGTTTGTTTGTTTTTTGTTTTGTTTTGATTTGATTTTCGAGACAGGGTTTCTCTGTAGGTTTTGGTTCCTGTCCTGGAACTAGCTCTTGTAGACCAGGCTGGCCTTGAACTCACAGGGATCCGCCTGCCTCTGCCTCAAAAGCATATGTTCATTACAATCATAAGAAATAGAACTACTAATCCGGGCTTTGCTTTTTCCCAACAGTAGCAACTGTTTCCTGAGTAGCTACCAGAATACTTTATTCTGCCCTATTAACTGAGGCTGAGCCTTCTTGGGAGAGATTAATGTGTGCTTAATCATCAGACATCGTCCTGAATAATGAATCACCCTTTAAGCCATAGCACCATTACTATGTAGCCAAATGAAAACTGGTCTCTCACCAGTAGAGGACCTGCCAGAACAGAGAAAGACACCAACCCAATAGATACAGTGTTCATTGTCTGTTTATTAGTTTGCTGTTAGGTTGAGTATTAAAAGAGTTTGTTCTAAGTGTCCTCACCACACTGGGTATAGCCCAAGGCATGTCTCAGCCCATCCTGGCTGTCCTAACAGAAATATCCAGGAGCAGATGGTTTAAAAACAACAGAAGTTGATTGTTCACAGTTGCAGAGACTGAGCGTCTTTAGATTGGGTATCTAATGAGAGTCAGCTTCCTGGTGTTTAAATGGCCAGTTTCTCACTGTTTCCCAACAGGCACAAGGAGGAAGGTAACTCCCTGAAGTCTCTTTTATAAAGGTACCAATCCCACTCAGGACTCTGCCATGGAGACCTACAGGCCTCCCAAGACTTGTAAATACCTCCAAACACCATCACATCGGGGATCAGCTTTCAAACATTCCATCTCTGCCTGCAAGGTCTTGTAATTAAGAGGCTAACAAATTCACCTGAATTGCTAATTAGGGGAATTGACAATGCGAGGCAGAAGGTAGACCTCCAATTCGTGTTTTCACTCGCGTGTCCATTTTCCTCATCTATAATAAATGCATCTGTGGGGCTGCAGAGATGGCTCAGTTGTTAAGAGCACTGGCTGCTCTTCCAGAGGTCGTGAGTTCAATTCCCAGCTACCACATGGTGGCTCACAAGCACCTGTAATGAGATCTGGCGCCTTCTTCTGGCATGTGGGCATATGATGTGGGAGTGTCATATATCAATCTGTTGATTTCATTGGTTAAGTAATAAACAAACTGCTTGGTCTCATAGCTTAGAACATAGGTGGGTGGAGTAAACAGAACAGAATGCTGGGAGGAAGAGGAAGTGAGCTCAGACTCGACAGCTCTGCTGTCTGGAGCAGAGACGCCATGCTCCCTGCTCCTGGGCGGACACGGGGACAACTCTGCTCTCTGAGGCACACGCGATGAAGCTCGGACCCAGGATGGACGTAGGCTAGAATCTTCCCGGTAAGACCAGTGCTCACAGATTATTAGAGATGGGTTGATCGGGATATCAGAATTAGCCAGTAAGGGCTAGAGCTAAAGGGCCAAGCAGTGTTTAAAAGAATACAGTGTCTGTGTAATTATTTCGGGTAAAGCTAGCTGGGTGGCGGGACATAGCCCCGCAGCTCCTTATTACTACAGGCATACATGGAAGCAGAATGTTGTATACATAATAAATAAATAAATCTTTAAAAAAAATAAATGTATCACGCTTTTGAAAGCACTGGGGAGCCATTCTAAAATAGTGCTTTTATTTAATTGCTCCAGGTTCAACCCTCATTGCTGAAAACAGTTTAAATGTGTGTATATTACAATATACATGTATGCCGAGTAGCCATGGAAAAACACACCCAGCAAGCAAAATTAACACCCAAGATCAGAGAAGGTGGGACTCCACAAGGAAACTCGCCACACCAGCTCTGCACATCTGGAAGTCCTGCCCTGTATGAACTCTGACCTTTTCACCTGGCAAATCCTGAGCAGCGTCAGGTGACAAACTGACAAGCGCTTGAAACATCCACATGTGTGTTGACGGCCCACTTGGAGGCAATAAACGTTCAAACAATTCTGTTCTCACTACCCTTTTCATCTAAATTTCCATCCTTAATTATCTGTGCTTTGAATTGATTGTTAGAAGACAGCACTGTTTAAAACAAGGAATAAATTGCACGGTGAAGATTTTCACGTTGGGAGATAAAACCTTATGCTATTAAAGCACACAGGTCAAGACGCCGGAGGGCAGGTGATGGTCGGCCACTCTGATGAGCTTCATCCTCTAAAGCACCGTTTATGTGTGCTGGCAGACTTGGGAATGCTCCCTCCATGTGACTTCTGGAGGGCTGTGTGCTCAGCATTACCTAATTTCCTCAAACCTCTTGCTTTTTAATCAGCTAAGTGGCTCTCTGCTGAATTTCTCTCATTTATTGATATATTGTGAGGGCTGATGCTATGCCCAGAAGCTAAGTAATTCGACGTGGATGAGATGGCACGTCACCACAATCGTGATGGAAAAGAGAGTCGTGCCCAGGCATACAGAAGGGCTCACGGAGACAAGTGTTTACATTAAAGCTTCCTTAAATGGCAGGCGCCAGAGTGCAGAGCAAATGTCACTCCCAAGACGAGCTTTTCCACAGAGGCCTTCCCAGCAGCTCTCGTGTGGCTGGCTCAGCATCTCCTCAGGACAAGATCTTCTCCCTCAGTGCTCACTGCCTGGGGCCTTGATGCTGACCACAGGTTACAAAACTGGATTCCATCTGCTCCTTAGCCATCAAGGGTGAGTTCACTCACTTCCATGTGAGTAAAATGTGTATTCACAACTGTCAACTGGGGGCATTCCCTGCTGAGGGCAGTGCTGACAATACACTCTTTAAAACAAACACCACAGTCAAGGCGGTGTACATCTTTAATCCCAGCACATGGGGATGCAGAAGCTACTGGATCTCTGGGCGTGACTACACAGTGAGACCCTGTCTAAAACAAAACCAAAACCCACCAGGCTAGTGAGATGGCTCGGCGGGTAAAGTATAAGCATGAGGACCTGTGTTCATAAAAGCTGGGTGTGGTCACAATCGTCTGCAATCTCCACTCTGGGAGGCAGAAAAAGGCAGATCCTGGGCTTGAGTGGCCAGAGAATCTAGCTGAGATAATGAGTTCCAGGTTCAGGGAGACCCTGTTTCCAAAGAAAAGGTGGAGAGCAATAGATGCCGATGTCAACCTCTGACCTCTGCACACAGGGGGCACACACAGGAAAACAGCTCTGCACACAAATGCATACACACCTTCATATCCTCTCTCTCTTTCTCCACTCCCCTCTCTCCCTCCTCCTGCCTCCCTCCCCAAATACTTTATTTTTAAAATTCTTTAACAAACAACATTGAAGCAATATAAAATGAGATTGCTGTTACAAGTAGTCCTGGGGCTACTACAATTGTTAAAGTGCCACTGGCTGGAAACCCCCCCTCATTAAATAGATACTAATTGGATGTCAGACACCCTGGTATCAGGGGAGAAATGGTACCTGCCCAACCAAATACAGAGTAACAATGGCATCAGCAAAGTCCCTTCTCTATAGCGGCACCACAATCTAGCTGCGTATCTCATCCACACGGGGGAGCCAGCGAGCAACTCCATACTGTCCAGTAGGTGTTGGGGTTGGAATGAGTCCATAGCTGATGGTGATCTTTTGGGAAGCTCCAGATTCTAGAGTCTAGAACCTAGCTGGCACTGAAGGGGATAAAAAGAACAACAGCCATTGAAAACACATTTTAAAGAGACTGTGGAGAATGAGAGACTTTCATTCAGAACAATTAACACTTACTGTGATCATTCAAAAGTATAAAACTGAGGTCAGAAGATCTCCTGAGTAAATTGGGAGCATGGGGACCTTGGGAGAGGGTTGGAGTGGAGGGGAGAGTTAGGGAGGGGAGCAGAGAAAAATGTAACGCTCAAAGAAAATCAAGAAAAAAAAAAACTGAAGTCAGGCAGTGGTGGCAAATAAAGAAATAAAGAAAGAAGTCAGGCA
>NC_022012.1:48086567-48097499 GCF_000317375.1 Microtus ochrogaster | reverse complement strand
AAAAAAAAAAAAAAAAAAAAAAAAAAAAAAAAAAAAAAAAAAACCTACAAACTATTGATTGCTACAAAGAACTCATGGCCACTCAGTCCCAGTGCAGCCCCCAAGCAAGTATGTCTGCCTTGCCTCAAGAGCATCTGGTTCTGAAAATTGTGTCTGTACCAAGCTATTTAATATCTACAAGGGACAGTAAGCGTGATCCCACGCAGCTGTAACCCCTGCACTCAGGAGGCTGAGGCAGGAGGACTGGGAGTTCAAAGCTAGCCTGGACCACACAGTAAGACAGTCTCACAAGAACAAGACCTGAGAAGATAGCTCAATTGGTACACCACTTGCTACACAGGTGTGAGGAGCTGAGTTAGAATCCCCAGAACCCACGGAAAGCCAGGCATTGCGATGGGATGCTGTATTCCCGATGTTCTTACGGTGAAGTGGGAGGAAGGAGACTAAAGACCCTCCAACAGCTTGTGTGTCAGAAAGTCTGGTGTAGGCACCAGGGAACAGCCAAGAGATGCCTCAGACAAGGTAGACAGCAAGAACTGACACCTGAGACTGACCTCTGACCTCCATCTGAGAGCTGTGGCACGTGCATGCTCACACCCACACATATGTGAGTGCAAACAAACACACATCATACTCACACACAGAGATGCACACAACGCTAAAAATAAGATACATACACACAGATCAAGTTCTGAAATAGGTTAACGGCAAACAAAAATACACAGTGTGATTCTATTTCCATGAGTTTAAAGTCTTTTAATAATATGAACACTTGCCCCAAATTTCTTTATTATACTTATACAAAAAGATTTACATAGTTTTCAGAAGGGGGCATTCCGGGGGCTGACATGATGCTGAGGCTACATGTTGGCACTGCATTGAGGAATTGTCAGAAACCTGTGCGCGTTGTGACCCTGTGGGAAGGAGGAAGGCACTCATCTCCCGACAGTCGGGGTTCCAGGACTCCAGCACGTGCTCCTCCTGGAGGATGATTAGCATGGTATTTTTGTTGTGATGATTTTACATTTTTCAATCAGGGACAGTAACCAAGTTCTCATCTTGCCGTGTGAACTTGCAACACAGGTTAATTTTCTAAGCTGCAGCTCAGTGAGGTGAGGTCAATGGGGATATTTCCGGGCATCTGAGACATTTCTAACATATCTGGGTTTTAGACACGGGTGGATTTACTTGGTGAACTCTCAGAGCATGGTGTGGGGCTGAAGATGAGGGATGCCCAGTGTAAAAGGCTTTGGGGGCAGTTTGCTCTGGAACTCGGAACACAGCAGCAACTGTGGCTGGCAAGGAGCAAGAGATGATGGAGGAGAGGGATTTGTTATAAAAGATAAAAACCCAGTTGGGAGAGGACTCCTGGATTCTTGCACTCATTAGCTGCTTTCAAAGTAGACCATGTTATCTTGGGAGTTCTCAAATGCTGCCCCTCCCATCCTCCCTACCACGTGCCGTAAGGGACCAGGCATCGCAGGTGTCTAAATTCCTATGGACAGGGACAGCTCCCGAAGAACAAAAACCTGACGCTTCCACCAGAGGAATCTTATTGCGCAACCGTCCCAGATTGTCTCAACGCCTAACTACCTGAACAGCCCTAGGCTAGGTCCCCCATCCTTCTTTCCCTTCCTACATGTGTCCCTGAGACCCCAGCAAGGGGCCTGCACATGTCTCTCTGACTCTGACAAGTACTGGTACTCACTACACAGAAACACTACCCTTGGGCTCTGCTCTATTTTGGTATTTCTAGTTTGGAACCACTGGTCAGTGCTCCTTTCTAAAATCTAACCCCGATGCAATCCGGGGCAGAGGGTGTTCACTCTGGGGCTGATGTCTCCTCAGATACATCCTTGCCAGTGGCAGGCTCTGCTCTCTCCTGGTGACACCCGGGAGTCTGTGGCTTGTCCGACTACAAGACTGCCGAGTGGGTCTCTGAGAGACCGTTCTCCTCAAGCTTCAGTCCCAAGTTGTCGATCCCGATGCTAGTGACAGGGGGCACACTGCTTTCTGCTGGCTCTGCCGTGCGTGTTGGGGTGGAACAGTACAAGACGAAGCCCACCATGATGACTGTGAAGGACAGGATGTAGAGCCCTGAAAACTGGGAGAAGACAGCCGGTTACATTCCCTCACACAGCACGGTACTGTGGCCTGTTGCCCACTGTTCTATGAGATCCACCTCCACAGTCTCCTTCTGGATGTTGTCAAAGGAGATGCCAACACCCCCACACCTCCCCCGTATGCTGGTGGATACCGGGCTGGGACAACAGCACCTGGCTCGACAGTTAGCTGGATCCTTGGGTCTTTTCTGTTTGTTTGTGACAGGTCTCGTGTAGCCCAGGCAGATCTCAAACTCACAGGGAGGCCAGGGTTGACCATGAATGTCTGATCCATATGGTTTATACAGTGCTGGGAATTTGATCTAAAGCTTCATACAGGCTAGGTCAATACACTACCAACTGAGCAACATCTCTGACCAGATCCCTGGGCTTTGGGAGGAGCCTCTGCCTTTCTCCATGGTGATCCATGGATTGGATCCCATCTGAAAAGCACCCTCAAAATGGAATAATTCTTGACCAGCATGCACACCACAAGAAAATCCAGTTTATGGTACTGTTATCCAGTACAGGACCATGTCCTTAGGCTACACCAGTCCAGTGAACTCCATCTGAGCAAATTCAGACATCTAGAACTAAAGAGAATCAAGTCTTCCTTCCTTCCTTCCTTCCTTCCTTCCTTCCTTCCTTCCTTCCTTCCTTTTTGGTTTTCCAAGTTAGGGTTTCTATGTAGTTTTGAAACCTGTCCTGGAACTAGCTCTTGTAGACCAAGCTGGCCTCGAACTCACAGAGATCCGCCTGCCTCTGCCTCCCGAGTGCTGGGATTAAAGGCGTGCGCCACCACCGCCCGGCAGGACATTATTTCTTAGGCAAGTCTGAAGTTCAGTGGAGTGACCAGGGCAAGGACAGCTCAGGGAATGGTTCCCCCGAGTAGCATCTGCTTCCTGTCTCCACAAAGACCAAAACAGAAGGAACCCATGCTGATGGGCACCACAGGATGGAGAGAATTTTGGGTCCCTAACCCGTTCTCTTTTTTCCCTTCATTTTTACATCTAGCATGCTGCCCAGCACATCAGTGGTGTTTACTGTCTGTGAGGAGGGATGACTCAGAGACCATTAGAGGAAGTTAAAGTTATTTAATGGACCCTCAACTTTTTCTCCCTTTGAGACTGAATCTCATTATGTTACTCAAGTTGGTCTGAACTTCTTGGACTCAGGGAATCCTCCTGCCTCAGTCTCCCAAGTAGCTGAGACTGCACGCTTAGGCCACGGTGCTATTGCACCCAGCTTAGTAAACTTTTAAAATCCGAGTTATGAAAGTTATTCCTGCTTTCTAGGAAGTGTGCATGTGACCAGTGGGAAAACCTATATAGCTTGCTCAGAGTATGTCCTGCTTGCTTCAGCGATTTTTCCAGTGTCCTGAGAGGCTGTCACTTCTTTGAAACAGACTGAGTGAAGGAGGTTGGTCTCCTGAAGCCTTTCTCCACTTTTAATTTGATCCTTTCCATCGGGATCTGCATGGGAAATTTCTAGAGACAACTCTATTCAACAGGCACTCCATCAGGACCAAGACTAGAGATGCCAAGTGTGTAAGAGCTGAAACAGGTTAAGTTTTAAGGAGAATTTAAGCCTCTTTTAAATATTTGCTTGGAGAAAAATATGAGTCAAAGTTATTTTCGGGATTATAATTTTTTTAAACGAGTGGCTTACAAGAAACTACACTTAAGGGTCAGGGAGGATAGCTCAGGGGAAAGAGGGCTGTCTGTTTAAACATGGGCTTAAATTCAGATTCCCAATACATGCAAAAAAAAAAACAAAAAACAAAAACTAGGTGTGACCAGGCAGTGGTGGCTCACATCTTTAATCCCGGCAGTTGGGAGGCAGAGGCAGGCAGATCTCTGTGAGTTCGCAGCCAGCCTGGTCTACAAAGCAAGTTCCAGGACAGCCCGAACTACTACACAGAGAAACCCTGTCTCAAAAAACCAAAATAATTAAAAAATAAAAATCTAGGTATGACCCATAAGTCTGTCATCCCTGCACTGTGGGAACGGTGAAGATCCCAGGGGCCCCATGTTCTGTGAGAGACCGTGTCTCAAGA
This sequence comes from Microtus ochrogaster, assembly GCF_000317375.1. Taxonomy (NCBI): domain Eukaryota; kingdom Metazoa; phylum Chordata; class Mammalia; order Rodentia; family Cricetidae; genus Microtus; species Microtus ochrogaster. Next base: position 48,093,341 of record NC_022012.1, on the reverse strand, counting down.
AAATAAGGCACATAGCGTGTGTCCTCCTCTGGCCTCTGCATACACATATGTGCATGCACACATGTGCGTGCGCACACACTGCACTTAGAGCTCTGAAGATCATGGTAAAACTGCCCTTTGCTCTCCGAGTCTTCAAACGGCCTTTGACCAAAACCAATAAAGCCTGATATCAACGTGAGCTGCTAGACAAGAAGGGACAGGGCGGTCACCCAGCGGCACTCTCCACGTTTGCTGTCATATGCCCGACAACAGGACACATAAAAACACATCTTCGTTTTAATGTCAGGAGCAATTAACAAGAAAGCACTTAAGATCTTAGGCTGAAATATTCATGGTTTATGAAACAAAGTATTTGTTATGATTCAAAATATAATAGGTTGTGACAAGTGTACCTTGAACTGGAATGTTTTATTGTTCTACCTTTATCTCCTCCTGAACAGAAAATAAAAAGCTAAATTACTAATGATAATACGGTTGGTTAAAAAAAAAAATAGAAAAAGTGGGGCCAGGAAAAAGGTTCAGCAGATAAAGGTACCTGCAACCCCAGGTCCTAGAAAGCTGAGTCCAACTGCTGAGACCCACATGATGGAGAGAGAGAACTGACTCCCAAAAGTTGTTTCCTGACATCTTCAGGTATGCACGTCACAAGAGTGCATACACACAATAAATAAATGAAATGTAATAATGGTGTTTTTGTAATAATGTTTTTTGTTTGTTTGTTTGTTTTGTTTCTTTTTGCTTTGTTTCGTTTTTTGAGACAGGGTTTCTCTGTAGCTTTGGAGCCTGTCCTGGCACTTGCTCTGTGGCCCAGGCTGTCCTTGAACTCACAGAGATCCACCTGCCTCTGCCTCCAGAGTGCCGGGATTAAAGGCATGTGCCACCACCACCCAGCTGTAATAATGTTTTTTAAATATAGAGAAAAAATGAACAGGTGAGGAAGGTCACAGACAGCCACTCCCCTAGGCTGGAGTCCCCTTTCAGAGCATCCTTGTCCCGAGAGGGCCATGTGCAGCCTCAGCTCCAGAGAGCAACGCCCTCCCTTAGGAGAAAGGTGGCTGCCCTTAACAATTCCCATAGACATAGACATACATACATGCATACAATAACAATTCATGAAAGAAGAGGCCATGGATTTGAGGAAGAGTGGGAAGAGGTATATGGGAGGGCTTGAGGGGAGGAAAGGGAAGAAGGAAATATTACAATTATAATCTCAAAAAATATAATCCCAAACTGGGCCTATTGTAAAAGCCGCTTCTCTGGGCAGACAGTGGTGGCACATGTCTTTAAGCCCAGCACTTGGGAGGCAGAGGCAGGAGGATCTCTGTGAATTTGAGGCCAACCTGGTCTATTAGAGTGAATTCCAGGTCAGGCTCCAAAGCTACAGAGAAACCGTGATTTGAAAAACAAAACAAAAAAAAAAACCCACTTCTCTGATTCACTTATTCACTTTAACAATTTTGTGTGATGCTATCAATAATCTATAAACACTTCACCAGTGTTAACTGAGAAATTCCTTCACCAGCAAGTGTTCAGAGACAACAGCTGGCTTCCATCCCAGGTCACGATGCAGGGTTAAAGGTTTATACTTGATGTTTCTGAGAACCCAGTGAGCTTTACGTATCAATAATTCAGACAAGCGTTGTGAGCTCCTGGCTGCTAGCTCCTGGGGACTGAATAAATCAGCTCCAAGGATTCCTGTTTGGATATCTGGAAGGAAGGCAGGTGGGGTAACACAAGTCTGTAATTCTACCATACAGAATGTGGAAACAAGGGGATCCTGAATTCAAGGTCACCCTCTTCTACACAGTGAGCTTGAAGCTAGCCTAGGCTATGTGGAACCTTATCTCAGAAAACAAAGAAAAACATCACCGCCAAAGATGGAACCATTCCAAGCACACACGCATGGCAATATGCCCATCTCTCCTGCCCTTCCACCAGTTACTCCAGACCTTTTGTTGGTGAAAAGAGTGAACAGAAACTCTGAGCATGCAGCCTAAATTGGATTGTTTTTCAAGATCAACAGCAGCCCCTGGGACGTGCGTTAGCATTTCTTACAGCTGGGGTTCTCAACCACACGTCAAAGATGGACCCTGCTGTATTACTTCACCACTTTGATAAGCCTCAGAAGGGCAATTCTTCTTCGGACCAAGTCCTAAGATGCGCACAGTAACCAAATGAGTGAAGTCTAGCCAATGAGATTATTGTTAAGAGAAAAAGAAAGTTCTACTTTGAAATCCAGAATCTTCAAGAAACTTGTTTTAGAGCTGGGGATGCATCTCAGTTGAGAGAGTGCTTGCTCAGTACCCATGAAGCCCTAGGTTTCATCCCCAGCGTGTGTGATGGAACAGAAGTTGAAGGTCGTCCATCCTCAGCTACATAGTGAACCTTGGGCCAACCTAAGATACCTGAGTCTCTATCTCAAATAAATAAGTAAACTTGTTTTAAGTCCAAAATGTTTTCTTATCTGAACATACTCTATTTTCTTACCTTATACCCAAACAGAAAAAGGCCAAAGAAAAGGCTGTAGAGGTCAGCTGTCAGGATGCCCAGGTTGACTGAAGTGGCGCTGGTCACCTTAATCACCAGTGGCATGAAGCTGTACAGGCAAAACATGCAGAGGGCAAACGCCACAAACAGCAGGGCTGGGAAGAAATGGAATAACTCAGGTTAGGAAGAGACAGCAGAAGGCAATGTGCTTAGAGTCTGAATGCGACCCAAAACTCCCTGAGCCTTTGCCAAACTCTGCACAATGCTTCCCGTTAACAGCCAACATTCTAAAAAGACTGCAAAGCTTTCCTTAAAAATAATAGTCGTAAAACAACAAGCTGTGAGGATCCAACAGGGAGTCAGATGATCAAGGCCACCAAATCTTCCTTCTGGTGTGACAAGAGTCAATAGCCTAAGCTCTCCACAATGCTTCTCTTTAACAGCCAGCATTCTAAAAAGACTGCAAAGCTTTCTTTAAAAATAATAGTCGTAAAACAACAAGCTGTGAGGATCCAACAGGGAGTCAGATGATCAAGGCCACCAAATCTTCCTTCTGGTGTGACAAGAGTCAATAGCCTATATCACCCTGCAGCACCCACCCTCCCAAGACAAAAAGTTGGCTGTGACATAAAAGTTCAACAAAAGTCAGGTCAGTCTCACATGTCAAAAAAAGAAATCCCTCACTGGCCTTGTTTGCTTTTATTTGGTCAGTTGGTTGGTTGGATGTGGTAGGTATGACTGAATTCACAATATAGTATTTTTAGGACATCAAAGATAGACATTAGATCCACTATATTTTATTCAACCCATTGAATTACATGTTTCAAGGCAGAACAATATTATTCTCTACTTTAGGACAGTGCTGGCCATGCAGATGACTGCAAGAGCCATATGTCTTGTAAGAAACTTTAACCACATCCTGTGCTCAACACAGATGCATACACATACATCCACTCACAAACACACACAGTCACACACAGAGAGACTTACACACACACACACACACACACACACACACACACACACACACGCACTTTTGGGACATCTAGGATATTTAATTTCCCTGCATTATCTAAGCGTGGCATACAATCCTCAGCAACGTTTGTGGACTATTTAACTACTTCCTTACATCATTACGGTCCTTATCTTGCTCTCCTAACCCTTCCTGTTTTATTCCCACAAATGTCCAAAGATATCAGAGGAGTGGAGCAGCAGGAGGTAGCCCATGATTACATCCATCCATCGCTTGAGGTTTACGCTCCACACATTGCGTGAAGCCCATAACAAACTTGACAAGTTCAAGGACCTAGGATGTAGACATATCTCCTTGATAGCTAGTGTGACAAAGGTCAGCCTTGGTTCTACTCCTAGGAAATTCAGAATTCCTAGGAAAGAAGAGCTGTTTCTTACACCGACTAAGCACGAGTTCTAGAGGCCTAGCTACCAACTCTCGGAGCAAGCCACCATCACTGGTGTCCATCCCCAGAGTTACGAAAATATGATTAAAATGAAGTGTTCATGTGCTGGTGTGCATTTTCGTCTGCTAAAGGACAGGATACTGATTGGATGTTAAAAGTCATCATACATACCGATTTTCCAGTCCCAGGGAATCCTGGCAATGTCCTTATATTCCACAATCAACCTAAGATCAAAACAAGAGGCTGTGTAAAGATCCACATGTTAATTTTTTCTTATTTTATAGGAAGTTTGGCTGTTGTAATTCAGCTAAGGTAAAGAGTTATGTTGTTTTACTTTTTCCTCAGAATATAAAATTATCTAGACAGGCATGTGGCTCATACTTGTAATCCCAGAACTCAGGAGGCTGGGGCAGAAGGATTGCCATGAAGCTGGGCAACATAGTGACTAGCCTGAGCTACACTGTAAGATCTTGTCTCAATAACCAAACAAATGTAGTAATAAAAATAAATAACAGAATCCTCTATTAGACTTTTCTCAAGTGATTGATTTCAAATGTGCTCTTGGGTTAAACAAATATTAGTAGTTAGAGAAAGTAATCATCTATCAAATATTTTCTTATTAAAAATCATTTTTAGAAAAAAATCATTTTTAGATTCATTATATGTGTATGAGTGTTTTGACTACATGTATGTCTGTACACCATGTGTTTGCTAGTGCCAGAAGAGGGAGTCAAGTCCCCTGGGACTGGAGTTGTGAGCCATGACGTGGGTGCTGGGAACTGATCCTCTGGGGGCCTCTGGCAAAACAGCAAGAGCTCTTAACTGCTGAGCCATTTCTCTAGGCCCTATTTTCTAATTTTAAAAAAAAATCCAAGTTTGCACTTTAAGTAATGGGTTCCATTTTTCTATTTTACTTTTATTATATTTTATTTCTTTTGTGTGCAATGGAGGTGTGAGGACAACTTGCAGGAGTTTTTTCTCTCTACCGTGTGTGTCCCAGGGATTGAACTCAGGTCATCAGACTTGGCAGCAAGCATCCTTATCTACCAAGGCATTTTGCTGGCTCTTTATTTTGACATATTTCACATATATTATTATACTTTGCTGTAATTCATACCCCCAACTGTCCCCGCCTCTACCCCCATACTCGTTCATTTTGTTTGAATGAAAAACTTCAGATTCTCACAGCTGTATGCCACTGATAACTGTTCCAAACAGGCCCACCATTCCTAAAAACTCCTGTCTGCTCAGCTTCTTCACAATGTACTCTTCACAGGCGTTAGACACAGCGTACAAGGAAGCCCCAAGCAGGACCAAGATGTCACCAATCAGAACATCATTCCCTACAGGGCAGTGAGACACAAAAAGAAAGGTGTTGTCAACAGGTAAGCCAGGAGTTACCAAACTCTGTTCATTTAAATAAAACTTTATTTAATCCTACTTTCTATAAGTTTAAAGGCTCTTGTCCTTACTGTCTGGCAGAAAACTTCTATGATTTTCACATTCTGACTACCTGGGAAACCAACAGACTGGAAGATGGTGCAGTATACCATCATGAAAGAAAGCCATTCAAAAACATGATAAATTCATAGACTGTATTGAAAGGATTTTTTTTTAACTCTAGGAAAGAATGGTTGGTAAGGGAAGTGACTTTATCTTGAATTAAGTAGACACACACTGAAGCTGCCTCAGAGACTGGATAACTTCAGACCTGGTTTAGAGTCAATGTTTTCTATTGAAATATACCAAAGCATTCAGAACAGCAGAGTCATTAAAAAAAGTTTGCAGCCAAGTCTCTTTTTTATAAAAACGAAGCACCGCTGAGTGTGGCGGTGCAGGTGTGTTGTCCCACAGCGATTGTTGAAGAAGAATTTGTGTCCAAGGAAAGGAGGAAGGATGAGAAAGGGCATGGGAGGAAGGAAAGGATGGGAAAGAAAGAAGGAAGGGGAAGGGAAGGAAAAGAGAAAGAGAGAAGAAACAAAGAAAAAAGGAAGAAAAACAAACAGAAAGAATGACATAAAAAGCAGAGGAAAAGAGCTGGCTCAAGAATACAGGGTTTTGGAGTAACTAATCCAAAATGTCTGAAGCAAAAGATGATTTCTACAATATATTTAAAATGACATTTTAGTTAATGCTTAAGTGGGAAAATGCAATTAAATGGGAAAAAAATAATCACCAAACAAAATATTCAGCAGCAAGTGAGCAGCGCGCTCCAGGAAGAGCAGCGTGCTCTGAGGAAGCATGTCAGCAAACCCCACTGACGAGAAGCCAGCCCGGCACGTGGGAGCACGCTTGCCCACAGCATGGACCCTTGCTTGCCTTCAGGAGAGTTCCCCCACCACCCACTTTCTGTCAGTGTAACTTTGCCAGACTGAAAACATGAACGGATGCACTCCGTGAACACAGGCTCACCTGAATTATCTTCTCTCCCTGCTAATATGTCTGCACCAACCATGGTCCCTACACCCAGCAGACAGACAAACACGGCCACGAAGTGGATCACTTTGTATCTTGCACGGAGAATAAACCAGGAGAGAGCCATCAACACAGGAATCCCAAAGCAATCCAAGAGCTGCAGGGAAGGAAAGCAAGCAGCTTCAAACACCTCGGCAGCTTGAAATAAAGAGGCATAATTGAGTAGTTTTAGGAGGACGTACTTATGGAACACGGATTATGGCCGGCCCTACATACAAGTGCTTTACCTGAGCTAACTCGTGATCCTCAGAGTAACTCTCAGATTGGAATTGGAAACCCATGTTAGATATACACACAAAACTCCAAAGGCTAAAGAGAGATTACTTGTCCCAAATCATCAGGCTGGGGGGCTGGAGAGATGGCTCAGCGGTTGAGAGCACTGACTGCTCTTCCA
>NC_022012.1:48082379-48085975 GCF_000317375.1 Microtus ochrogaster | reverse complement strand
GAGAGAGAGAGAGAGAGAGAGAGAGAGAGAGAGAGAGAGAGAGAATGTGTGTGTCTATGTCTGTGTCTGTGTGTCTACATCATAAAAGGAGCTGGGAATACGGCATTAAATAAGACAGATGTTAAGTCCCATCCTGAGGAGTGCAAAATAAACTGGACAGACATAAAATTAGAAATCGCAAAGTCCAATATTTAATTGTAACTGAGCAAAGTGCTACCAAGTGCAGGCTACTATGAGGAAACAAACAGACACCATCTCCCTGACAGAGTTCAGTTCTCCCGTGTGAGATGAATGCTTGCTCTCAGCATAGATCCCTGTTCATCTTTAGCACATGTTCCTCCATCATCTGGGTCCATAAGATACTTGCTATGCCCCTCATACTGCCCATCTGATCAAATGGGGACTAAGGGTATTTAACTATAGCAAATCCAAAATCAATGGTAAGAAAGAATAGAGACTTTACTTAGTTCTTAATTTGACATTAAAAGATAATGAATTCAAAGATAAAATACACTGAATTTTTTTTAATTTGGGGGGGTGGGTAGGTAAAAAAAAAAAAGAGGATGTTGAGTCTCCTGGAGCTGAGTTGCAAGTGATTGTGAGACACCTAATGTGCACAATGGAAACAATGACAGTTAGTTGCAGGGGCAGTGAGCCCTCCTAGCCACTGAGCCATCTCTCCAACTCCTGAAGGATAATTCTTGATGTCTTAAAGTATATTCAGGAATAAAGCGTAAATGTATGCCATACACTAATTATAGTCCTGAAACTGCTACTCCATTGCTCACTCTGCGGGGTTTGATGTTTGTCCCTGGTTCTCTTCTCACTCGTCAAGTCATGGACAGGTCAGTCAGCGCCTTAAACCTCAAGAAGTCAGTGGGTTCCTGACTAAAGCAGTTTATTCCGTTTTCACAACAATTGGAGCCACTGGACGCCGGCATACCTCCATGATGGGCCCTGGCCATGCTTTTGTGGGCCTGACTGAACAAACCACCGAGCAATGTGCTGGAAGACACCAGTGGAATCCAGCCAGGATGGCTTAACATGATCTAAGCTGTATTTCTGAGAGAGAGAGAGAGAGAGAGAGAGAGAGAGAGAGAGAGAGAGAGAGAAAGCCCACTCTAAAAACTATCATGGGAGACTTCCTACCCACAAAGTGTATATTCATATCACATGGACATGGCTATAAGGGGGTTGCTTATGTCATGGGAAGAAGCACAGAGGCTTCAGCCCCAACCCTGTCACTGAGTGATCTCCAGCCAGCCAGACCCTGAGCCAAATACAAAATCCCGGGAGCAGATCCTATGATCTCAGGTCCCACCCATTCTGAAATGCCACCGCGTCTTGTCTGACACCTGTCACCTTGGGCCATGTATCTACAGACCCTTGCCTAGCATGCACACAGCCTTGGCTTCAGTCCCTAGCTAGTGCTGCAGAAAAGGAACGCGGCAGTGTATACCTGTAATCACAGCACTTGGGAGGTGGAGGCAAGAAGACCAGAAGTTCTGGATCATCCTTAGCTACAACAGAGACCAACCTGCAATACACAAGACCCTGTCTTAAAAAGATTTTTTTTGAAGCTATAGAAACAGTAACTCCCCCCTGTAATCCTAGCACTTGGTGGCAAGTGGCTGACACAGGAGTGTGCACTTGGTACATGATGAGTACCCAGGGCTACACGGAGAAACAAAAGAGATGCAGAATCGCTGAACTCTGAAGTCTAACTCTGGCAGTGATATATCTCACTTTCACCTTCATTTTATAGGACATTTGGCTGTCAAGGCAGGACAGTGCCATGTCCCATCCCTTGCTAACACTAAGACAGCTGGACTTGGTCTTCTCAACCCTACAAAGTTGAGAAGTACCGCTACAAAGGACCATTTCCTTTCCACCCAGCAAGACTAAACCCAACAATGGGCTGGCGAGATGGCCCAGTGGGTGGAGGTGTTTGCTGAGCAAGCTTGGAGGCCCTAGTTCAATCCCCAGAACCCAAGGAAAGGTGGATGGGAAGGACTGAGTCCACGGAGTGGTCACCTGACCTCCACACACACTAATAATAACGTCTAATTTTTAAATTAAATCTATGGAGAAATAGGGACAAGTGCTTCACCGTTGTTGCCGCCTCTCCCTGGTGTGACCAGTAGAGGCTCCTTCAGCGCCTCCTACGTCCTGATTGGCTTCCAAACCTCCAGCTTTGCAGTATGGAACCACACTTACTTCTGTGTTTGAGCCAAACACACAACAGAACTGTCAGCATCATGACAACAAGTGCCAGCTAAATATTTACCCTCATTTTTGCTCGGCACTGTTCTAATCTGCTATAGTGTGAGCAGCCTGGGAAGTGATTAACGTGTGTACACTGTCAGCAGCGCATATGCTGTGCTGGAAAACACCTTTCATCCACCTGTGTTTGATATGCACAGGCTTCCAATAAAACCAGATGAACATATAGGAGTACACGTTCTCCTCTAGGAAGCATAAAACCAGAGATGTCCAAACTCCCTCTTACCTGGACGCTGGTCAGAGTCGTGTACTGGTATGCTCTGACAATAAGATAATTGGCTTCCACATCGGCGAGCCCCAGGAGAATGTATTTCCACCATTTTCTTCTCAGAATCTCTAAAAGGTTATCATTGCCTGGTTGAAAGAAAGCTGGGTGAGGACACGGTACACACAACGCGACACATTTCAGTCTGCAGAGCAGAAAATCAAAGCAAGGGGCTGTAGTGTTTTTCAAGTGTGGCTTGTCCTAACCACCCAGAGCCAGACATTGGAACCGTCACCATCAGGTTTGTCTCGTATGAAGCTGGAAACTATGCAGCTATGTGAGGAGAACAGTAGGAAGAGAGCTGGAGACAAACAGAAACGTGCGAATGATATTCAGGGCTGGGGGTGTAGCTCAGCTGGTAGAGCGCTTGCCTAGCATGTATACATCCCCAGCACCACGTGAACCCAGCATGGTACACATATGTAATCAGGAGGTGGAAAAGAGAGGACCAGCAGGTCTAGGTCATTCTTGGCTACACAGGGAATTTAAGGCCAGCATGGGAGACATAAGGCAATAATAACAAATAACATATCTATTTATGAGCATGCCTGAGGCCATTCTGACAAGCCACAGAGTGTTCTGGAAAAGTGTCATGTTTTGACAAACTAATTGGTTACTGAACCCCCTAGCATGGGTTTCTTTGAAGGAAACACAGCAAGGTCATTCTTTGGAAAGAGATGTACCTTTCAAGTGCAGCAGAAGCTGGTGATAAGCTTAGGGAACGTTTTTAGGGGCACCATTGACAAATGCTTTCTACCACCCCCACACAGCACAATTCTACTGCTTTAAATGAACTAGAATTTACTCGTCTCTGGATAAACAGGAGGCAAAGAGTTCACACATATGTTGGGGAGGCTTTGTGGTAAGATCATGTATAAAGAAATATTGGGTGTGGTGGTAAAAGCCTTTAATCCCAGCACTTGGTAGGTAGAGGAGGGTGAGTTCAAAGCCAACTTGGTCTATGTAAGGGAGCTCCAAATCAGCCAGGGATGTATAGTTGAGGCCCTATCTCAAAAAAACAGCAATAGAAAGGGAGGAGAGGGAGGGA
>NC_022012.1:48078340-48082279 GCF_000317375.1 Microtus ochrogaster | reverse complement strand
AAAGGAGGGAAGGAAAGAAAGAAAGAAAGAAAGAAAGAAAGAAAGAAAGAAAGAAAGAAAGAAAGAAGAGGGAGGGAAGGAGGGAAAGAGGAAGAAAAGGAAGGAAGGGAAAGAGAGAAAGAAGGGAGGAAAGAAAGACAGGAAAGAGAGGGAGGGAGGGAGGGAGGGAGGGAGGAAAGCACTGAGAATCACAATTATGGTAGTTAATACTGTCAGCCTGACAAGAACTAGAATCACCTAAGAAACAGACCTCCAGGCTCCACGCCTACCCACCGTGATAGGCTGTCCCCTTGAACTGTGAGCCAGAATAAACCCTTTCTCCCTTAGGCTGCATTTGGCAGACATGTAGTCACAGACATGAAATCCATACCATAGCCAAATAGCTATCGCTTCTTGGCATCTTGGTTAAGATCAAGTATAGTAATTAATTTAAGAATAATAAGGTTTTTAAAAAGGCCAATTATTAGATATCGGTGTTTTTATTTATTTGGTGATTCATTTAAAGCGCTTTATACTGCCTGTTGTCAAGCATGATTTCACTTGGTACCTGGAACAGAATAATCAGGACAAATCGCTAAAAAAAGGTCGTTGCCCTTAACAACCTGCTGACGGGCCACATATGTTTCTGTATGCTTGCTTCCCTGGCCCACCTTGGTGTTTTAGAGACACCATTATAAAATGAGAATACAAACCAGACCCAGCACTGCAGCCTTTCAGGAACCGTCCTGGCTTCGGTCCGCTGGGAACATCTCCTCTCCTCCCGAGCGTTTATTCCAGAAAGATTCCAGCAACATAACTACCACTGAAACCCAGTTACCAAGAACATTCTGAAAACTCAGAGGTGGTATTCTCAACACATGACAGAAAAGCACATGACAGAAAAGTGACAGCCATGGCTCCGAGGGACCACACTGATGCATTAGTAAATGACACTGACTTCCTGAAGGCAAGGGCCTCTCAGAAAGCAGAGCCCAGAGCTACCACTCGCTTGCTAGTTCCGCTCACCCCATTGCCCTAGAGATCTTGCCAACTGTGATACCTTAACAAGTTCCTCTAATCTCACAACTGACTTCTACCTCCTGCAGTAGTGATGATTATTAACAGTAATGAGGTTCATAGGCAGGTCTGGTGGCCATAATCCCAGCTCCTCGGGGGCTCAAAAGAACAACCTGGCAAGATCCTGCCTCGAGATTAAGATTTACAAAGGGCTAGAGAGATGGCCCAGAGGTTAAAGCACTTGCTGCACAATCATGAGGAGCAGAGTTCAGATCTCAGAATCCAAGGAAGAAACTGGCATCCGGCACACACCTCTAACCCCAGCTCCACAGTGAGTGGGGATCTTTGGGGCTTGCTGACTTCCAACCCAGCTGAAGAAAACATAGCTCTAAGTTTCGGGAGACCCTGCCTCTATGCGTACCCCAACACACATAGACTCACATGGACACATACGCACGTGTAATAAGTAAATAAATAAAATTTAAAATATGCAAAGAGAGGATTGGAGACAATACCATAGGTTCAACCCCCTAGTACCACAAAACAAAGTTATTAATCTTGTCTCACAGAAACAACACTGATTCCCTTAGGGAGTAACAAGATAGTAGTGGCTTTAAATGAGGGAAATAGAAGTCCCGCACCCTCCAGGTCAGTTTGGGTCACGCACACACTTAAACACATCACATGCAAATATGTATGCATATACGCACCACACATACACATGCAACAAAGGCTTAAGGAAAATCACGAACATTTGTGGAGTGGATGGCCCCCACATTTGACGTACCAGATCGAAATGCCAGCACCACGGTGTAGACCAGGAACAGCAGGCAGTAGTTGATGAAGCTCTGAAGCATGGGCGTGTTCACCTGGTACTTTTCCGCCAAATACTGGCTGGTGATGGCTGTGCCACATATACATAAGGACAGCATCTGGCCCAGAGCTATGGTCTTCAGAATATCCCTGGAAAATAGAGGGATAACTCAGGTCGACTTGCAAGAACCGGGAGCTCACACATACACACACTTTTTGCTATAAACACAATATGAATTATTCTAAATTTTATTCTCATAACTGTTCTAAATAGTTATTCTTTATATCTTTGTGCATATGTGCACAGTGTGTATGTGTGATGTATCTATATGTATATGTGTGTATAATGAGTAACTAATCTTTATTTGTCCATATGTGCACAATGTGTATGTGTAACAAACTGTATGTATATATGTGTACAATGTGTAATTATTCTTTATTTCTTTGTGCTATGTGTGCACTATGTGTATTGTGATGTGTCTATATGTATATGTGTGTATAATGTGTAATTAGTATTTATCTATTTGTTCATATGTGTACAGTGTGTATGTGTGTGTGTCTGTATGTATTTATGTGTCTGCAGTCTCGTATGTGGCAGTCAGAGGACAGCCTTGGGTATGCATCTTCCTGCTTCAACTTTGTGAGACAGGGTTGTCTTATTGCTTCACCACTGTGTGTCCCAGTGAACTGGCCTCCAAGCTTCAAAGATCCTCCTGTCCCCAGCTCCCATCTCCCTGCAGAACCACTGGGGTTACACAGGTCTACTACTGCGCTCAACTTTACAGGGTTCAGGTCTTCACATTTGCATAGCCAGCACTTGGCCCACGGAGCCCATTTACTCGTTTAATTTAGAGACACAGTCTCCGGTGGCCGAGGCTGGGCTAGCACTTGCCATGGAGTGGAGAATGACTTTGGACTCATGGCCTTCTCGCCGCCACCTTCCTAGGGTTACAGTCATGTCCTACCATACCCGGTTTACGACATACTAGAAATGGAACCCAGAGCTGCGTCCATGGTGGGTAAGCATTCTACCAGCCCATAGGGAGTGATGCTATTAGAAGGTGTGGCCTTATTGGAGTAGGTGTGGCTTTGCTAGAGGAAGTGTGTCACTGTGGGGGTGGGCTTTGAGGTCTCAGATGCTCAAACCAGGCCAGTGGCTCACACAGTCTCTTCCTGCTGCCCTCAGATCTGGATGTAGAACTCTCAGCTACCTCTCCGGCACCATACATGCCTGTGTGCCACCATGCTTCCCACCATGATGACAATGGACTAAACCTCTGAACTGTAAGCCAGCCCCATTAAAGGTTTTCCTTTATAAAAGTTGCAAGGTCATGGTGTCTCTTCACAGCAATAGAAACCATAACTAAGACAGGTGTGTTCATGAGGGTTTTTCCAAAAAGGTTTAATGGAAGAAGGAAGAGCCACTTTGAATGCAGACAGCACCATCTCAAGGACCAAATAAAAGGGAGAAAGTGGGCATGAAGCCGCTATTCATGGCTCTGCTCCCTGACCCTAGATGCCCTGTGAGCAGCCTCTTGCCACCATGCCTTCCCTGACATGACATCCTCAACCTGGGAGCCAGATGAACTTCCTTCAGGGGCTTTTGCCAGGCATTTGTCACAGCCTGGTGACTAATGCACACAGTGAGTGGCAGCTGACAGAACAGGCGTTCTTGGTACGGTAAGGATGGTGCAGTAGGCCAAAATGCATGCAGGTATAGTAAAGATGCTGCAGTGGACTGAGGTGCATACAGGTACGGTAAGAATGCTGAAGTTGGCTGAGATGCATGCAAGTACCGTAAGGATGGTGCAGTGGGCTGAAATACATGCAGGTACAGTAAGGATGGTGCAGTGGGCCAAAATGCATACAAATACAGTAATAATGGTGCAGTGGACTAAAATGCATACAGGTACGGTGAGGATGGTGTAGTGGACAGAGACATAAAATGTTTGTTCCTGGGACTTAACAGCAGCACCAACTTGAGAAGGAACATTCCTTGGCCTTAGAAAGACTCATTACTTAAGAATGAATAAATGACGGTGGTGGCGCACGCCTTTAATCCCAGCACTCGGGAGGCAGAGGCAGGTGGATCTCTGTGAGTTCGAGACCAGCCTGGTCTACAGAGCTAGT
>NC_022012.1:48060028-48078168 GCF_000317375.1 Microtus ochrogaster | reverse complement strand
TTTTCAAGACAGGGTTTCTCCGTAGCTTTTGGTTCCTACCCTGGAACTAGCTCTTGTAGACTAGGCTGGCCTCAAACTCACAGAGATTCGCCTGCCTCTGCCTCCCGAGCGCTGGGATTAAAGGCGGTTTATTCATTTATCTTATCTGTACTGGTGTTTTGTCTGCATGTCTGTGTGAGGGTATCGGATCCCATGGAACTTGAGCTACAGACAGTTGTGAGCTGCCATGTGTGTGCTGGGAACTGAACCCAGGTCCTCTGGAAGAACAACCAATGTTCTTAAACTGCTGAGCCATCTCTCCAGCCCCTCCTCTGCCTTGTCTGTCCAAACTATGTACCATGAGGTGAAGGAGGAGAGTTTGTGGAACTCTGGAAAATTAATGATGATGAAATAAGAGAGACGTGATCACTTTATAAGCCATAATTTTAAAAAAACAGCTATAAGTTAGGCATTGTGGGACACACCTTTAACCCCAAGACTTGAGAAGCAAAGCAAGGTGGATCTCTATGAGTCTGAATGTAGTCTGGTCTACAGAGAGAGCTCCAGGCCAGCAGAGACTACATGGTGGGACTCTGTCTTCAAATACACACATACACACACACACACACACACACACACACACACACACACAGAGTTGTGTGTGTGTGTGTGTGTGTATGTGTGTGTGGTCTCATATACCCCAGGCTGACCTCAAATACACACATACACACACACACACACACACACACACAACTCTGTATGTGTGTGTGTGTATGGTCTCATATACCCCAGGCTGACCTCAAACACACACATACACACACACACAACTCTGTATATATGTATGTATATATATATATATATAATTTTTTGGAAATAGGGTCTCACATACCCCAAACTGACCTCAAATTCATTATGAATAATCCTCCCGCTTCCACCTCCAGTGTGCCAGCATCAGAGTCATGCATCAGCATGCCCAGTGACAAGATTTTTTCACACACACTGAAACATCACATATGTGTGGTCTCAGTTATAATTATACCGAGTGTGGTCACGCTCATTTGCTCTTACTAATCAGGAGTTCTAGCACGTGATTAGTTAAAAGATAGCAAAAATAATTTCTCTACTCACAAATGCAAGGATAGGAACAACGTGTAGTAATCTTTCAGAACACAGAATGCCTACATTTCTAACCAAAATAAGAAGGAAAGTCAAAAAGGATTTCCATGGAGGAAGACCTAAAGTTAAACAAGAGTATCTGTTTCTGTCCGGATCCCTGTGCAAGGCTCAGGCCCTAAAAAGCAGCTTCACACTCTTCTCTGGCTGGGTATGAGTCAGTAAGAACTGACTGAACCACAGCAAGGGTAACACCGCAGGGAGAGCCAGGCTTTCCGAGGACAGCAGCAGCCCATAAACAGCACATCCTGAGACAAAACCACTCTAGAGTGCAACTCAGAAACATGTTAGGAACAGAGTGATCTTAGTCTTGCACAAAGGAACACACAGCAAAAATTTAAGTAACTTAGCAAAGCAAGTGTGTGTGCCGGAACCCAAACTGGACGAGCAAGCACACTTGGCCAAGAGGGCTTCTTTTATCCCTGTTGTAGGCGGTAACTGCATCTTATCTCATTGGTGGGAGCTCAACTTCACAATCTGAAGGCAGTTGGTTAATCTGTACAAATGGGAAGGTTCTAGAAATAAGAGCCCTTACGAGGCTAAATATCTCTGATGGGGGGGGGGGGAAGGTTCCTAATAGTGTAGAATCACAGATAAATGCCAGCAAGCATGTATTTAAATATGATGGTGTCAGGCAAGGAAGCAAGTGTTTATAATCCGGCACTTGGGAGGAGAGGCTGGAGGCTAAGGAGTTCAAGGCCATCTGCGAGAACAGCGTGGTACAAGGTCAGTCTGGGCTGGACTCTGTCTCAACACCCAGGACCAAGAGAGACAGTGGCTTGGTAGCTAAGAGCATAGACATTTCTTGAAAGCTCTTGCAGAGGATCAAGTTCAATTCCCAGCACCCTTGTCAGCTCAGTCACCAACTCCAGCTCCAGGGGATCCAATGTTCCCTTCTGGCCTTCTTGACAGATACATATATGTACACATAAAATTAAACAAATAAGTAAATCTGATGATAATAATAATAATTATTATTATTATTATAAACAGTAATAATGTGGGGCTGTGGTGTAATTCAATGGTAGACACAAGGCCCTAGGACTGATCCCCGGCATAGCAAAAATAAAAATACAAAATAAGTTACAATGCACAGTGAAATGAGCAGAGCAGCAGTGATCGGTTCTGCTGGGCAGCATGAATTCCAGGAAAAGGAAACTTGGCAACTGGGGACTCTCTTGGTCCATTAGCAAGACTTCTCTATCTGAATGGAAGAGAGAGCCCAAGGAGACAGGATAGAAGGATGGAGAAAAGTATGGGGGTACCAAAAGAAAAGAGAGTCCCTCACCATGGAGTCTGGGTCAGAGCCTCTCAGGCTGAGAACCAAAAACTCCACTACAGTTAACGACATTTGTCTTGAAGGTTGCCAACACAGAAACATTACATCAAATGTTAAAATAACAAGGAGGCTTGCTTAGGTCCCAAGCCTACATGACCTTCAAGTGCAGTCTTATCCTTCTTACTGGGAATCTCAAAAACAAGGCTAAAGCTTTGTTTATAGTCAAAACCCAAAATATTCTTAATATTCTCCCTACAACTCTTGTGAACAAGACTTTTACCTTATTGATTGCAGTCCTGCCCAAAGCATAGGAACCACCCTAGGACCCTAGGACGTCATTTAAATTCCTGAGATGCAACTTCAAGAAGCTACCCAATCGGTAAAGACTTCATTGGTGCCCCTTTGATATGCCCCCACACTGACGTGTCTTCCTTCCTTCCTTCCTTCCTTCCTTCCTTCCTTCCTTCCTTCCTTCCCATGCACCTGTCTTTCTCTCTACTCTTGCGCTTTTCCCAGCTGGGGCGATGGTGGCGCACGCCTTTAATCCCAGCACTCAGGAGGCAGAGGCAGGCGGATCTCTGTGAGTTAGAAGTCAGCCTGGTCTACAAGAGCTAGTTCCAGGACAGGCTCCAAAGCTACAGCAAACTCTGTCTCGAAAAACAAAAACAAAAACAAAAAAAAAATCACCTTTCCCTAAACTCTTTCTTACTCAGCGTCTTCCTAAAATTCTGTTCCACCATAAGAGCACAAGTCCTTAAAAGATAAGAAACCTTCAGGGGCTGCTTCAGCTGGGTGGTGTTTTGCCCCAAGGCCTCTGAACTGCAAGAGAAGAAGGAAAAGGTCCCTGAAGTAGAGCTCCATAACTGGATTCACCAAGAAACTCCGGCTCTTTTCTTCCTCGCAATGGTGTTGCAGGCTAGCTACCATGCTCATCCAGCATCTGCAGGGCTTCTGAACTCTCGTCCTCCTGCTTGCACAGCAAGCGATTTAACTGCTGAGCCCCTCCTCAGTGATATCAGTTAGCAATAGTTTTAGGACCTAAGGGATCTTAACAATCTGTCACTCTGAAAACAAAGAGAAGCAGAGACACAGCCCCTGGCCTCAGGGAATTCACAACACAGCAGGGGAGAGCAGAAAAGAAATTACGGGAAGGGTGGTGGGTGCACTCAAAAGATGGGCAGCTAGGATGGGGTTTCATGGGAGACTTTGGTCGTGGCATTTCATAGACTTGAAGAATAAGCAGAGGTTATTCATGTCAAGAGAAGAGCTGTGGGGGATGGGGAGGTATCTCAGACTGTGTGAAAGCATGATGACTGAAGCCTAATCCCCAGAAGATGCAGAAAGTTGAGCACGGTGACACGCACTTCTAACCCCAGCAGTAGAAAGGCAAAAGCAAGAAAATCCCTGGGGCTGGCCTAGCCAAATCAGTCAGCTCCAGGCCAGAGTGAGAGACGGTCTTTTGAAAAAGACGGACAGGGGCGAGAGATGGCTCAGTGTTTAAGAGTACTTGTTGCACAGAGCAGTGGTGGTTTGCGCCTTTAATCCCAGTACTTGGGAGGCAGAGGCAGGCAGATCTCAGAGTCTGAGGTCAGCCTGGTCTGCAGAGTGAGCTCTGGGACAGCCAGGGTTACACAGAGAAACCCTATAACAAAAAACTAATAAATAAATAAATCGTATTTGTTCTTGCAGAGGGCATGGACTGAGTTCTAGGACAGCCAGCGTTACACAGAAGAACCTGTCTCCAAATAAACAAGTAAGTAAATGAGTACTTGTTCTTACAGAGGACGTGGGTTTGGTTCCCAGCACCTAGAGTGGCTCATCACCAGAAGAGCCAGCCTGAGGAACAATATTCAAGCTTGTTCTTTGGTCTCCACACCACACACGCACATGCAAAAACACTCATACATGAACATATGTGTACACAAGCACACATACAAGGGATGGGTATGGAAAGAGTCCATGGGAACCATTATCCCATCAGACACAAGAGCATGCTCCATGACCAATGTGGAGGAGTAACTCATCCAAGGGTATCAGTCAGCATCTACAAAACCTCTCTCAAGCCTGTGGTACCACTAGAAACCAGTCGTAGCAGCCCTTGACTGGAAATTGCAAAGAATGAGTAGGTCCGGAGAGCTACATAAGTGAAAAGAACTGAGGAAGATTCCCTGACATAAGTTATTGCTACATTGTTACCAAATGCGAACTGCACTTGCTGTCCCAGAGCTCCCTACTGGCCCTACAATGCTTCAGCTCCCCAAATGATTATAGGTGTGCACATCCACCCTTAAAGCTATGTGTTTTGTTGTAACCGTTTTAGATCCTGTGAGTAAATGTGGGTGGGAAGCAAAGGCCATTCCACAAACAGCCACACTCTTCCCCCAAACTTGTAAAGAGGACACGGGGAAAGACCCTTGAGCTAGGGACACTGTCACTGATTACCCAGGAAGGCCAGGTAAGGAAGAACTTTTCCCAGCTTATCAGAGAAAGATACAACTACAGACGGATTAGAGATGCTGGCTTGGGAGATGAGAAAGGGCCAGGAGACGAGACATGATTCTAGAAGCAGGAAAAGAAAGGATCGGATTTCCAACTAGAGCTTCTATAAAAGGCTACAGCTCTACCAATACTAATTTTGGCCCAATGAGCCTTCTGATGGTTGGCCTTCAGAGCCACGAAAGAAAACAAAGTCATGTTGCTTTGGCCATTAAACTTAATGCAGATGAAATAACAGAGACATGATCACTTTATAAGCCATAATTTTAAAACCAAGGCGATAGGCTAGGCATTTTGGGGCATGCTTTTGGTTCCAGCCCTTGAGGGGCAGAGGCAAGTAGTTTGTTATGGTAGCTGCAGATAACTAACAGACAAAACTAACTACGCATGAGCTACTTAAAAACAGTACGAGTCACCCTGTTGGAACTACTTACATTCTTAGTAAATTTGCTTAGGAGAACGATAATCACATCAACTAGAGAGTCTATTAAATAGCAGCGGGCAAAGTCAATCAGGAGCCACTTTGGATTAAAACACTCACCACTTGTACGGGGGATAAAAACCAGACCTTCAAGCCAGGAACTGATAAAATAGTTTTACACAAATGAACAAAAATTAAAATTGTAAATCTGGTGGTTTCTTCTTGCATCTTAAACTCTGTGTGAGCCTTGGAGAGTCAAGAATATAGAGGACATGTTAATATTCTCTCTCCCCTGTACAGTAAAAGGAACTAGGGACACACCGGCCACCATACTGAGTTCCCACATCTATTATCTTGCTGGATTGCCACACAACAGTAAGAGTAGATATTACCTCCTCAAAGTTTATGTCGCCTAACCAAGTTCAAATGGTAAATCAATCTAGGAACACTAAAGTCCAAAGACAGTGTTAGGGGCTGCCGGTGTCTCTCCATTCTGCCAGACTTGGAAGACGAAATAAGGGAGAAGAGAGAAAGTAAGAAAAGAGATGGGGGCTGGCAAGCTGGCTCTGTGGGTAAAGGCATTTGCTGCTAAGCCTAACTATCTGAGTGTCATGCCTGGGACCTGCATGGAAGGAGGGGAGAACTGACTGCAGTGGCTTGTCACCTTGCTATCACACATGCACCATGGCATGCTTCGCGCACACACACACACATACATGCACACACATACATGCACACACGTGCACACGCGCGCGCGCGCACATACATACACATGCACACACACATACATGCGCGCACACACACACATGCACACACATATACATGCACACACACGCGCACACACACAGGAAAAGGGCCCAGTACCAGAATGTCAACCTATAAATTCCCATTTCCTTTTGATTCTAATCTTCCTAATCCCATTTTCTACATTGACACTATACATTGCATTTGTTTTACTGGTCTGTAAACACAGACACTATCATGGATATTCTGCCTGCTTCCCCATATCTACAGTCACAGAAACCATCTAGTGGTAACAGTAATGGTAAAGACTGTGCCTGAGAGCACACCACAGAGCCTTGGTCTAAGGATTTCACATCCCTACTTCATTTTTAACCCAGCAGCCTATGAGGGAGGCGCTATTATTGCTCTTATTTTCCTATCAATAAACAAAGACACAGAGATGTGAAGTTGTGCTGAAAAAAAAACTACCCCTGTCTCTGAGGACCTAAAAAAAAAAAGATTAATAACAACCTTCATTAATCCTAACAGACGTGAGGCAGTGTAATGAAAATACCTGTGGGCCAGATAGCACATTAAACAGCCTTTTGCGTCACTAAAATCTGAGCAAAACTCTCGCAAGACAGGGACTACGGGAACAGTTACATAGGCAAGAGACTGCGCTTCAGCCACTCAGAGGAATAACTTGCCTATGTCAGGGAATTATTGTCTGTCTTTTTCCTGCTTTGCACAGTATCCCTTATAATCATAATAAAATACGATATTATTGAGGATTACGATGCCACACAGAGACCAGCTGACATGAATTACCCACACCTCTAACATCGGGTACTGATGCGCAGCCCACTGAGGACATGTTTCACAAATACTTTAATGCATGGTGTTTTGGTGAAAATATGGGAGAAGGGATTAAATCTAGCCTGAAAGGGGCCGAGGGTAGGATAAAGAGGCGCAGGATTGACCTGGGGTGACATCGACATGGCTGTTTCAAGCCTGACCTGCAAGAGTTTCCGCCCCTGAGACAATCCAAAGACAGGCTCTGCCCAGCACCTGGCAGAAGAACTGAGGGCGGACTAACCCAGCGCTTAACAGGAAACCAGGAAGCAACAGCTCATAAAACACACAGCCCTTAATGCTGCCTGCCGGGCGAGACTTCATAGAAAGTTCTCAAAGACTTTTTTTTTTTTTTAAACATCTGGGTTTACCTGCGTGTGGATTAGCAAAACAAAAGTCATTTTCCCTCTGGTCGTGGTGTGGCTTACACTGTAGAATGCCCACAGTGAGAATCAAGGAGCCCACAGTGAAGGCGGGGCACAGAGCCGGAGCCCTGGTGTGGTTTGGGATCCTGGCTCCAGCCGCCTCCAGACTGTGGTTTGGCAGTTCCGCACTCCTCGACTCTGTAAAGCAATACGTCCTTTCCCATACCAGTGATGAGCTGGGTTTCCCTAAGAGCCCATCTACCACATGCATCAAGTGCCAGCCAGTCGTCTGAGGACAGAAGTGAGAAACGGATCTCAGAGCTCCAGGGGACAGGGCCCAGTGAGAGACCGGGGAGGGGAGGTGTTTGGGGAGACTTCCTGTGAGTCACTGGGTCCTTTGCCGGCTTCCCACACCCACCAGCTTCAAACCAGAAAGGCTGTCTGTCACACTCCTGCTTGAGTGGGCTGGCGTTGATTTCAGCTGGTCCACTCGCCCTCAGAGCTCTCAAACTTTTTTGTTGTTGTTGTTTTTTGTTTTTCAAGACAGGGTTTTTCTGTGGCTTTGGAGCCTGTCCTGGAACAAGCTCTTCTAGACCAGGCTCAAACTCAGAGATCCGCCTGCCTCTGCCTCCCAAGTACTGGGATTAAAGGCGTGTGCCACCACTGCCCCGCTACTCTCAAACTTTTTAAGAGAACTTCTACCACCAGACCAGAGGGAAACAGCATCAATGGAAAGCTGGTGTGAGCTCACGCACGCGCACACACACACACACACACACACACACACACACACACAAGCTTTCAGTCATGGAAACCTCTACAACACATAGAATGTATTATGTCATGGCTATAAAGATGGCTTAGCCATTAAGAATGCTTACTGTACAACCATGAAGACCAGAGTTGGGACTCCAGTACACACAACATAACAAGCTGGTGGTCATCTTGCAAATGTCTGTAACTGCTGCTCCAAGGCATCTACCCCTTCTTTGGTTCTCTGTGTGTGCACAGGCACACACCACACAGGCATGTGCACATACACGCACAGACAGCATGCATAAATAAAATAAAATTTTAAGCCGGGCGATGGTGGCGCATGCCTTTAATCCCAGCACTCGGGAGGCAAAGGCAGGCGGATCTCTGTGAGTTCGAGACCAGCCTGGTCTACAGAGCGAGTTCCAGGACAGGCTCCAAAGCCACAGAGAAACCCTGTCTCGAAAAACCAAAATAAATAAATAAATAATAAAATAAAATAAAATTTTAAGTGCATATGCTCCGTTTAGTATAAGAATGATGTTATCAGAAGCTAAATAAGAATAATATTGTGCAAAAAAAGAAAGCCACCGCATTCTACAGAAGTAGAAAGACAGACAGCAAATAACCACACCCAGGGTCCACTTCATGGGCCAGGCATGGTCCCTCGCTTCTGGAATCCCAATCTTTGTGAAGATGGAACAGAAGAACTTCAGGCTAGCTTGGTCCTCATATCAAATCCTAGGGTAGCCTGGGCTAAAAAGTAAGACCCTTTTTATTTTATTCTCAGATAAAAACAATTAGTCTGAGGAAATGGTTCTGGTAGCGTGATTTAGTTTTTACCTTGCAAACACAAGGACATGAGTTCAATCCTCAAAATCCACACCACCCCCTTCCCCCCAAAAAATAAACAAAAAACACCAAAAGCCAAATGTGGTGGCTCAGGCTTCTAATCCTTGTGTGGGAAGGTGGGAAACAGGCCCAGGCAGCCTAGCCTACTGACTGAGTTCCAGGCCTTGGAGAGGAACAATACCCAAGGTGATCCTCTGGTCTCCAGGTGCACTCTTGTATGTATGAATACACAACAGACACCCACAGAGACGCACACACATAGTAACCAAATCTGTGAATTAAGAGACTTACATTGGTGTGGCTGTTGAAAATGCCAAGTCTCACAACAGCGAGTGTGAGAAAGGACCTGGCTCCACAAGGTTTCTCCCGTGTGTAAGAGTGTACCTGGCAGGGTGTAAATCAGTAACAACTTTGGGAACCCAGTTTGATACTGTCTTACAAAGCTCAAATCTCACAGCCCGCAAACCAGCAATTTCCTTTCCTAGGCGAAAGCATATTTAAACATGTAAATCTACTAGCTGAAGTGTAAACATAGGAAAAAATAAAGATGCTGGGATGCGAAGGGAAGGCTGAGCCCCCTGCACCGCAGAGGCTAAGTCATTCTCGTGTGTCTGAGTCTTCATATCGTGGACCTGCAAAAACACACACATCCATGCCGAATTACTCGCGACAATAATCTTTTAGGAATACCTTTTAGGCCAGGTCTAGCTGTGCACATCTTTAATCCCAGCATTCTGGAGGCAGAGATGGGAAGACCTCTGTGAGTTGGAGGCCAGCCTGGTCTACAGAGTGAGTTACAAGCCAGCCAAGGTCACATAGTGAGAACCTTTTTCACAAAGGGGGGGGGGGGGAAGAGAAAGTCATAAAGATAAAAATTATATTTAAAATACACACACACACACACATATATATTATATGTTTTATATATATGAAAGCAAGCAAATGGTGACAGGAAGATTCAGGTGGTGCCTATCTATAATTATCTGTAGTCAGACAAGGGAATGACTCCTGGGTGCATAGAAATTCTAGTTTAGGAATAGCAGCGGTTTTATGGGAATGTATTACATTAAAAAATTAATTAAGAGCCGGGCGGTGGTGGCGCACGCCTTTAATCCCAGCACTTGGGAGGCAGAGGCAGGCGGATCTCTGTGAGTTCGAGACCAGCCTGGTCTACAGAGCTAGTTCCAGGACAGGCTCCAAAGCCACAGAGAAACCCTGTCTCGAAAAACCAAAAAAAAAATAAAAATAAAAAATTAATTAAGCCATTCACGTGCCCACACTGAGAGTATATCATGGGCCAGGAATTAAGATTAATCTGCTTTGTGCAACTGGAGTCTACAGAAATAAGTTAAACGATGTTTCAAGAAGATATCTATCTTGAAGTTATGTACTGTCAGGCATGCCTGGAGATACAAATGGCTCAGCAGGAGGTTGCCAAAGGTCTGTTTGGGGTGAGTGGGTTGTTTGCTTGCTTGCTTTTACCATCCATCTCATAAGATGCAAGAAAATAGCCAAGGCTAGCAGCACAGAAGGCTGGCCACACTGCCTGACTAGAAGGGAGCTCAGTTGGTTCGGGGTACAACTCAGGAGGTGGAAGCAGAAGGTTGATGAGTTGAAGTGAGCACGTGAGACCCTGTTTCTAAAAATCGAAACAAAAACAAACAAGACATTCTTTAAGGTGGGTGTAGTGGCTCACACCTTTAATCCCAACGTTCAGGAGGTTAAGACCAACTGATTCAAATGAGTTCCAGGCCATCCCACGTCACGGAGGAAAAGAAGTTAGCAGAAGGATGATATGAACTAACTAATAAATCCTGAAGCCCTGGAATACCGTGGAAGTCCTGAAATACCGTGGTGGCTCTGGAGTACACAGGGAGCCACGCTCAGCAAAGCTCGGCTCTTTCGGTTTATCTCTCACCCAACAATCTACTTGAAAACCAGGAGCGCTGGAAACAATGTTGCACACCTCTAATCCTAGCCACCGGGAGACAGAAGCGGCAGCACAGCCAAAAGTTCAAGGCTGGCCTGGTCAACAGCGGAAAGACCTTATCTCATCTCAATGCACCCCACCCCACCACAGAAGCTTAAGAATTACTCTTTCCAAATTTATTCTAAATTCTTCTAAAGCAGGGATGTCTCCAGAGTGCTCTAGGCAGACCAATTGTACCCTGCACGAACCCAACCTCAAGTTCTCAGTGGTGGCACTGACTGGAGAAACTGAGTCAAATTCTCTCTTAAATATTCTGGTTTTAAAGAAATAACTAGTCAGGAGGTAATGATTCACATCTTTAACCCCGGCACTCAGGAGGTAGAAGCAGGAGGATCTCTGTGTTCGAGGCCAGCCTGATCTACAAAACAAGTTCCAGGACAGCCAGAGCTAAAAAGTGAAACCCTTTGTCTCAAAAACCAAAAACAAAAAACTAGCCAAGTGATGGTGGCACACAGCTTTAATCCCAGCACTTAGGGAGTAGAGACAGGAGAATCTTCAAGTTCAAGGCCGGTCTAGCCTACAGAGTTAGCTCCAGAACAGCCAGGAAAAGAAAGAGAAACCCAAAAACCAAAAATGAAGAGAGAGAACAAACGAACTAAAAAGGAGTTTTAGACTTCACTGTGATCTTCCGTAGAAGCTGGTTCACAGCATTTGCATAATATTGCATAATAGCTAACTTGTCCAATTGTTTTAATTACTATAGACTCATATAATCAACCAAAAGAAACATCCCCAAATCTGTGAATGAAGTCCTTTCATAAACCAGGCAGGGTGGCATGTGCTTCCTTGCAGTCTCAGCATTCAGGTAGAGGCAAGAGGATCAGAAGTTCAAGGTCATTCTTGGCTACACAGTGAGTTCAAGGCCAGCCTGGACTACAAGAGATAATCTGTTATAACTTATTAAAAATCAAAACCACTGCAGTCTTCATGCAGGCCTGTTCCTACTTTGCCTGTGAGTAGTTCTGAGGCACTAAGTCATTTGGTTCCTGCAGGGTTTAATAGGTAGAAACGATAATTTTAAAGGAACACAGGTTTCCAGAGATCTGCTTGATAACTCAGAAAAAAAGCCACGTGTGACCACGTGGGAGTGAAAGTTAGAAGAAAGAAGACAAATAATTCACTTAGATGCCCCAGAGCACATTCTTGTTGCTCAGCAGAATAAGCTGAGCCCACGCGGATGGAAGCGGTGCCAGAGCCAAGGCACTGGGTTATGGAAGGGAGCGTGTTCTCGGGTTGCAAACGTGCAGTGAAGAGTTTAACTGTACCTCTTGGGGCTAGAAGGACGGCTCGGTGGTTACGAGAACTTGCTGTACAACCGGAAGGATGAGAGTTCAAATCCTAGCACCCATGCAGCAAGCTAGGGATCCTGAGTGTTCCTGTAACCCCAGCTCCAAAGGGAATGGAGACAGGGATTTTTAGGGCTTGCTGAGTTCCAACCAATCCAAGAAAACCTTGAGTCCTGGGCTTGGGAGAGATTCTGTCTCAAAGGAATGGGCAGAGAGTGACAGAGGAGGACACGCAACACTCCTGACCTCTGTGTGCCTGAAGGCACACACAAGCACAGATAGACGAATACACACTAAATCAGTAAATGGACTTTTTTTTTAAAGTATTTTGTTTTTGGTTTGATATGAGACAGGGTCTTGTTAACTATCTCCAACTGTCCTAAAATCATTTGTAGCCCAAGCTGGCCTTGAACTCACAGCAATCCTCCTGCCTCAGTCTCTCATTAGTGGAACTTCAAAAGTGTACCATGATGCCCAATTAAGAATTTCAAAAAAAAGTTTTTTTTTCTTCTTGCCAAAATCTCTAGGATGAGCAGCAAATGGGCCTCCTAAGTAATTAAATGGATTGACCTACCTTAGAGAGTTGTCCAGGACCAGCCAACTCTATTGGAGAATAGCTGACAAAAATTCTGCATAGATACATTAGCCGAAGTGAGAGATCATTACACAAGAAGTGCCATTTGGTTCGATTTTTAAGGAAAGTTCGTGTTTAGAAGAGAGGGCTTAAAGCTTTCTGCAAAACCAGTCTGTTTGAAATAAATAAGTAATAGAAGGAAATCGCTCTAGCTTTTTTGTGTGAGGGGCGGGGATAAAGGGTGTTTGTTGTAAAGATCTAACTGTTCAGTTGTGGTTGTTTTGAGACAGGGTGGACTGTAGCCCTGATGGGCCAGGAGATGGTCAAGGCTGGACTGAACTTGAACTCCTGATCCTTCTCCTCAGATGAAAGAGCTGTGCGCCACCATCCCAGTTTAGGAAGTGCTGTGGAATTGAACCCAGGTCCTTTGGTGTGCTGGGCTTTACACACTGAGCTACGGCCCCAATGCCTAACTTCTAAATGAGCTTACCCAAACACTCATCACAACAGTTTCCAGGCTTGGCGGCTCACATCGTCTGCTCATGTAGCCACCTTCTAAACATCTCTGAGAGCTGCCCTTCAGAAAGCACCTACTCTTACTCCAGTTCTCGCTCTGACATCTTATTTACCACATCAAATAAAAGGAGGGGAGCCAGGCGGTGGTGGCACACACCTTTAATCCCAGCACTCAGGAGGCAGAGGCAGGAGGATCTCTGGGAGTTCGAGGCCAGCCTGGGCTACAGAGCAAGTGCCAGGACAGGCTCCAAAGCTACAGAGAAACCCTGTCTCAAAAAGCCAAAATAAATAAATAAATAAATAGAAAAAGAAAAGGAGAGGACCACACATGGACCACCATGATTCTCCCAGAATATGGGTTATTAAATGAAAATTCCAGTACCAGGTATAGGATAGCTCCCTTTGAGGTCAGGGAGGTCCCACAGGCCCCCAAAACAACCCAGGCTACTGCCATTGCTCTTGGTTAGCTGCTAGAACCAGGTGGGAAGACTCTAGCACTGAGACAATACACTTTAAGTGCAGGACAGAGGAACCAAGCTGTAAGTGACCTGAAAACATCCTCTGATGACTAGTGCCAGAAGATGCTATGTAGACACCAATGGGACCCATGCAGCCAACCCTCTATGCTGCAATACCACCCTGAAAGGTAAGACATGTACGGTGATGTAATAGTGGCATGAATGGCGTGGAGGCAAGCAATGGCTTTTAGATTGAATTTGAGACCGGCTTCACGGGAAGGAATTCATGTCTGATACTATATATAAGCTTGGTCAAAAGCCCATAGCTCCGGGGAGGTCACAAGGCCCAAGAGGAACCTATTCCTGTCATTTTGCTAAACAGCACTGCTTTCTAAATATTCATGCTTACACTTATAGATGAGCATTTTCCTCAACTTTGGCCACAAAAACTTCTCTCTGCAGTGGTCAGCAGTTAATACGGAGACTCGTCACTCGCCAAGTGCTAAGAATAAGTGTCTATTGTCCCTAAATGGGGCATCTCTAGCAACCCCTCCTCAGCCTTCAGGCTCAGGAAAGAGGTGGGAAAACGTAGGGACTGGAGGATGGACAAGAGTATGTGAAATTCTCTCTTTGAGTCATGAGATGGCTGTTGCACCCATAAACTCAATACATCTATAAGCTCAGCAAGCAGTCATCAGGCTCAGAGTCATTAACAACAAAACCAGAGAGGATACAAGGGGGACGGGAGGTGCAGGGAGTTTCTGGGGGGGAGTTGGTGGTGCATATAATCAGCTAGCATTATTTACATGAATAAGATAATAAGATATTCCATTTTTAAAAATTGGTTGTTGTTGGGTTTTTTTTTAAGTGTTTCCACAGAACTGTCTCATCTCCAGAATCAGAAGAACTGCTACCATTTTGGATTTGTGCCAATGGCAAAGTACTACAGGAGCTTCCAAGAGGAACTACAGCCTCTGCCCTAAGGCATGTTCCAGGGCTAGTGGTAATTATTGTCAAGTTCAACAGTAAGCGCATTGCGGGTTGGGGACATATATCATACAGTTAGAGAAGAGGGGCCTCCAACCGAGATGGGGGGGCAGGTTGGAAAAAAGCCACACATCCACGTTTTGGTTTTTTTTTTTTTTTTTTTTTTTGGTTTTTCTGTAGCTTTGGAGCCTGTCCTGGCACTAGCTCTTGTAGACCAGGCTGGCCTCGAACTCACGGAGATCCACCTGCCTCTGTCTCCCAAGGGCTGGGATAAAGGCGTGCACCACCACCACCTGGCACATACATCCATTCTTTAAGCCTCCACGAGAAGAAGGCAGCAAGCAGTAAGGAGGAAGCCCCAGAAAAAAGGCTGGGTGGTCACAAGGGAAGCGCAGATGTCTCTATCGCTGAAGCGGTAGGTGAACCAGGAGTGGGAAGTGTGCAGGTGACAGAGACTTTGTACTCCCACAGAGACAAATACAGTATGAGTCCAGGCCATCACCAGACAGCA
The DNA here is from genome assembly GCF_000317375.1 of Microtus ochrogaster. Lineage (NCBI taxonomy): Eukaryota > Metazoa > Chordata > Mammalia > Rodentia > Cricetidae > Microtus > Microtus ochrogaster. Next base: position 48,062,953 of record NC_022012.1, on the reverse strand, counting down.
TCTAGAGAAGTCAGATTCACAGACGAAGTAGACAGAGGTTGGCCATATGGCAGAGCAGGTAAAGGTACTTACTGCCAAGCCTGATGACCTGAGTTCAATCCCCAGAGCCCTCATGGCGGAAGAAGAGAATGACTTCTATACTCCCTGCAGCATGAGCATACCCACATATACACAGATGGATATAATGAATACACAGATATTTTTAAAGGCAAGGAAGGGAAGCGGGAAAGGAGGAAAGGAAAAAAGAAAGGAAGGTATGAAGATTGAAGACAGGGGCGGGTGCTGCCAGGGCCGAGAAGGCAGGGAATAGTCTGGTTTGTTTGTGTTTGTGGTTTGTTTGGAATTCGGAACGCATTCTGCAAGAGGACAGTGGTGAAGGCTACAATGTCTAATGACGCCTGCCTCTGTTGTCTGCGAACAGCACACACAGAAGTAGCTAAAAAGGAAAAGGTCAAACTATGGGCATCTCAGCATCATTTTTAAAGCCGAAATCAACTATCATGAACAGGTAAAAAGGAAGAAGAGAGAAATGAAGAAGGGAGGAGGGAGGCTGTCAGGAGAGAGCCATGCAGTCATGTGACCTCTATTGGGCGAGCAGTGGCTCTCAGGCTTGTGTTAGCTGTAGCTTTTCTACAAACACAGACCATAGACTAAACGGTGTTACCCTCCCCAAGTTCTTGTGTTGGGATCTCATCCCCAAGCTGACTGTATTTGGAGGCACAGCTTTGGGAGATGCTTAGCTCGTGAGGATGTGTGCTGGTTATTTTTGTCAATTTGATATAAACGAGTAACCAGAGAAGATGGAAACATGGAATGTCAACTGAGGAACTGCCTCCATCAAACTAACCTATAGGCAAGTCGGGGGGGGGGGCATTTTCTTGATTAATGATTGACATGAGAAAGCCAAACCACCCCTGCCGGTGGCATCCCTGGGCAGATCCTGAGTGATATAAGAAAACCGGCTGAATGGAGCCACAGGGAGTAAGCCAGTAAGCAATGTTCCTCCCTGATCTCTGCTTCAGTCCCTGACTTGAGTTCCTTCCTTGATTTCCCTGCATAACAGATGAAAGCAAACCCGTTCCTCTCCAGGTTGCTTAGGAGCGCAGTGTTTTTCACAATAGAGAAGGTAACTGGGACAGGGTTCTTCTCTATGCCCGGGATTGGCACACAGAAGAGAGTGCTCTCTAACCCTCTGCCACGTAAGGGCGCTGTGAGAAGAAGGCTGTCCGTGAGACAGTAGATACGCCTGCACCAGACACCAAGTCTGCAGGAGCCTCAGCCTCCAGACACCCCACTCTCCAGCGACAAGAAATGACTTCCTGCCTTCTCCAAGCTGCCCAGCCTGGACGGCTGCTATTAATAATCTGGACGTCTTGCATAAAATCCCAGTTATACAAAACAGCAACAGTAATGTGTCTGTGGATGCCAGAGACCAGCTGAGAAACTCACCAGGTCCCATTCTTCACTCGCTCCCCAGGGTAACCTCTGGGGAACCTCCAGGGACCCCCAAGATACGTCTCAGTTCGTACACCGTCGGTGCAGGTGAAGGGCGGCATCCTAAAGCCTGGGCTGAAGATACGACCTGGTGAGGCTTCCGAACTAGTAAAGCAGGTTCACTTTGGAATCAGCCACAACTCTCTCTCTCTCTCTGAGGCTCACCAGCTATGTGACCCGACCCAAGCGAGTTACTCATCCGATCCGTCAAATGAGAAACCAAACTGTGTAGGTGTGTCACAGGACTGGTGAAATGCAAGCAGGGAATTCTCGTTTGATGACAGCTGTTGCTGCCCTTTTGTTTGATCTGACACCTCTCTGACTGTGTGACGCCCAGGATGGAAGCCACAAGAGTCCAGATGAGAGGTGGTAAAGGTGGACACTGAAGTCAGGACTGTAGGACTAAAGGGGAGACGGGCTCTAGGAATAGTCTAGAAACAATGTGAAGATGAAGAACAAGCTCTGGCAGCCACCCATCCTCTCTACTTTCAAATTAGTCTGGGAAAGGAGCAAAGAGAAGCAGGACAAACCCAGAGGTCGTCGAGAACTATTCTGGGGAAGGCACTACATCCTGGGTAGCGTGGACAGAGGCCAGTGGAGGGCCTGCTGGAAGAGAACCTTTAAGTTCTACCCTCTCCTCTCCCCTGTGCCACACAGAGGCAATCCCTGCATGTCCTCTGACTCTGTGCAGTGCCCAGGAAGTGACAACACAGGTCAGATGGGAGCAGCACCCAGCAAAGCCCTCAACTGGGTGCTGTGGCCCGGGGTTGGCAGGAGAATGAACACTCAGTACAGAGCTGTTCTCTGAGGGTGGAAATGGGAAGTCACTGGGCGCCATGAAGCCCAAATATCTGAGGCAGTTAAAAACAAACATGCAACAATGTCCGGAGACATTTTTGGTTGTCATATTGGATGTGTGTTGTGCCGGCATCTGTTGGACAGAGGCCAGGATGCACAGCTGCCCTCAATGAGGAATCATCCAGTTCAAAGTGTGCTAGAATAAAGTATATAACAGTGGGCAAAAGTTGGCTTTTCTCCTGCCTCCTGAGTCTAGAAGAAGTAATTAATTGCGTAATAGAAGGTGGCTGGGAGAATTTACGGAGACTGCTAGAATAAAGGACTTCCCAGGTCCTCACAGCACAAAGCATATGAAAGCTCCCATTTCATAAACTTCCTTAAACAATGCTATATAACAACACCCTTCGTAGGGCTAGAGAGATGAATCAGCACTTAAAAGACTGCTCTTCCAGAAGACAGGGGTTCAGTCCCTAGCACCCACATGGGGTCACAACTGTAACTCCAGTCCAAGGTGATCTAATGTCATCTGACCTCCTTAGGCACCAAGCAGGCATGTGGTGCACAGACATACATCTAGACAAAATACCCTTCACCTGATGTTCCTATAGATGGTGAACAGTATCAAGGAGTGAT
>NC_022012.1:48053058-48058883 GCF_000317375.1 Microtus ochrogaster | reverse complement strand
GACAAGGAGTGCTCCCCTCCTGTGGACTGATGGGTGGTGATAAAGAGTGCTCCCCTCCTGTGGACTGTCCTATACACGGACAGAAATAAAGAGCTCGCTTGTAGGCTGATGAGCGACTACGGCTCAGCCTCCTCCAGTCCGTGCCCTCCACACACTAAGCTCCTTCCAGTCCTTTAAGCAACACCCTCTCTAGCCCTTCCAATCTTGCTACCTCTCTCATCTGGTAGGAAGAAAACCTCAAGCTTCTCAGCTGCCCCTCACCCTGGCAGGCCTGTTCTCTGCTCTCCTCTGTGCCAACCCTGAACTTTGGAAGGCAGCTCTCTTCACTACCGTAGCCCAGCACCACCACTGAACTTTGGACTTACTCCTCTGGCACTTACCATGATTCCTTTACTATAATTTGATTATGAACCTTCTTGGAAACAGGAATTAAACAGGGCCTGGACCTGGATATAGATAGCTAAGGTGTATTGAATGAAAAAAAGAAACCTGACTGGCATGGCATTACAAAAATACAAAAAGAATACAATAGAAAGTTCTGTCTCAAAACTTTATCCTTCATTGGTTAAAGAAAAAGATAAGCACATGAAATAATTAAGTTTTCTGCTAGAGATAGAAAGTTGACAATCATACAGAATATGCATTTTGAAATATATGAATAAATTAAGGCCTTGTCAGACGGTAAACTGCCTGATAGTGTAAAAATACTAAGTGTCTCTGGCACTTCTGGAAATCCAAGCTTTTTGTTAGAATATTTCATTTGACTCGAGAGCCATAAACAACAAAAGTCAGGTTCAAGGTGAGGGTGGTGGCTGTGCGTGCCTTTAATTCCAGCACTTGGGAGGCAGAGGCAGGTAGACCTCTGAGTTCAAGGCCAGTCTGTTTCGTGGGCAAAAGCAAGTTCAAGGACAGCTAGGGCTACGTAAAGAAACCCCGTTTAGGAAAAACATAGCCAGGTTCTGTGACGGAACCTGTTGGGGGATATTCTGGGGCTGTTACCCTGAATGCTTCAGACAATTAGTGCCATTGAACTTGTGGGATGAGCACTCCAAGGATTCGAGACGTTTCCCTCTCCTCTGTCTTTGAGACAAGGGGTCACTATGGTTGGCCTTGAACTCCCAGCATGCCTTTGAACATTCCCTCCCACTTTCTGAGTGCTGGGGACTACAGTTAGGTACCACCATAATCAGCTAGTCATCAACCCCAAAGAAAAAATGTCTGTACCCTAAGGGAGAGAGAGATGTCAAGAGTTGGGGTCACCTAGAATATACACTTCAGATAAAGAAGGCAATCCGCTTCAGGCCATTAACTTTTTCCTGTATTTAGTACCCACATGTCAAAAGTGGTATTCTCGGTGAAAAGAACAGAAAAGGAAAAACAAAACAAAATTTAAAAAACTCTATGAAACTATAAGCTATCTCCCTGTGTCCTGTCTTTTCTCCACACCCCACAGTTCCCTGGACAAGAATGTTAGGAGTTCAAGACCAGCTGCAGATGATGCAGCAACTTGAAAGTCAGCGTGGCCTATTTGACACACCAAAAAATAGCAATAACAAAGAAGGAAAATTGCAGGCTGTGATCCTCAGAATAAACATCAACACAGGGAGGCATTTGGAGTGTGGTTAATGAATAGGAGGCATAATGAACTTTGTCATGGAAACCAGATACATACACCTTGTAGTTCCAGGTACTCAGGGGTTCAGGCAAGAGGATCATTTAAACACAAGAGCAAGTGACCAGCTTGAAGACAACAGAGAGACACCGCATGAAAAAAGGGTGTGGGTGGCTAAAAGCAGAAGATGAGCAAATGTTGTTCGTGGGCTCTGCCATGACTCCAGCACCATACTGCTGAGCTAAACTTCCTTTCCTAGCATGCAATTCTGGATAAGAAAAAGAAATGGTTTATGACCAAAGAAAAGTAGGAATAAAAGAACTTTGTCATCTCTCAGCTATCCATTCATTCATTCATTCTTGAGCTAAGGACTGTGCAAAATGCACAAGGGAGAAGAGCAAGGCCTGCTGTAATGCAGGCCCATCCTCCAGGAATGTAAAACACCCACAAACCACCATCACACAAGAGTAAAAGGCCTCAGGGGGGTGCAAAATAAACCTCAGAGAAGGAAAAAAATCCCATGGGGCTCCTAGACTCTTCTGATCATGAAACATACTATCTGAAAACACTATGCTACGAAGAGAAAAATCACGCTTGCTAGTTCTTGGTACTTCTTGTTGAGCTGAGATCTGCTAGATTATCTACCCCAGCCTTAGGGTCACTGGCATCTTCCCAGTAACCACCTGTTCCCATTACCGAGGAAAGGAGAGCGCTGGTGGTGACAACTAGCCCATGCAGGACACTGAAAAGGGCTCTCTCTTCCCACTGCTGTGTGGTCAACCAGCGAATCCTCTCACAGCCCTGCAGGCTAAGCAGGTGGGGGGAAGTGATGGTGAAGACTGCTAGTAATCTTTTCTTGCATTATTTATTTATTTATTTATTTATTTATTTATTTATTTACAGCCTATGTTGTTTATATGTGTGGTCTACATGCCACAGCACACGTGTAGAGAGATCAGAGGATAGTTAGGGGAACTTGAAGCTCCTTCCAAAGTGTATGTTCTGGGTATTGAACTCAGGTAATCCGGCTTGGTGGCAGGAGCCTTTCCAACCCACCCCCATTTTTTTTTTTTTTTTTTTTGCCCTTGTTGAGAACTGAACCCAGCTAAACATGAACTCTCTCTCACACTGCGCTGCGATACCGCCACGATCTTCAAATAGCACACAAGAACTGGGTGACTTGTCCAAGCAAGGCCAGGTCACTAAGATTTGAATTCAAAGTCTGTCCCCTTAGTTATGTCACGGTAACATCTCCCCGCTAAGAAATCACTGCTAAAATACCAGGACATTACACAGCTGGAAGAAAATGGTCGATTTGGGGCCAATCTACTCCTTTGAACATGCGCCATCTATTTTAAAACTATGCTTATTTGTGACAAAAAAAAATGCATGTATACACATTTATTGACCAGCTCTGAAAGTGAGATGCCTTTTCAAGGGTGTAGCTTTCAAAATCTTTCCTGAAATTCATTGCTCAGGGTGGATAGTGACATATGCCTGTAACCCTGGCTCTCTCATAATCCCCAGGTGAACGAATGGCTTAGCCTTGTGTTTCCCTACCTAGAAAGTGGGTCTAACAATAGCGCCATATCCTAAAGTGAAGGAGATGCGGTGCTATTGTCCACATAAATGGCTAAGCGCAGTGCCTGGCACGGAGTGAATGCTCGGTAAATGGATTTCATTATTTGGATGTTAGCCTCTATATGTCTTCAGAACGCAAGTCGTCCAGCGACCACAGAAAGCTTTCCCCAGAGTCGCTGCCAAGTCTTTAAGATCATCCCTCCCTACCTAGGGCCCCACGGAGCACAGTGACATCAGCCACCTGCTTCCCTGGACCGTCGCTCCGGAGGTGGTCACGTCACCTCGCTCAGGCCCCAAAACAGGGTAGACGCAGCCTCCGTCCGGTTTACCACAGCACAAAACTTAACCCAGCTTGCTCACTTGAGTGAACTCCGGTTGGAGGCTGAAAGAATGCGGGCGCCGCGCCAGGAAGGGCAGCACTTCACCTGCCACGCTACAGGGTGGGCAGCCCTCCTCCACTGCGTCCACGGGGACACCCACCCTGCCGCGAGGGCGCGGGGACCGATCTCACAGTGCCAGCTGGATGAATCCCCTTGCACATCCTCTGAAAACCATCGCCGCGGTTTCTAAGGGTGTGCCACGGTATGGGAGCACCCAGTTGAAACGTCTCGAGACCTTCCGGGTGCGAGTGAGGAGTGCTCCGAACCCAAGTCGGGGCGACGCCGGCCCTGCAGACACGTGTGCGCGGGTCCCGCCACCCGGGCCCGCCCCGCGCTGCACTCACCAGGTGAAGAGTTTGCTTCGGATCCTGCTCAGGTGGCTACCGATCGTGGCCACGGAGCCCAACGCCTGGGGCTCCGTGACCCCTGCGCTCGCTGGCGATTCGGCCTCCATGGGGTCCCTACGAGCCTCTCGTGCCCGAATCCCGAGAAGTGCCCCGGCCCGGAAGACAGGAGGCGGCGCCTGTGAGGACAGCGCGGTCCCTGCTCGCGCCTTGCCTTGCTCTCCTGCTGCGCTCGCTCGCGCGCTCGCGTCCCCGGCTCGTGCGACAAATCATTAACTGTCAAGCCCTTAGGGCCAGAGGATGCTTTTACAGATCATCACCTGGCACCTCAGGGAAGCTGGAAGCTGGAGGGCGGGGGGGGGGGGGGGGGGGGGGGGGGGGGGGGGGGGGGGGAGTTTGGGGAGAGAAAAGGCAGGTTTGTTTTCTCAGCTAGTGTCGGTGCTGGGTAGGACACAGTGTACATTTAAGAGATTGGGGGTTGGGTTCCCCCCCCCCCGAACCCGGGTGGGTGGAGTTGATTTGGCTAGCTTGTTTGACCTCACTCTGTAGCCCTGACTATTCTGGAACGCCTCAAGTAGCCGAGGCTAATCTCGACCTCGCAACACTCTTCCTGCTTCCCGAGGGCTGGGATTCACAGGCCAGCACTACCACACCCGGCACATTTCAGGATTTTATAGTTCCTTGTTTGAAATCAGCAAACTAGGTGATGCCTTAAGAGGTTATTTTGGCTGGCTCCTAGCGTGTCCTATGGGACGCAGCGAGTAGGTGCCAGCCTGAACTTTGCTAACTGAAAGGACCGACTGACCCCGCGCCTGTGTCCTAATCTCCCTCCCACTCCCTGAAAGAACTGAAGAAAAGCTACAGTTCTTTTCCTCGCAAAACAAAGATCTGGGAAGTGTGTCTTTGTGGCGTGGGCGAAGCCTATCTGTCTGGCGGGTGTGTTGGGTTGCCTTGTCACACTCAGCACCGTCCTGGCCTTGGTCCGGGCTCACCTTCTGATGCTTGAATGGTCCCAGAAGGGACAAGAGGGAATAAAATAAAAAGGTGGGGTGTGGAATTTCCTGGTTCTCGCTAACAGAAAGAAGTCTGTTGTGCTGATCAAGCACTTTTTTCCTGAAAGAGACCAAGAAGATGAAAGAAAAGGTGTTGAGACCCATCCCCACCTCTTCAGTTCCTCCCCAGCCTCCTCCTTTCCTGAATAAAGGAACACAGTCAACAGTAAATTCTAGAAGACTGTGGATGCAGAAGAGCAGGCAGTTCTGTGAGAGACACTAAGAAGAACCGGGTTTTAAACCATCTGGTAACTCATGTCTTCAGTCGCAGATCCTAGGACCTAGGCATTTGAAGTAGGAGCATCCCTTGAGCTGGAGGCTAGCCTAGAACAGTGTGGTTCTGGATCAGCCTAAGCTAAAGGGAGAGCTTGCCTCAAATAAATAAACACCAAGAGGTGAGCCGAGCATAGGGGTGTGGCTCGGCTGGTAAAGCAGGCTTCAGTCTGTGTTTCATTCCTAAAACCGACATGTTGAGTGGAGAGAATGGACTCAGGCAAGTTGAATCCCACATCCAGGCAGCAGTACACAAAAACACACAAATCAATGCAAAAAAAAAATTGTTGATGTACAAAAGGTAATAGATTTTGAAAACTGTAGCTAAAAGAGCCTCTGCTTTACCAACTACAAATGCGGCAAAGTTTAAATATGATTATTTTGTTTGTTTTTGTATTTTTGAGACAAAAATCTCACTCCATAGACCAAGCTGATTTGAAACTCAACTATGTAGCCCAGGCTGGCCTCCAATTTAAGGCAGTGCTCCCAAGGGCTGGGGCATGTACCATCATGCCTAGCTAAAATGATTGCTGAAATATGAAATAGGAAATATTTTTCTAATTTTCTTTTTTTTTTTTTTTTT
>NC_022012.1:48047757-48052498 GCF_000317375.1 Microtus ochrogaster | reverse complement strand
AAAAAAAAAAAAAATTCTTTATAAGCACTTGAAAAAAAACAGTTTGATGAGCCTTCTGAGAACATCAGAAGCACATGTGGGGGCTTGGGATGTGGCTCAGTTGGCAGAGAGGGCCTGGGTTCAACCTCCTGTATTGAAGTAAACCAGGAGTGGCGACACTTGCCTGTAATCCCAGCACTGGGGAAGCAGAGGCAGAATAAGAACTTGAAGGTCATGTTCAACTAGGGACACAGGAGAGCCTGTCTCGGGTGGGGTGGGGTGGGGGAAGGACTAAAGAACAGTGTCCCACTGGACTCTGCACACTGACAATGTGGAATGCCTAGGCCTTTAACCTTAGAACCTGGGAGGCAGAGGCAGGTGAATCTCTCTGAGCTGCTATTAGCACAGCAAGCTCTAAGACAGCCAGAGAGCTACACAGAGAAACTGAAAGAAAAGAAGGAAAAAAACACTAAAACATGGGATGTCACCTGAACCCTGTACTCATCTACTTTCTTGTAAATGGCAGTACAGAGAAGTGGCTTCCCCGTGGGATTGCATAAGATCCAATGAACTTTCAGATTCCCATCCTTCCTTCATAAATGACAGACTGAACCGCCGATGCCCAAGAGTAACCAGAGCAAAGTACTTGCTAACAAAATTTTAATTAATTAATTGATGAGACTGTTTTTGTTTAGTTGGCTGACTGGTTTGATTTTTTTTTTTTGTTTGTGTGTGTGTGTGTGTTTGTTTTTTGTTGTTTTTATTTTTGAGACAAGGTTTCTCTGTGTATCCCTGACTGTCCTGGAACTCTCTCTACCAGGCTGGCCTCGAACTCAGATATCCACCTTTCTCTGCCTCCTGAGTGCTGGATTTACTGCCTGACTGCTGTCTATTTATTTAGAAATAGAGTATCTATGTCACAGAGGCTGGCCTAGGAATCTTGATCCTCCTGCCTCAGCCTCCCACGTGCTGTAATTATACAATTATCACCACACCTAGCTTTAACCCAAGTTTGTCTCCTAGCCCCAGGCCTCTGAACTTTCACCACCTTGAGCCAGCTTGTCAGCCTTCCCGAAAGAGCCCCTGCTAAGAACAGGCCGCTTCAAGGTAAAACCTTCTCTGCCCACTGTTAATCAAGCTGCCCTTCTCAGCCAGCTCCCTCGAGGCCTGGAACTGCCTCCCCACCAAGTAGATCTTGTAAAGATTCTCCCCTCCCTGAAGTCTGTCCAGATATTAGACTTCTTTGTTTTATGTGTGACCGCAGAGAAAGGTGTGGGCAGGATCAGTACACAGAACTTTAAAATGAGGCAGATACTTAAATGAGCTGACCGTGCCTAGGACTTCTAGAGTCTATCTGCAGCACCAACCCCTGGCCCCTAAAAAACACCTAAAAACAGTGTAGGGGAGGGAGTAGTGAGCAGAGGAGAATTTTTTTTTTACTTTAAAGAAAGAAAAATACCCCAAAATCAAATAATGTACAGAGAGAGAGAATATGAATTAATTAAGCTGGACATGGTAGTTTACATCTGTAACTCCAGAATTTGGTGACGAGAACAGAGGAGCAAAAGTTCAAGGTCATCCAAACCGTGTAGAAAGTTTAAGGTCATCCTTACCACATAGGAAGTTTGAGGTCAGCCTGAACTACAAAAAAAATGTGTTAGAAACAAGCAAATGTAAGACAGGCTTCTTGGTGGTTCAGGCCTATAACCCCAGGATTTAAGAGACCAAGGCAGAAGCTGGGCGGTAGTGGCACACACCTTTAAACCCAGCACTGAGGAGGCAGAGGCAGGTGGATCTACAAACTCAAGGCTAGCCTGGTCTACAAAACAAGTTCCAGGAGAGCCAGGACTACACAGAGAAACCCTGTCTCGAAAAACAAACAAAACAAACAAATAAAAAAAAAAGATTTTAGGCTGGGGAGATGAATTCAGTGGTTGAATTCAGAGGACCTGAGTTTGATTTCCAGCACCCACAAGTCAGTTCACAACCATCTGTAACTACAGTCCCAGGAGATCCAAGGCAGATAGCACACAGACACGCATGCCAAAAAAAAAAAAAAAGAACATATACATACATAAATAAAAAAGATCTTTTAAAAAGAAGTTCTAATGCGTCAGACTGGATGATGCCCCCACCTCCAAAGATGGACTGGATCTGTAGAACCGACAATGGTCTGAAGCAGCAAAAGGGACTTTGTAGTTCTGATTACGGTCTATGCCCTGAAATGGGGAAGCGATCCTGGATTATCTAGTGGGCCATAAAGGAAGTGTCCTCACAGAGGGAACTGGGGGGGGGGGATGTGGGGATGTGTCCCTCACAGAGGGAAACGGGGAGATTCTCATCAGGAGAAATTACATAAGAAGGAGGGAAGTATACACACAAGTCATACACACGTAGCTGTCACAAGCTTGGAGCCTCCAGAAGAAACAGCCTTGACAACTTCAGGCTTAATTGTGATAAGGGAAAACTGATCTGGAACCTCTGGCCTCCAGAAAACCGAAGGAATAAATAAATTTGCCCTACTTGAAGCCACAAATTGATGACAGCTTGTGACAGCAGCCAGGGAAGGCATAGGCTACTTTATCAAGATCAAAATCTGCTGTCAAGTGAAACAAACGCCTGCCGGGCACCTGTGCAGCATGGTCCCATTAAGGACAGTCACCAGCAAAGTCACTACACGTCTGTGTGTATACATGCGCACTATACACATATTTACACTGTTTTCATGACCAGGAGAGGAAGGCAGCTGGGGATGCTTGAGAATCTTTGTAACCAACACTTGGAAGACTGTGCTGGAGGTTGCCTCTCACCAGGAGTTGGAGTCCAGCCTGTGCACTATAGTGAGCCTCCAGCTCAAAAAGGGAAACAAAACAGCAAAAAAAAAAAAAACGGAAACCAAAAACTGAAGCCACTCTGTGTACAGCGAGCCTGTAATCCCAGCACTTGGGAGATGAGGTAGAGTCTAAGTATAACCTGGCCTGCTAGTGAGTTCCAGGCCAGCAAGAGCTGCAGAGCTAGACCCTGCGGTAAAGGAAGGAGAGGGCTAAGGTGGAAGGGCCTGGCCAGGTTACTGAGAGTGGTTAAGTCAGGGGCGCAATCAGGAGTGTGCTGGGTTGATGGAAGAAGAGAGATTCCTATCTGTCTTCGTCTTGTGTTCTTCTGGGCATATGACTAATTTTGAAATTTGAAAACATTCCATTGAAGCATTTTCAGTTGGTCAGCTGTCACCAGGAAATACAGGCGACCTGGACATGTGGCTGTAAAGTTACACTGTATACATTCTCCATACACAAAGTCCTCCCCAGAAAGCAGCCCTTTCGAGCCTCGCTCCACAACGCGCCCATCCCTGACTGAGGGGTATTGATCAGCCTGCGTTATTTTGGTATCAGGATGAAAGCATATTGAACTGATCTGTGGGCACCAATCCACAAGTTTTTGTCAAAGGAAATTTACTGGGGGAAAAATAGTAGTTGGGGATTTTTTTCATATAATAACCCCACTTTTTAGAAGTTCAAATAACAACCAAAAAAGCCACTACCACTTACTAAACACCTTCCATGCACCTAATATTTTCAGCTATATGTATTAAATCAGCCTAAATCCCTGTGGTCTCAAACAATCATTTTTTATGTCTTGTGGTTTCTGTGGGTCAGGCGTTTGGGGATGGTATGGGCTGGAACTGTCTCCGGCCTTCGCAGAGAGAAGGTAGCTGGAGGCAGGAGGAATAGGAGATAGGGACAGAACATCTAGTACGTACCCTGCAACTCTGCCATCTGTCTAGTTTAGGGGCTCTGCATGTCACCTCTGTGGATTGATCTGGATCTCCTCACAGCCTGGTCTGCTTGTCCTTCAAGGCCTTTGGTCAGCTTGCTTGGCAGCCATTCCCCTCAGCCCCAGGCGAGTATCAGTGAAGGCAACGCACATAGCCAGCGCCCCCTAACAAAAGACCACCAGAAAGTCCTTTCTCTAAATCATAATGTTTATTGTGATGGGCAATGAGCCAGGACCTCAGGCAGCATTCTTCCACTAGAGATGGGCCCACCTCTCTTTACAATGAAAAGTACAGTGAGATCCTTTACAATGGGATCTCACTGTACCATGGTCACAGAGCAGTTTCCACCCAGTTGAAGAGTTCTCTCCAGGAGGGAAAAGGAACTCGGGACATGATGAGGGAGAGTCTTCTGGCTTGTGTCATCTCTCTGAGAATGGGGGATTTGAGAAGATTCTTTCCTGAACGTTTTTCCCAGGCTTTGTAAAATGTGTAAAACCTGCTGGGAAAGGGGGCTCACCAACTGAGCTTGCCCAGGATCTCCTGGATGTTTTGAGCTGCCCAGAGGTTGTGCAGAGGGTTCTATGATGTCACCCCTGGGAGTGAGCTGCCCAGAGGTTGTGCAGAGGGTTCTGTAATGTCACCCCTGGGAGTGCTGCCTGAAAGACCCTCAGAGAGGACCTTTCTCCGATGAAGACCCCAGAACCAGGACACTCCGAGACCAGGCCACAGGATGCAATTAGCAAGAGGTTTATTGAGTAAACACAGGTACCTGCGGGCGGCAAAGACTTTCAGAGGACTTTGCGCACCTGTTAACTGGAGGGCGGGCTTTTTATAGGGAAGAGCAAACAGCAAGTTTACAGAAGCAAAACAAAAGCGTAGTTTGTGCAGAGGGTTCTGTGATGTCACCCCTGGGAGTGAGCTACCCAGAGGTTGTGCAGAGGTTCTGTGATGTCACCCCGGGGAGTGAGCTGCCCAGAGGTTGTGCAGAGG
>NC_022012.1:48043789-48047532 GCF_000317375.1 Microtus ochrogaster | reverse complement strand
AGTGAGCTGCCCAGAGGTTGTGCAGAGGGTTCTGTGATGTCACCCCTGGGAGTGAGCTGCCCAGAGGTTGTGCAGAGGGTTCTGTGATGTCACCCTGGAGTGAGCTGCATGTGCAAAGGCTCATGAGCTGATTAGCACATCAGCGACCTGGAGAGGATAGAATGTTGCAGCTTCATGGCCTAATTAGGATTTATCTTAGGCTAGCTTTAGCCCCCTACGTAGCCATTCCTTCCTTGCCCATCCCTGTGTCAGACTTAGCATCCCGTGACTAACAGATAGAAATCCTCTGGAACGCATGGACAGACCCCATAGTGTCCACCAATCAAAGAGCTAAGTATGCTGTCTGACTGCATCTAAAGCCTACAGCAGTTTTCTCTGCTTTGCTGTAACCCACCTACCAGATGTGCCCACCAATGCGTTAGGAAAATGACTTAATGCATGGCTTTCTTTGTTCTCTTACTATGAATAGCTCGTGAAGTCACTACCCTATTGGAACACTGTTTGGGAAGACCTAAGTCTGTGTTCCAAGGCCACTGGTCACTCATATTTGGATCCAGAATAAACCATCTTTTTCATTCCTTTGGGGTGAGATCAGTTTTTTTTCATCAACAAGCCTGGGAACAATCCACTTTTCACTGAAGGAATCAACTGGCTTGGCACCAGGTATCAGGACAAGGTACCATCCAGCACCGATTCACCAGCACATGGGGGGCAGAGGCAGGCAGACGGCTGTGACTTCAAGGCCAGCCTGATCTACACAGAGAGGACAGTCAGGGCTATGTAGGAGAGACCATCTCAAAAAGGAAAAGGAAACCAGTGAGCTTTTCCTTGGGTCTCAGACCTTCTTGCTATATTCTTACCTGCGTTTTTTTTTTTTTGATACTTTGCATATTTTTTGTTTTGTTTTCAAGGTATTTGCTTCAGAAATATTTTGGTTTCTGATTGTATTGTTTTCAGATTGGTTTTCTTAAGATCTCTGAAGGTATTTTGGGTTCTGGTCTGGTTTGTCTTGATGTTGTTTGCTTTGGGAACCTTTGGTTTATTACCTAGTTGGCCTTTGCCTCTTGATACTTGCTCAGTACCCAGTTCAACACTTTCCTGGGGCTCCTCCTGCATATTGCAGCCTTGCTACTTTTAAGCATTTTCTGAGTGGGGCTGGAGAGATGACCCAGGTGCAGTTCTCAGCCCCTACATGGAGGTTCCCGGCCATCATCTGTAAATCTTCCAGACTCTGCAGACACAAGGCACACATGTGGTACACAGACATGCAAACAAAGCATTCATACGTGTAAAATAAAAATAAATAAATCCTTAAAAATAATTTTTGAGTGCTTGATCATTAAAAAACTTAAGCTAAGGGGCATTATTCCCTCCAACACGAAGGGAGGAGGTATGCCGAAGAAATCCCCACACATGCAATGACAACATAGGGAAACAAAACAAATATGCCCTGTTGCTGGGTCAGAAGGAACATTAGCGTGCCTGGAGAAGACAGACATAAAGGTTTGATCACCCATTGTCTTGAGAACCCACACATTTCCATAAACTCTCAGGATAAACCTGAGACCCAGTCGGGGACAGGGGTAAAAGCTGAGAAAGTCCATCCCAAAAGCAGCATATAAACCTACTCCAAGTCACAAGTCCCCTAGGGAGGCTTGCAACTTTTCAGGAGCAAGAAAAAGAGTAACAAGGCCTCCAAGAGGGAGGAACTGTTAGGAGATAAACGACCTTCAGTGCTCCAGGCAGCTTCAGATATAATAATTATGGACATTCAACTTGCAAATATTTGGGAAAATGGGGAGATCTAACCAACGATAACTTAGCTTTACAGTTTCTTCATCATGCAACATTTGCTGTTCCAAAATTATAGATATTTTTTATGTACAAAACTGGCAATAAGACAAAAGTCATGAATGGGCAACATACTTTAATTGGAATTTAGAAGCATTTTAAGAGAAGAAATGAAAAGATTGATAATTTACAGAAAATGAACGAAGGGATCCTAGCCAGCCTGAACATGGCAAACACGGCTCTGGCAGGCCTTGCCCTTCTCCCTCAATTCTCTCTGCCTTGCTAAAAACCTAGGATTACATTCCTAAAGCTAGCCACTGTTCCCCACTATTTGGCTGCTTCTGCCTCCTGAGGCTGACTACCAAGGTACAGCTATCAAAGTATTTAAGTTCAACAATCAAAAGCCCCCTTTGGGCTGCCCTAATGAACATGCCCAGTTAAAATTAAACACATAGGTTTCCTGTTTCCTTTCATAAATTGTCATTTGCTTATGGGTAGAGACTGTCTCCTCTCAATCTAGAGGCAGCTGTGACCCTCCTCCCCAAGGACAAAAACTGCTTCCCCTCTCTCTTGTTCCCTTCCCCTTCTCCCTCACCCTCTATCTCCTGTTTTTGTCTCTCACTCCCTGTCCTCTGTCTCTCTGGGGCAGATAAATCATCTTTGTGCTGAGAACTTGGTCTTGGGTGTTTTGAGCCAATGCCAAGTAGACAACGTAAGGACAATGAATAAGGGACTTTTAGAAACTCTCAGCATCAAAGACAGATTCTGAAGGACAGGAGGTTAATAAAAATGTTACAAGTTGTAGTGGCATTTCATTTGCATTTTAATAAATAAAACTTGCCTGAGGATCAGAAAAGTAAAACAGCCACACTGGCCAGCCTTACAAACCAGGCACACTAGCTTGCTATAGAAACCAGGTGGTAGTGCACACCCTTAATCCCAGAACTGGAGAGGATTATAAAATGGGAGGAGACAGCTCTTAGGCTCCTTCTGAGATTCCTGGAGGCAGGAGCAATAATTGGGACTAAGAGACAGTTGGAGGTAAGAGACAGTGGCTGGGTGTTTTGCTTTTCTGACCTTCAGGGTGAACCCCAATTTCTGTCTCTGGTTTTTATTATTTGTGCTTTAATAAATTGTTTTCAAACTAAAGACAGGTGTTGAAGAACTTAACTCTCCCCCAACCTTCTGTTCCCACCCATCCCCTTTGTCTCTTGACTCCTCTCTCTGAAGAAATCCAGCTTCCTTTCCCTTTACGACTTTTTTCCCCGTTCCCAAGGGGAACAAAATCCTTTACTAAAAAAAGATTTGCAGACAAAAATGTTTTATTTTTTCATAATTTCACATACATTACATACTTTGATTATATTATTCAGATTTCTAAATTTCAATGTGTAATAAATCAAATATTGGTTGAAAGAAAAAAATATGGCTCCTTTTAGATATAACTCAGGGGGAGAGAGGACCCGTATACTATTTAAACTCCCTGAACAAAATGTGAGTTAAAGTCTTTGATTATGGGGTCCCTGACGCATATTAAGACCCTCTAGGTTCTGCTAAAGAATTTCATATCACCCTGTGGACATATGAACCTGAGTTTTCTGACCAACTGATTCAATTATTGGCTTTGGGAAGCAAGGCGAGGAGTGGTTTTACTGGGCAGAACGGAGAAACTGCCTTCAGGACTTTAATAAAATAGATGCTGATGATAAAAATGCCTTCCGGGAACTAGGGAGGCGCCTCTGCTGTGTGATATCAAAATGATCTCCACAAATTCTTGACTGGGCCAAACCACAGCAATGCAAGATAAGGCCAGGGGCACCTGTACCTGACTTTTGGGTCAGATTTATTTTTTTTAAATATTTATTTATTTATTATGTATACAATATTCTGTCTGTCTGTATATCTGTAGGTTAGAAGAGGGCACCAGACCTCATTACAGATGGTTGTGAGCC
>NC_022012.1:48042687-48043544 GCF_000317375.1 Microtus ochrogaster | reverse complement strand
AGAGAGAGAGAGAGAGAGGAAGGATAGATAGATAGATAGATAGATAGATAGATAGATAGATAGATAGATAATAGCTAGATGGATAAATAGATGATAGATAGATAGATAGATAGATAGATAGATAGATAGATAGATAGATAGATAGATATGGAAAAAGACATCCATAACCAAATCACGTGCTTACAGGTAAAGCAGTTACGCTAACAGACAGAGAGATGCTAATTCCTTCCTTCTTGAAAACAAAGACTCTCAGCTATTGGGAAAGCTGGGCCACTTCAAAAGGGTTTTTATGAAACTGAAGTGGGTGCCTTCCCAGAAGGGACGGCTGGCCTCCAAGAGAGCTCTTGAGAGAAAGACCAGGCTAGAATCGGGCTGCTCTGAGAGAATCCAGAGGTTTTCTTTTCTCCTTACTAAACTTTAAGGGGGAGGGAAGAGAAACCAAAGGGGAAAAAGGAAGTCAGGCAACGGTGGCACACATCTTTAGTACCAGAGCGCAGAAGGGAGAGGCAAGTGGATCTCTGAATTCTAGGCTAGCCTAGTCTATAAAGCAAGTTCCAGGACAGTCGGGGGGCTATTCAGAGAAACCCTGACTTGAAAAACAAAAACAAAAACAGACAAACAAAAAACCTTGCCATGCTTAAGTACTTCCTCAAAGTAAAATAAAATTCAAATGGTGGGAGTCTCTAACTACACATAATAGCCTTTAAGACAAATTCTGTAAGATTCCTTTTGGGACAAACCATAGGGCTCCCCTCCCTCCCTCCTTCCCTCCCTTCCCTCCCTCCCTCCCTCCCTCGCTCCCTTCCTTCCTTCCTTCCTTCCTTCCTTCCTTCCTTCCTTCCTTCCTTCCTTCCTTC
>NC_022012.1:48039749-48042587 GCF_000317375.1 Microtus ochrogaster | reverse complement strand
CCTTCCTTCCTTCCTTCTTCCTTCCGTTTTATTTTATGCATATGGATGTTTTGCCTTCACGCACTGCCTGAATAGGCCACCAGAGGGCGCTGGATGCCCTGGAACTACAGAGAGTGTGCCCCTCCATGTGGATGCTGGGAATTGAATATGGGTCCTCTGGAAGAGCAAGTCATTGCTCTTCACCTCGACCCACCTCTCCAGCCTTTATCCTATTCTCAACTAGTGAATTGTGTTAGGATGATTTTTTAGAAACACAAAATGCTCATGTCTTCATCTCCTAACAGGGAGCGGTGACCTTAAACTTAGGTGACTTTGAGAATCTCCAGCACCCACCAACACTGTCTCCAGGACACTTGTGAGAGTCAGAAGACCTCACCAGAGGAAACGGACAGCCAGGGAAATGACAGGCAAAGTCCTCAACAGGCACAGGACAGATGAGATCACCTGCTCCAACCGAGATGCCCACAGGCAAGAGTGGACCCTTGCCTTATAAAACAATACCCTCTGAGGCAAGAAGCCCTACTAGAAATCAAGCCCATCGAAGAATACACAGAAAGTGGCTTATAACCCTGTACCCATCCTTGCAACTCCTCCATGGTGCCCACAAAGAAGTCAAAGGAAAGAAGATGCAGATGCAGATCTGTGCAGGGCCTCCAGGCCATGAATAAGCTAGCCATCCCTCAACAACCAGTGGTGCCCAATCTCTACCCCTCGCTGCGTGTTTTCAGCACTGCAGTGACCACCGCCCTCCTTTAGCATCCCTGACCCATCAAACAGCCAGGTTTTGTTCCCTTCCCTCAGGAGGAATGGCAGTGTGCTGGGACCTTGATGCCACAGGGACACATTGAAAGTCCCAGATATTGTTCTCAAATTCCTAAATTTGATTTACAAGATATATTATCCCTTTCATGAATCTGCTTTAATTCAATATGTGGATGACCTACTATTGTGTTCTCTCTCCTATAATCCTCTTATTACAACCAATTAAAAGGGGCCATAAAGTATCAAAAGACAAAATGCAGCTTTGCAAACGGGAAATTAAATGTCTTGTCATACAGCGATGTGCCAAGATTGCTCAAAATCTTGACCATATTTCTACTATAAGGAGTTTTCCTACCTCCAAAACAAATAGACAAGCAAAAAAAAATTAAGGAGAGTTTTAGGACTAACTTTTACTGAAACTGCATTCTAAACTACTCTTTAATTTTCAAGTCACTATATAAGAACTTAAACAGGCCCCGCCAGAAACCAGATAACTAGGCCTGAAGGAATAGGCAGCAAGTAACTTTAAAGCAGACCCCTGCCTGAGGACAACCAAACTACAGTCCTTCCTCTTCCTGTCCATTCATGATAAGGGAATGGATGAATTGGGCATGCTGACTCAGAACCATGAGGAAAGACACCGGCCCCTTGCAGTACTTCAGTCAGCAATTAGACCCAGTAGCCAGAGGACACCATCCTGCCTGAGTGCCAAGTGCCATCGGCCTCTGCCTCTGCTGCTGGATTAAAGGCAGCAGAAGTCACCTTAGGCTCTCCTCTCGCCATTTATGAGCCTCCTTCTGTTTTGTTTTGTTTTTTTGTTTTTTCGAGACAGGGTTTCTCTGTGGCTTTGGAGCCTGTCCTGGAACTAGCTCTGTAGACCAGGCTGGTCTCGAACTCACAGAGATCCGCCTGCCTCTGCCTCCCGAGTGCTGTAGAACTTGTGCTAATTCCTCATCACACCAGCATTACTCAGCGAGCAGCCTGACCTCCTGTGAGACACAGCTTCTTTCATCTCCCAGGTTCCCAGCTGTCTCACTCTCTTGACTGATGTGGGATGCCCTTCTGTATGTTGCAAATATGTCTTATTACCACTGGCTAATAAAGAAACTGATTTGGCCAATGGTCAGGCAGAATGGAATCAGGCAGGAAATCCAAGCAAAAACAAAGGGAAAATGAAGGCGGAGTCTGAGAGATGCCAGCAGCCTCGGAGAAACAAGATGTAAGGTAACAAGCCACGAGCCTTGTGATAAAATACAGACTAATAGAAATAGATTAATTTAACTTGTAAGAGCTAGTTAATAATAATCTGAGCTAATAGGCCAAACAGTTTGGAATCAATATTAAGCCTCAGAGAACTGGTGGGTGAGAGAGAAACCTCAAGTCACACTTTGCCATGTGAACTACAAGAGGCTGAACATGACTGCACTCCACCTGTAGACTTCTTGCCCTTAGAAAAGACATATTGGAAACAGCTACCCAAAGTGCAGAATTGATTTTATTTATGGTGGTTTTTATTCACAAGATGAACAAGAACATTTTCAGACAGTTACCTCCACTTGTATAATTGAGGGTTGCTCATTTGCCTGGGATTAAATCTGTTGTGGAATAAGAGTTTAAACACATTCATTTATGCTGTGGAATATCTCTTTAATGATACAAATATGTGTTGTCTTCTTTTATGTTGCATTTGTTTAACTCTGTAAAGTCATGTTATTTTGCCTGTCTAAAACACCTGATTGATCTAATAAAGAGTTGAACAAACAATAGCTAGGCAGGAGAGAGGGATGGGTGGGGCTTCCAGGTAGAGAGAATAAATAGGAAGAAAAATCTAAGAGAAGAAAGAGAAGAGCTAGAATCAAGAAAAGGGGAAGCAGAAGAGAACGCCAAGGGTCAGCCACCCAGCCACCACACAACAGCCATGGAGTAAGAAGGGAAGAAAGACATATAGAATAAAAAAAAGGTAGCCGGGTGGTGGTGGCGCACGCCTTTACTCCCAGCACTCGGGAGGCAGAGGCAGGCGGATCTCTGTGAGTTCGAGGCCAGCCTGGTCTACAAGAGCTAGTTCCAGAACAGGAA
>NC_022012.1:48029344-48039649 GCF_000317375.1 Microtus ochrogaster | reverse complement strand
TGTCTTGAAAAAAAGAAGAAGAAGAAGAAGAAGAAGAAGAAGAAGAAGAAGAAGAAGAAGAAGAAGAAGAAGAAGAAGAAGAAGAAGAAGAAGAAAGAAAGAAAGAAAGGTAAAAAGCCCAGAGGCAAAACGTAGAAGAAAAATGGGATAATCTAAGTTAGAAAATCTGGCTAGAAACAAGCCAAGCTAAGGCCAGGCATTCATAAGTAAGTCTCCATGTGAGCCCCTAAAAGACTAATGAAACCAACTATATAAATCTGCTCAGATGGCTGAACTCACAGCCTCAACCAGAGTGTGCCATTTAGTAGGAAATAGAAGAGCCAGCGTGTATCCAGGCATTCACTGCGTATTTGGAGTGGCACCACAGCAGTCTGTGGTGGCAAGGGTGGATTCAGGACTTCCTTCGGCCAATGTATTTGAAATAGTCACCAAATCTCAGAATCACTGAATGCTATCCATCTGGTCAGCGGCTCCTGGACTGAGGTGTTTTCAGCTCAGATGAGAAGAGTTTATTAAAACTATATATGTATATTTTTATAAACTGAATGGCAGTCATTGTAGGTTTTTTCTTTCGTTAGAGAAATATGATTCCGTGTGTTTTCTCAGACATCCATATTGTTATTTTACCTCCCTCCTTCTGTTTTTAACCTTCCTCCCTCTTCTCCTCCCCTCCTCTAAGGAGCCCCCTCCCCCATCAGATAAGTTGTACCTGACCATTCCCCTTTACCCTCTTCACACCTTCCTCTGTATTTACCTCCCTCTCCTTCCCCAAGGAGCCCCACCTCTTCCCATTTCCCTGACCAGGTCCTTGTGTGACCAGTTATCCCCCCTCTCTGTTACTCCCACACCCCTATCCTGGCCATGGTCTCGTTTTACTCTCCTGGTTTCTGTAGTAACTACAGGCTGCGGGCTCACATCTGAAGATTTGGAGCCAGGAGCCTCCGATAAGAGAGAACATGCCACGTTTGATTTATGGTCTGGGTTACATCACTCAATCTGATCTTTTCTAGTTCCGTCCAATCACCTGAAAGGTGATGATTTTGCTTTTCTTTACTACTAAATAGTGTTCCACAGTGTATATGTACCACATTTTCATTACCCACCATTGGTTGTGGGACATTTAGGTTGTTGCCATTTCCTAGCCATTGTGAGTAGAGCAGCGGCGAACATGGCCGAGCTAGCGTTTGTGGAGTAGGATGTGGAGTCCTTTGCGCCTTTACCCAGTAGTGTACAGCCGGGTCATACGGTAGATTGACTTTTAGCTTTTTGAGGATTCTCCATACTGATGACTGATGGTTCCCTTTTTCCCACCTCCATTGTCTTCATCACGCCTGTTTGCTTCTAACCCTCCCATCTTTCGGGAACCAAATCTCCATGCTTGGAAAGATATAATTCTTCACTGCCTCCAAGAGAGGATTCAATATAATCTGGATAAAGAAAGGTTCCAGGTTTTGAACTCACGGAGTTCTAATTTAAATCTGCCTAAGGGAATTTCCTTTGTGGAGGGTCTCTATTTTAGGGCCACAACCCTATCTCCAAGGAGATAAAAAGTTTTCCCACTAAGAAAAAGGGAAGAATTTTATCTGGGTCCAGCCAATCAGATTACTGTGTTGCTGCTGATACTGACGATGTTACTGTACAACAGATTCCCGGGTACAGTGGTCAATCTATTGCAGCTGCCTATGGTTCCTGCTGCAGGATAGCCTGCCCTACTGAGCATTTACCCTGGATGGGCAGCTGGATGACCCACGATATCTCTCAATCTCCAACTCATGGAGCAACGTGGTGAACTCAACCAAATGCCAGACAATGTAAATACTACTATCTGGCCTGGAAGGCTCTGGGAAGCCTCATACACACCCAGGAAAAACCTCTACATATTGACTCTTATATGGAATTCTCGGAGATTGGGGGTGTCTCTTTTTATCCAAATTGTGCAAAAGGTATCACCAGTGGCAGTGGCACTCAAGAGGCCAGCCTCACACACAAACAGCGATACTTGGCCAGCAGGGGGAGCTATGAACAAGAACTCCTGGGAATGAGCCTCATCTGCAGAGGCCTACGGACTGATTAGCACAACATCAGCGATGTAGAGATGGTAGAATGTTGCAGCTCCACAACCTAAGATTATGATTAATCTTGGGCTAGCTTTAGCCCCTAAGTAGCCATTCCTTCCTTGCCCATCCCTATGGCTTTCTTTGTTCATGAAATTGCTATCCTATTAGAACGCTGTGGTTAGGGAGACCTAAGTCTGTGTTCCCAAGCCACTGGTCACTGAGAGTTGGATCCAGAATAAACCATCTCTTCCATTCTTTTGAGGTGGAAGCTGCTTTTCTCATCAGCAGTCACAGCCCATATTCCCGTTAGAAATCCCAATAAAAACTCATTAGCTCACAAAGCTAGACTTTGGTGTACTTTGGTCTGTTGTGTGTTCCCTTTATAGACTGAGTGTGTGTTGCCCATCCCCAGGAAGTTTGTCACAGGACAGCCTTGAAATTGTGATGTTCTTGCCTTAACCTAGAACAGAACTGAAAGCTACCTATGTTCAATCAACTGAATTTGAGCAAAGGTGCTAAGGATATATATATATATGGAAGTCAGTCATGATTGCTCATGCCTGCAATCGCAGTGCTCAGGGTGCAAAGGCAGAAGGATCTCAGTAAGTGTGAAGTCAGCCTAGTTTACATAGTGAGTTCCATAACAGCACGATCTGTAGACTACATTGTAGGGAATAAGCAAGTACACAACAGCAAAAGAATATGCATTGCAGAAAGGGCAGTCTTTCGAGAAATAGTTCAGAAAGGTCCGTTATTCACTGGGTGGAGCATGAAATTTAGACACCTATTTCTCACTGGGTACAAAAATAAACTCAAAAATACCTTAAAGATTTAAGCATAAAATCTGAAAATAAGAAAATTCTGGGGAAAAGCATAATAGGAAAAATACTTCAAAATAATGGAATAGGAAGGATTTTTTTTACAAGACCCCTAAAGCAAAGGAAACAAAAAAAATAGACAAATAGGAATACAGCAAACTAAAAATTTCCTGCCAAAAACACAAGAGGGAGTCACCAGGATCCAGTGACAGCCCACAAGATGGAAGAGAATGTCTGCAAAGTGTACCTACGACAATCCAGATGACATAATGCATTCCCAAAGCCCAGGAGCCAAGAAACTGAGTAATCCCATTTAAAAGTTGGCAGTAGATCTAAACAGGCATCTGCAAGAGGGTACGTCCAAGCAGGAACAAGTGTATGAGAAATGGCCAGTATTGCTAATCATCAGGGAAAGGCAAATAAAAACCCCAGTGAGATTTCCTCTCACCCTGGTAAGCATGGCTACTATTGAAAAGTCTAGAGACAACCACTGACAGTGGGGGTGAAGACAAGGGGCTTCCCTCATACCCCACATGGGAATAAAAAAGCACAACCATTATGGAAAATACCAGAGAGATTCCCCAAAGTTAAGGAGGACGATTAGATGATCCAGTGAGCCTACTATAGGACATATTCAGAAGAAAAACAATCAGAATTTCAAAGAGACATTTATACTTCCATGTTACTATAGCACAATTCATAACAGCCAGGAAATGGAAGCAATCTGTATGCCCATCAACTGACGGATGGATAGAGAGAGGAAACAGGGTGCATAGACCCAATCAGATTCTAGCACTAGGAGGATATGAAGTCCTGCTATTTGCAGAGACAGGTATGGACCTGGAGGCAATTATGTTACGTGAAATAAGTCGGGCACAGAATGATGGGTTCCACATAGCCTCACTTAGCTCTGAAATCAAGAGCTGATCTCCAGAAGTTGAGAATGGTACAGGTTTCCAAAGACAGGGTAAAGGCGTGATGAGAGAGGAGTGGGGAAAGGGTCTAAACACGTACAAAACTATAATTTGGCAAGACCAAGGAATCCTAATGCGGTTTTACGCAAAGAGTGGCTAAGACAAGAACAACTTCACATCAGTCTAAAAGCCACAAGAGTGCTAGGAACTTAGCACAAAAGAAGGGTGCTGCCTGGAATGGGGAGCCACTGCGTCTGACCTCGGCCACTACAAAACCAGTCCTGATAAACATGAGTAAACAAAGCTAGAAGAGGGGTACTTTGAAAGTTTCATCATAAACAAATGATAATTGTTTGAGGAAATAAATGTTTCACCTGATCTAAACACCATGCAGTATATGTTAGTCACGTCTCGTTTCTGTGACACAGACATGACAGAGACAGTCTACAGGAGGGAATTGCGTTGGCTCATGGTTTAGGATGAGATGCAGTCCATCCTGGTAAAAAGAGCATGGCTGTGGGAGCATGTGGCAGCTGGCCACGTGTCCACAGTCAGGAAGCAGAGGGAGGTAAATGCTGAAATTCAGTCATTTCCTTCTTTCCCCACATTTTTTATTAAGTTTAAGTCTCCAGCCAAGTTAGGTCTTCCATCAGTTACACCTTTCTGGGAACCCATTCAGAAGTGTGTCTCCTGGGTGACTCCAAATCCAATCAAGTTGGCAGAGAAGACAAACCTTCATGGTGTACATCAAAACATAACATGGGATCCCATTAATATGTCTGATAATTACGGGTTTTTTTTGGGTTTTTTTTTTGGTTTTTTTTCGAGACAGGGTTTCTCTGTGGCTTTGGAGCCTGTCCTGGCACTAGCTCTGTAAGACCAGGCTGGTCTCGAACTCACAGAGATCCGCCTGCCTCTGCCTCCCAAGTGCTGGGATTAAAGGCGTGCGCCACCATCGCCCGGCTCTGATAATTACGTTTTGTATCAGTTAATGGATGAATAATATATTAAAAGCAAAAATCGATTAGACTTATAATCTTGGACCAGGGTGTTATATAATGTTATTTTTCATAAATTTAATGAGAACTTTCTTAATATAATCTGATGGAGGAAGGTCACTGGTTGATTAAATAAAGAAGCTGCTTGCCCTGATAGGTTAGAATGTAGGTGGGAGGAGTGAACGGAGCAGAACGCTGGGAGGAAGAGGAAGTGAGCTCAGAGACTCGACAGCTCTCCTCTCAGGGGCAGACGCCTCAGAGAGACACGATGCTCCACTCTTTCAGGCAGAGGCAAGAGCTCTGCTCTCTGAGGCACACGCGATGAAGCTCCGACCAGGATGGACGTAGGCTAGAATCTCCTTGGTAAGCCACCTTGTGGGCTACAGCAGATTATTAGAGATGGGCTAGTCCAGGTGCGAGAGTTAGCTTAGAAGAGGCTAGATAGAAATGGCCAAGCAGTGATTAAATGAATACAGTGTCCATGTAATTATTTCGGGTAAAGCTAGCCTTGTGGGCAGCGGGGTGCTGGGGACGCAGCCCCGCCACTCCTATTACTACAATAACCTGTATCTAAATCTATATTAAAGGCCTCACAGCCGGGCGGTGGTGGCACACCCCTTTAATCCCAGCACTCGGGAGGCAGAGGCAGGCGGATCTCTGTGAGTTCGAGACCAGCCTGGTCTACAAGAGCTAGTTCCAGGACAGGCTCCAAAACCACAAAGAAACCCTGTCTCAAAAAAACAAAAAAAAAAAAAAAAAAAAAAAAGGCCTCATTATCAAAGCCCGATTTTGAAGAGTTTTATTTGTAACATCCTATAAAAGGCATTTATTGCAAGTACCACTGAATCTTCCAGAAACAGACAGCCCTTTCAGCCCAGCTAGGCTTCCTCATCTTCTCTTCTGGGATCTAAAAATCTCTATCAGTGCCACACCAATGTTAAGCTGCCTTCGATTTGAAGGGTAGCAAACCCCTGGAAAAGTCAGAATTATCTATCATTCCGCAGAGTGGATCAATACTGCTCTGTGCTTGGATGGCCACTCCGGAGAGCTCACATCCTCACAATTAGCTTTCCATAAAATAATCGAAAATCAGTCAGACCAATACCGGATTAGGGCAAACCGAGTGCAGACTACAGTTCCAGTGCAATCTGTGATGTTCTAGCGATGAATTCAAGGCACTTTTACCCAACATTCTTCCCTCCACAAATGTTTTTAGATCATCTGCTATGTCAAGGGACCCACGCCATGTGGCTAAAGGGACAAAACAGCAAAGCATTTTGATTTACTCTCAAACTATTTACAGTTTAATACATACAGAGACTTGTATGCAAGACCAAATGATCTTACATTTGAAGAGGAAAGACACTAGAAGATGGATTTTCCCCCTCATTATTCATGACTTCCATCCAGCCCCACTTTGTCCTTTCTTGCCCATCCACAGTCCTAAAAGACATCTCTTCACCTCTTTCCCAGGTGTGGTCTGAACACCTCTTCCTAAGGCCAGAAAACTCCTGAAATAAACAGTGAAGAAGTGAGAAAAAAAACTTTCCAGGCGGTGGTGGCGCACACCTTTAATCCCAGCTCTTGGGAGGCAGAGGCGGGTGGACCTCAGTGAGATCGAGGCCAGCCTGGTCTACAACACGAGTTCCGGGACAGCCAGGACTGTTACACAGAGAGACCTGTCTCAAAAAACCAAAAGAAGAAGAAGAGGGAGAGGAGGAGAAAAAGGTGGAGAAGAAGAAAACTGATATAGACAGAATAGTCATCAAAAAATAAGAGTTCAATGATGCACACATAAGAAAATGTTATGATGAGCTGGACGGTGGTGGCGCAGGCCTTTCATCCCAGCACTCAGGAGGCAGAGGCAGGCAGATCTCTGTGAGTCTAAGGCCAGCCTGGTCTACAGAGCTAGTTCAAGGATAGCCAAGGCTACATAGAGAAACCCTGTTTCGAAAAACTAGAAAAGAAGAGAAAATGCCATGAGGAAGCGTAACACCTTGCATGTATAACCTAAAAATCTAATAAAACATTTTTAAGACAGAAACATCACCTGAAGAGGTTTTTAATTTTATGTTCAGCCGCTGATTCTCCTTATTGTCTAACCTAATGGTCTTAAATATCAGCCGTGGACTGGCAATTCCAGTTTTTTCCAGTTTATTATATTACCAGTTTTAAAACAATATCAAGAAATTTGTTTTATCCAAAACATTGCTTTGGGGTGTGGCTTCTCTGTTCACTACAAAAAGAATATGGGGCCATTGTAATAGGAGGCACAGCACCGTGTCGTCTCTGTAAGAAGATCCTTTGCAGGTGAAAAGCAAGCAAACAAACAAATCAAAACAACAAAAGCAAAACATTGCTTTACATTTTGTTCTTATGAAGTAGTCCATTATTCTTGATTAATTGATGTTGTCCATGGCAACTTACTGGGTAATTTAAAAATACTCTGTAACAGCCCCCATAAAACTGACACCCTGTTGGAAGTGCCAAGGCACCATTCTGACCTAAGAGCCCAGCAATACCTGAAGAGGCCAGAAGATGGCATCAGATACTCCTGAAATGGAGTTACATATAATTGTTAGCCAATGTGATGCCAGGAATTGACTCCTAGTTCTTGTGGAGGAGCTCTGATCCACTGAGCCATCTCACCAGCCCCTCGTGGATAATTTTGCAGGATACCTAAGATCTCTCGTCTACCATATGTTTTATTCTGGCCAGATCCTTGGGGGCTGGAAATGGCTCTAGTGGTTAAGAACACATACTGCTCTTGCAGAGGCTCCAAGTTTGGGTCCCAGCACCCATGTTAAGTCAGCTCAGATACACACAAAACTCAAATTTCATAGGACAGGATGCCCTCTTGTGGGCATACATAGACATAATTAGAAATATTAAAAAAATTATTTCACCAGATACTTAGTTTTTTTAACCATATACTAATCATTAAATAATGCAGCGACCAAACAGATGTCCTCTGAACCACTATTTTCTCATTTCAAACATTGCTCTAGGGGCTGGAGAGATGGCTCAGTGGTTGTGAGCAATTGCTGCTCTTGCAGGGGAGCAGCGATTGGTTCCCAGCACTCACGTGATATCTTAAAACCATCCATAACTCCGGTTTCCTGAGATCCTATACCCTCTTCTGGCCTCCAAGGGCACCATGCAAACATGCAGTGCTCTTACATACACGCAGGAGAAATGCTCATACACATAAAAATTAATTTAAAAATTTACTATGGCAGCCGAGCAGTGGTGGCACGCACCTTTAATCCCAGCACTTGGGAAGCAGAGGCAGGTGGATTTCTGTGAGTTCAAGGCCAGCCTGCTCTACAAAGTGAGTTCCAGGACAAGCCAGGACTGTTTCACAGAGAAGCCCTGTCTCAAAAACAAACAAACAAAAACACAATTTAATATGGCTACTACTTAAGTATTTACATACAGTGTTGACCCCGTTTGAGCTTCTGATACGTACAAGCTCTAATTCTGGTTTTAAGGCATTTCCTTGTGTGGCAGTTTGAATGAGTCTGGCCCCACATATGTTTGAATACTTGGTCCCCAGTTGTTGGAACGTGGTAAGGATTAGAAAGTGTGACCTTGTCAGAGGAGGTGTGTCATTGGGGATGGGCTTTGAGGTTTCAAAAGACTCATACCATTCCCAGTGTCCCCGCTCTGCCTTCTGCTTGCTGATCAAGATGTGAGTTCCCAGCTGTTCTTTCCACCATGCCTTTGTTCTGCCATTATGAACTCCAAGCCCTCTGAAACCATAAGCCCATCAGGCCTAAATGCTCTCTTTTGTGAGTTGCCTTGGCCATGGTGTGTGTTATCACAGCAATAGAACAGTGCCTAATAGCCCTGGTCTACTAAGAGTGCATAGAAAAGAGATGAGCCGGGCTGTGGTGGTGCACGCCTTTAATCCCAGCACTTGGGAGGCAGAGGCAGGCGGATCTCTGTGAGTTCGAGACCAGCCTGGTCTACAAGAGCTAGTTCCAGGACAGGCTCCAAAACCACAGAGAAACCCTGTCTCAAAAAAAAAAAAAAAAAAAAAAAAAAAAAAAAAAGAAAAGAAAAGAGATGATAAGCATCTACGCCATGATGGTTCCTTTTTAGCACCTATGTATAATTAAAAAAAAGTACAGAAAGTAAATGCTGTGCTCACATGTGAAGTCTTTTTTAGAAAATAAAATTATTTTTTACAGTGCAAATGAGAGCAAACAGTTTGTATACAGGTAGTGCATAATATTTAATACAAATCTAAACCACTAAGAACAACTGCTGATGGTGTCTTCTAGGCATTGACCAATACCACCAACTTTTTTAGATGCATTCTTTCCTCCCAAGTAGTCAAAGATGCAACAGACATTATT
Organism: Microtus ochrogaster; assembly: GCF_000317375.1. NCBI lineage: Eukaryota > Metazoa > Chordata > Mammalia > Rodentia > Cricetidae > Microtus > Microtus ochrogaster. The sequence goes on along the minus strand of NC_022012.1, from coordinate 48,030,501 downwards.
TTAACTTTTCAAAGACTTCAGAAATAGATTAGGCCACTGCCATTTGTTTTTCACAAATTCAAAGAACAAAAAATTACCATTACCTGTTTATTGTCAGTTAAGAACCAGTCATGGGGCTAGAAGGATGACTCAGAGGGTTGAACTCTTGCTAGACAAACACAAGGACCAGAGTTCAGATCCCGGCACCCTCAAAGTAAGCCATGTGTGGGCCCAGGCCAGAGCATAACTCCAGCAAGGTCGGGGGAGGGCGGTGGCAGAAGGATTGCTAGGACTTTCTGGCTATCAGCTCAGACAAAAGGAACCATGAAAAAAAGCCCAGTTGCCCATGCAAGGACCCCCGAGTCTAATCTTCTCCTCTGGGTTGTGTTGTTGGCCACAGAAGAGCGGGGCCTTATAGGCCCCTGTAGTGAATAGAAAGAGATTGACAGAGGCATGGATGGTCCAATCCTTTACCTCTTCTTCCCCTGCTAAAGGGATTCTTCTGGACCGGTGTGGTGCTGTAACAGGAGATTCTGGCTCAGTAAATTACTGTTGGAGGTGGCATCTGCTATGTGGTTTCCAGTGCCTGGTGGCGTTGCACGGAAAACCCCTCCAAGGCCAGTGGGCTGCCTGGTCTGGAAGACTGAACGGGAAGCTCACTGAACTGAGCGATGCTGAGGTTGAGGAAACCTCTACAGCAAGATGGGAAAGGTTCGTGTCTTCATTTCATTCACTTGCCGTGATAAAATGCAGTGAATTCATGTCCAGGAGCCAGGAACCCAGGGACTGGCAGCATCCACTTTTAGGTCCAGGTCTTTCCATACCAATAAAGCAGTCAGGACAATGCCTTATTGAGAGTTAGCCCTTCTCTCATTGAGTCTCCTCTCAGGTGATTCTCGAACATGTCCTTGACAACTGGAATTAAGCATCGAGATAATGTTGAAAGAGTTGCATTTGTAGGTACAGCAGATACAGGGCTGTGAGAGCCTGCACCTTTGGCAGTTGTGTGTGAAGAGGAATTCTGAAGAGACGTGTCACAGGGGGAAGGTTGGTCGTGGATGAGACAGTTCCACCTCGGTCGTGTCTGATTAGACTTTTGAGTGATATCAAAGGTACCAAAGCTGTCGGGCGATGGTGGCGCACGCCTTTAATCCCAGCACTCGGGAGGCAGAGGCAGG
>NC_022012.1:48020497-48028919 GCF_000317375.1 Microtus ochrogaster | reverse complement strand
TTCTCCCACTCCAGGCAGATGCAGGTTAAGATCATTCCTGGTAAGCCAGCTCGTGAGCTACATGGATATTAGAAATGTGTTAGTCCAGGTGTGAGAGTTAGCCGAGAAAAGGCTAGATGTAATGGGCCAAGCGGTGTTTAAAAGAATACAGTTTCCATGTAATTATTTCGGGTATAAAGCTAGCCGTGCAGGCGGCCGGGTGCTGGAGATGCAGCCCTGCCGCTCTTATTTCAAAAATCTTACAACACATGCTGACAGACCGCAAGGCTCTGAGTGCATCTTCTGACAGGATACAGGCTCCACAAGCACTGGCACTGGCCCTGGAGAGCCCCACAGGAAGTGCTATTGTGGGTGATGACTTTACTGGCCTTACCAAACGTCCCCCAAGGATTTCAGCCATTTGGAAACCTCCAGTTCACTCGGTGCAAAGACAGAAAGACAACAGAGAAAGATTTCTTGGACCACACACTAGCCAAGTGTGAACCATGTTCTGCATTCTCTCGTTTTGTCTGTTTTTTTTTTCTTGTTCTTTATCCCCAATCTGAATTTAGTGCCAACACAATAGGTACAACAGGAAAAGCTGCCATCATCTCTTCTGAGGGCTCCGTGCAAGGAGGGCAGTCCACTGGGCCAGCCTTTGCGCTGGGACTGAAGTAAACAGCAGAGCTAGTTTATAATGACTAAGAGGAAAGGATGTTCAGTGCTGAGATTTAAAAAGTGGAACTTTGAAGAGAGTCTGAGGGGGGCATTCCATTATGGTGGGGAAGGTGTGAGTGACAGCAGGGACAGGAGACTGGCCGGCCATAGCGCATCCATAATTAAGAAGCAGGGGGAGAGAAATCTCAAGTTTGTGCTGTAGGATAGGCTTCCTCTGGCCTGTAGCTTCTCTGAATAGCCTCCAGGAAAGTGTGTTGTTGTGGAATATTATTTTAAGATGGGTTACATTCATTTATGCTGTGTAATATATGTTTAGTGATGCAAAGATGTGTTGCATTCTTTTATGCTGTGTTACTTTGCCTGTCTAAAACACCTGATTGGTGTAATGAAGAGTGGAATGGCCAATAGCTAGACAGGAGAAAGGATGGGGGGGATGGCGGGCAGAGAATAAATACGAGGAGAGAGAGGAATGAGAAAAAGAGAAGGAGAGGAGGACATCAGAGGCCACCCACCTACACACCCAGCAATGGAGTAAGAAGGAAAGAAGGGTATACAGAATAGAGAAAGACAAAAGCCCAGAGGCAAGCCGGGTGGTGGTGGCGCATGCCTTTAATCCCAGCACTCAGGAGGCAGAGGCAGGCGGATCTCTGTGAGTTCGAGACCAGCCTGGTCTACAAGAGCTAGTTCCAGGACAGGCTCCAAAACCACAGAGAAACCCTGTCTCGAAAAACCAAAAAAAAAAAAAGCCCAGAGGCAAAAAAATAGATGGACTAATTTAAGAAAAACTGGCTGGAAACAAGCCTAGCTAAGGTCAGGCATTCATAAGAAAGACTAAGCCTCTGTGTGTGCATTTATTTGGGAGCTGAGTGGTGAGCCCCCAATGAACAAAAAGCTCAGCATAAAAAATAAGCAACTAGCCAGGTGGTGGCGATGATGCACGCCTTTAATCCCAGCACCCAGGAGGCAGAGGCAGGTGAATCTGTGTGAGTTTGAGGCCAGTCTGGTCTACAAGAACTAGTTCCAGGACAGCTAGGACTGTGACATAGAGAATCCCTGTCTTGAAAAACAAAAAAAACAAAAACAAAACAAACAAACAAAAAACCAACTAGTGTGTGTGTGTGTGTGTGTGTGTGTGTGTGTGTGTGTGTGTTTGACGGAGAGAGAAAGAGAGACAGAGAGCACAGAAACTAGGAGAAGGGACAAAGTAAATGTCCCTCCAGTGGTTTTAAACTTCAGTTTCCAGATTCATGAAAAAATAAAAAAATAAACATGTGTTGTAAGTCACTTTTTTTGTGAAACACTGCTATAGCAGACCTGGAAAATGACTATATTATAAACTCAAGAAGGCATGGAAGAAATGTCTGAGGTACTAGAAGTGACTGTCCTGTCCACTTGCTCCATGCTACCTCCAATTCTAAAATTTGAAAGGAAAATAAAAATGTAGTGCATAGAATGTAACTCGGGAGAGATACAAGAGACGGTCACTTTTAGGGCTTGTCTCAATGTTAGAGCTCTTGCTCCATATATGAATCTTCGTACTTTTATGGTTTATAAAGTACCCATAGTGGGAGAAGAGGAAGAGGAGCAGGAGGGAAAGTGGGAGTCGTACAAAACAGTAGGGGAAATCTAACATTGAGCGCTCTGGCCTTTGGAAAGAGGGAATGCTCACTAGGAGAACTGAGAGGGAAACTGGGCGCTAAGCAGGATATTAGCTCACAAGTGGAACACAGCAGTCCCATCCACAGAAGAATCTGTATTCCCAGTAACCGGGATCGCAATAGCCATAAAATATGGTCTCTTCTTCTTCTTCTTCTTCTTCTTCTTCTTCTTCTTCTTCTTCTTCTTCTTCTTCTTCTTCTTCTTCTTCTTCTTCTTCTTCTTCTCTGGGTTTTTTGTTCATTTTCTTAGAAAAGGTCTCACTCTGCAACCCACGCTGCTCTCAGCACCACAGCAATCCTCCTGCCTCAGCCTCCTGTGTGTTAAAGATTTAACTTTCCGGGCTATTTATTTTACCAGCCTCAGAACTGTATCTTGGTCCCAGTGTTCATTAGCAATGCGTCATCCTAGAGTGGCCGTTCCTGCTGGATGCTGTTCACTCTGAGAGATAATGAATGTATTTTTAGTTTTCCTCTCAGGGCCAACAAATTCTGGGAATGCCTTAGTGTAGCTTTCTTTGCTAAACCCCTCCTCACTTAGGAATATGTTCGAGAGCACCTATTCAAAATGTCGAAGAGGGAAAAGGCAAAATGGGAAATGCATAAGGAAGCTGGTCTTATTGCCTGGTATTGTTGCATATTTGAAAGCTGCAGTGGACTTTACCACATCACTATGCAAATACAAAAGAGCTTTGAAAACTTTCCATGCACAAGCGGAAAAAAAATCTTTGAAGGTTTGGGGTATAATGGAGCATCATTGCAAAGTGCGGCCGTTAGTAGATAGCACTTGAAGAATTTGGGCATGCAGCGCCAAGCGCACATAAAGATGGTCTTTTAAGTTACAGACTTGAACGTATTGAACTACTGACAGTTTTGAAAAGTATAGGAGGAACTAGAGCAGAACAAAGAACTCAGAAGGCAAGTGCAGCGTCATCCTTGCGCACAGCGTCAGCCTCACGCAGCGACATCAGCCTCGCGCAGCGTCAGCCTAGCGCAGCCTCATCCTGTATCAATCACGTGCGAAGCATCCTTTAATGTTCCTTACAATTATCCTCATCAGCTCAGATCACTTGTCAGCAAAAATTAAATGGCAGGGCTAGCGTGATCTTAGCTCCCGCCTTTACCAAACACTCTTCAAGACATTTACTGATGCACTGCTGTGTGTTGTTATAAATAATTAAAACCAAATAAATTCAGTATCCTTAAATAAATAATTTAAACACTTGTCGAAATAAATCAGATAAGAGTATTCTGAGGTTTAATGTATTTTATTTTCAAACTTTGATCTACTAGTTTTCTTCTTAGATCAGAAAAAAAGTTAAACTTTGAGTTCATATGTAGTAGATATCGTCATCTTTACTGCCCCGTCCGTGAAGACACACTGTGAGCAGTGAGATGACTCAGGAGATGAACTCGTGCCAAGCCTGGGGACCCGAGTTCAATCTGCGGGACCCACGTGGTGGAGGGAGAGAGCTGACTCCCCCGACAAGTTAAGTTGTTCTGAGGTTTCGACATGTAGGCTGTGACTTGAGGAGAGAGAGAGAGAGAGAGAGAGAGAGAGAGAGAGAGAGAGAGAGAGAGATTGGAAAGCAAATTTAAATCAACAAGTAAGAACTTAAAAGCCATTTAAGAGGGGCTGGAGAGATGGCTCAGTGGTTAAGAGAATGGTTGCTCTTCCAGGGGATCTGGGTTCAATTCCCAGCACCCATGTGGTGGCGGCACACAATCTATAACATCAGTTCTAAGGGATCCAGGGACCCAACACTGTGTTCTGGGCTCCACAGACACCAGGCGTGCACATGATGCATGTGCATACATGTGGGGAAAACACTTATATAAAGTGAAAATAAATCCTTTTTGTTTGTTTTCAAGACATGGTTTCTCTGTAGCTTTGGAGCCTGTCCTGGAACTTGCTCTTGTAGACCAGGTTGGCCTCGAACTCACAGAGATCTGCCTGCCTCTGCCTCCTGAGTGCTAGGATTAAACAGATGTGCCACCACTGCCTGGCAAATAAATCACTTTTTAAAATATTTATTTATTTATTATGCATACAATATTCTGTCTGTGTGTATGTCTGCAGGCCAGAAGAGGGCACCAGACCTCATTATAGATGGTTGTGAGCCACCATGTGGTTGCTGAGAATTGAACTCAGGACCTTTGGAAGAACAGGCAATGCTCTTAACCACTGAGCCATCTCTCCAGCCCCTAAATAAATCATTTTTATTTACTTATTTATTTATTTTTTTGTTTTTTTAACCACTTGTGGTGAAAAATAAATCATTTTTAAAGCTGTTTATGAAACCTGGATTTCCCACAAGTTGGAAGCACCCATCAAATAGTATTTTCATAGAACTTATTTCTAAATTTCCAAATTTTAGTTTAATATATTATTCATGATCTCAATGTATAAATAGTATATTTATATATATACACTATTTTCTTTATATATGTATTCATTTTTCTAAATAGGTATTATGGATTGAATCCAGAGCTTTGTATGCACTAAGCACTTATACCACTAAGGTATATGCTGAGTTATACCTCGGCTGTTAAGTGTATTAATAGATAAGTGCATGTGTTCTGAGTATCAAGAAATTACTGGGCTGGAGAAATGGCTTGTGGCTAAGATTACACGCTGCTCTTGCAGAGGAGCTGAGTTCCCAGCACCCACATCAGGAGGCTCAGAACCATTTGTAGCTTCAGCTCCAGGGAGAATCCGACACCTCTGTCCTCTGCATTCATGTGGAAAAACTGTTGCGCACGCATGCACGCGCACACAATTAAAAATAACTCTTTCTTGCAAAAGAAATTATAATGGCAATTTACAAGATGGATAGATGACTCAGCCTATATAATATGTCCAGGAAGCATGAGGGTCCATGTTCCGATCTACAAGAAACATGCAAAAAGCATCACATACATGCCTATAATTCTAGCTCTGGGTGGTAGAGATAGGAGAATTCCAGTGGCTCAGTGGCTAGCCAGTCTAGTCAATCAGTGAGCTCCAGGTTTGGTGAAAGACCCTATCTCAAAAAGTAAAGTCAGATACCGGGTGGTGGTGGCCCACACCCTTAATCTCAGCATTTGGAAGACAGAGGCAAGTGGTTCTCTGAATTTGAGGCCAGTCTGGTCTACAGAGTGAGTTCTAGGATAGCCCGGGCTACAGAGAAACCTTGTCTCAAAAAAGAAAAAAAGTGGGGGGATAATAGAGGGGGATAGCTACCATCAGTGTATGTCTGGCCTTCACACACATGTACTGCATGTGAACCTGTATGTGTGTGTATGTATGTATGGATATGTATATATATAAACCTTTTACACACAAACACACACAAAATAAATTAGAAATTTATTAAAACATATGTATTATAAGCTCCCTAACAAAGTATGAAAATACTGACCGCTGTAACGACACATGGATTTATAACTATGATTAAGACATCCCTGGGTTGGGATGAAGGTAGAAATGGCCCTGTCTTTGTTACTTTTTAATTGCTGTGACAAAACACTATGATCAAAGCCACCCTCAATTGGTGTGGGAAGTCCTTCTATGTGTTGCTTTTATTGGTTAATGAATAAAGAAACTGCTTTGGACCTATAGCAAAGGCAGAACTTAGGTAGGCAGGGAAAGCTAGGCTGAAAGCTGAGAGGAAGAAGGGCAGAGCCAGAGAGACAACACGGAGCCGCCACTAGAGACAGAGTTGCTGAAACTTTGCCGGCAGACTACGACCTCGTGGTGATGCACAGATTACTGGAAATGGGTTCAATTAAGATGTAAGAGTGAGCCAATAAGAAGTTAGAGCTAAGCTGGGCAGTGAGTGGTGGCTCACGCCTTTAATCCCAGCACTTGGGAGATGGAGGCAGGTGGATTTATGTGAGTTTGAGGCCAGACTGGGCTACAATAGCTAGTTCCAGGACAGGCTCCAAAGCTACAGAGAAACCATGTCTTGAAAAACCAAAAAGAAGAAGAAGAAGAAGAAGAAGAAGAAGAAGAAGAAGAAGAGGAGAAGGAGGAGGAGGAGGAGGAGGAGGAGGAGGAGGAGGAGGAGGAGGAAGAGGAGGAAAAGAAGGAGGAAGAGGAAGAGGAAGAAGAAGATGTTGTTGTTAGAGCCAATAGGCCAAGCAGTGTTTTAATTAATACTGCTTCTGTGTGATTATTTTGGTTCTGGGTGGCCAGGACAAACAAGCAGCTCCTCCTCCTACACTCAATGAAACCCCACACCTCCTAAACCTCCCCAGTGTCACCAATTGGGTTCCCAAGTATTCGGATGCCTGAGAATGTGCGGGACATCTCACTCAAAGGACTTCAGCCACTTTTCCTGAGAACTAAGTTATGATTAGTACTTGAACAGAAACTTTGCCAGAATTTGTGTTTCATTCTGCAGACTGTGGGCAGTAGTTCAGAAGTCTGCAGTTTTGTTTTGAGCAGTAGAGAACTAAGAATATCACCCTGTAGAAAAACAAGCAGAAAAGAAATTTCAGTGGTGAGCAGGGCCCACTTGTGCAGAGAAGAAACCAAAACAAAGGAAGTGTCTATGTGGTCTATGGACCTGGGTCAAGGCTTGGCAAGGGGAAGGAAGAGATGGAAGATACCTCAAGATTTGGGGTTGTTTTCTTATTACTGAATGAACCGGGTGGTGAGACAGGCAGATCTTTGTGAGTTTGAGGCCAGCCTGGTCTACAGAGGGAGTTCAAAGACAGACTCCAAAGCTACAGAGAAACCCTGTCTCAAAAAACAAAAACAAAGTAAGAGAAAGAGAGTGATATCAGAAACATTTTCTGTTTTGATTAACTGAAACAAGGTCTCAACCTCGAGCCCCTCCCACCCCAGCCTCTAAGTGCTGAGTTTACACAAGTGTGTACCAACCTGACTGACTGCCTTTGTAAAGGAACTCTGCCAACAGAAACATAACACATTAGGGGACACAGAGAGATAAATGTCCAGATGTTTTTTAATTAAACACACTTAGCTCATCTAAGAGAGATGAATGCTAATAAAATACACATTCACTAATATTTCAATTAATAATGAACACAGAATATCTAGAAAGGATAATATGAAATTGTCTATAATAGCTAAATCACCTGTGCTAGTGACCTGAACCAATTACATAACTGCATCCTTAAGAAATTAATTTAATTAGAACAGAAGAGATGGCTCAGTGGTTAAGAGTTCATATTGCTTTTTTGGAGGAACTGAATTCTGTTCCCAGCACTCATGATGGATGGCTCACAACTGCCTGAAACTCCAGCTCCAGGGAATTAGCGACCTCTTCTGGACACTGAGAGCATCAGCACTCACACATGCATATAATCACACAGACACACACACACAGACACACACATATATATTATATATATACAACCACACACATATACACAGAATGAAAAATAAAATAAATTTTGAGCTGGGCGGTGATAACACATGACTTTAACCCCAGCACTTGGGAGGCAAAGGCAGGCAGATCTCTTAAGTTTGAGACCAACCTAATCTACAAAGTGAGTGCCAGGACTACATAAAAAAGCCCAGTCAGCCAGAGCCAAGCTAACAAGTAGAGTACATGGCCCAGCCTGGAGGCCAACGTCTGTAATCCCAGCATTTGGGAGGGTGAAGCAGGAGGATTGCCAAGGTTAAAGTCAGTTTGAACTTCACAATGAGACACTGCCTCAAGCCAAGAAAAAAAAATTATACAGATGACTTCTAATTATTCACTTAGCACATTCAGAGTCTCTGAATTCTAATTGAATTGGCCCCATCTCTATATTAATTCAAGCAATAATTATGTTTGGAATTATTGTCCTGTATAAGTCTATTGTGGGTAGACTCTTGCCTACCACTGGGCATCACTATGCAGTCACCATATTGGTGAATTTTTATGGTGCCACCAAATTACTAGAAGAATTTGAAAAGTTGATATTAAGACCTGGAGCTGGATGGTAGAATGGCAATAGACTTGGAGGTTAGGCAAACTTAGACCCAAAGAATGCTGAAAAGATGCCATGAATGGATATATGCACATATATGACTGATTAATTAATACTGTTTATAAAGGTTAATAAAATTCTGACCAGCCGGGCGGTGGTGGCACACGCCTTTAATCCCAGCACTC
>NC_022012.1:48018572-48019961 GCF_000317375.1 Microtus ochrogaster | reverse complement strand
AAAAAAAAAAAAAAACAAATACATACGTCAATTAATTAAAGAGCATTGAATCATGATCACCACTTACTACGTGTCAAATACTATCCTCATTTTATACAAGAAGACACTGTGTTAGGGAGCTCCTATAAACTGTCCAATGTGTCCGATCGTTAATAAGTGATCATTTCAAACCTAGACTTGGCTGGTCTTTGTGTCTGGAATGCCACTGAGTGGCGCTGGTGGAAATGCAGAGCAAGGTGTTAAAAACATCTGCCACTCAGAAGTGAAGTCTTAGGGTCTATTAACAGTAAATCAGGGTCTTATTAATTTACAAAACATCCGTTTATATGTGGAGACACAAAGGCATAAGTTTATTAGCTTATGCCAGTGGTCATCATCATACAAACAGATCCTGCCTCTAAATGTCAGCCTGACACTCAACCTTGGATTCCATCCATTACACTGTACTGCCTCCAAGTGTAGCTAAGCTGCAATAGCAAAGCAAAAGTTAAATCACCTCCATTCTTTTAGGCTAGTGTTATCCACATTCACACACTTGGAAGCCAAAAGTAACCCAACAGATTCTCAGTTTAAGTGACCATTTAGGAAACTTTTTGTAAGTTATTTTATAGCCTGATATTTCTGAGCTATCAGTGATTGTTTCTTTTTTTTTTTTTTTTTTGGTTTTTCGAGACAGGGTTTCTCTGTGGCTTTGGAGCAGTGATTGTTTCTATATGACATATGAAATATTTATTCAGGGCAGGAGAGAGGGCTCTGTGGTTAAGAGCACTGGTTGTTCTTCCAGAGGATCTAGGTTGGGATTCCCAGTACCACTGGTAGCTCACAACCATCTGTAAGTCCAGTTTGAGAGGATCCAATGCCCTCTCTGGCCTCCACAGGCATCGGGCATACATGTGGAACATAAAGATATATGCAGGCAAAACATCCATACTCATAAAACAAGACTTAAAAGAAAGACTCAGAAATCTGAAATGACTTAATTTTTAGCTTTTTGTGGTAAGAAGACACAGACAAGTTAGAGTAAGAGCTAGGACCTGAAGACAACGCAGTTGTTAAGAGTGCTTGTTCTATAGCCGCTAGGATCAGAGATCAAATCCCAGCACTGACGTAAAAGTCAGGAATCCCTATAAATAAACACTGGACCCCCAGTTCTGAGGGAGCAAAAGATGCAAGTGTTGCTTGGGATTGACCATTTACAACCTATCTGAGATGTGAACTCCAGAAGAGAGCCTGCCTCTAAAAGTTAGGCAGAGTGGTTAAAAAGGATGCCTAGTGCCCTCTTCTGACCTCTTTGCATACACAGGCACATGCGCCTGTGCACACACGTGTGTTCATACATTCATACAGATGCTCTCTCTCTCTCTCTCTCTCTCTCTCTCTCTCTCTCTC
>NC_022012.1:48015203-48018412 GCF_000317375.1 Microtus ochrogaster | reverse complement strand
TTGTAGACCAGGTTGGTCTCGAACTCACAGAGATCCGCCTGCCTCTGCCTCCCGAGTGCTGGGATTAAAGGCGTGCGCCACCATCGCCCGGTTTATTTTATTTATTTATTTATTTATTTATTTATTTTTGAGACAGGGTTTCTCTGTAACTTTGGAACCTGTCCTGGAACTCACTCTGTAGACCAGGCTGGCCTTGAACTCACGCAGAGGTTCACCTGCCTCTGCTTCCTGTGGTGCTAGGATTAGAGGCGTGCGCCGCCACTGCTCCTCTAGAAAGTGTGTTCCTAAGGAACAGAGAAACACAGCCAAAAACCCAGTCCATGCTCCTTGGACTTCCAGTCTGAAATACGTGGCACCAGAGAAGGCTCAGTATTGGGAGAAAGCCAATTCTCCCTCATCCCTCAATAACACTGATTCTTCCCTTCCTTCCTTCCTTCCTTCCTTCCTTCCTTCCTTCCTTCCTTCCTCCCTTCCTCCCTTCCTCCCTTCCTTTCCTTCTTTTTTTGTTTTGTTTTTATTTGGTGTATCGAGACAGGGTTTCTCTGTAGCTTTGAAGCCTGTCCTGGAACTAGCTCTTGTAGACCAGGCTGGCCTCGAACTCAGAGATCCACCTGCCTCAGCCTCCCAAGTGCTGGGATTAAAGGCACGGGCACCACCACTGCCCCGCCTTGTTTTTGTTTTTGTTTTTTCTGAGACAAGGTTTCTTTGTGGAGCCCTGGCTGTCCTGGAAGTAACTCTGTAGACCAGGCAGCCTTGAACTCAAAAAGATATACCTACCTCTGCTTCCTGAGTGCTAGGGTTAAAGGTTTGCACCACCACTGCCCAGCAACACTGATTTCTAGTTCCGTAGGTTTGGAACTAGAGCAAAATTTGCCTCTACTTTCACAGTTTAGAAGTTCCAACAAAACCGCTTCCTTTAATGATCACGAAATTCACAGCAATGATTTATACCTTAAGCTTTGAGTTATTTAATTTCCGGTGACGGGAAAAGTGAGGTAAGGAAAATGAGAGCGATCAATCCCCGAGTTCGCCGCCCTCACCAGAACTGTCAGGGCAATAGGGAAAAACTGCGTGCCGTCGATTTACATTTAATCTCTGTGATCACCAGTGCAGCTGGGCACTTCTTCAGCACTTAACTTCATATGGGCACAGCCCTCTCACAGGTATAATAACGTCATATAACACTCCTGGTGGAGCAGACAGACCTAATTTTGCCTCCTTTTTAAAAACCGTACCTTTGTGGCATGATACTGGCTTTGGACAAATGGATAACAGGTTACAAAATAACAAGAGCAGGTACAGCCACAAGGCAGTATCTGGGACTGGACGATGGTTCAGCGGTTAAGAACACTGGCTGGTCTCACAGAGGATCAGAGGACCTGGGTTCAGTTCCCGGCACCAACATAACTGCTGAGAGTCATCAAAACTCCATGACGGCTGCTGTATATACTGCATGCAGACTTAAATTCAGGCAAAACAAGACACTTATACACATAAAAATTAATTAATTAAGATACAGCTCCCACCAAAGCACCGCGACTCACTCGCGTGTCCTGTCTGGACAAATGTGGCGCATTTGTTGGCAATGTACACCATTGACGTCACTCTTACACGTTAGTTATCATTGTATCCGTTTTCTCTTGAAGTAGGCAAGCGACTTTCAGGTTACTGACGCCGGCGGAAATGAGCTGTAACTTCTGTCGTAATTTAGAAAAAAACGGCACTCGAGAGAAAGACGCCATGAAGACAGAGTTCATGTAGGGGATTTTTATTAAGGGAAAGGGAACTTAAAAGGCGGGAAGGTAGAGACAGACAGACAGAAAGAGTTAGATGGGAGGTGGGCAGGGCCCTTTAAAAGGGAACCTAGTGAATGTGCACATTAGGAGCTCTTAGTGGCTACAGCTGAGGGTGTGTACGCCAAGGTCAGGCCAGTGCACACGCCAGAAAACTAACAACTTCTGCTCAGTGTGGTAGTCATCCGGAGGGTCCACTTTACTGACGATATACTTAAGGTATTTTTTCAATATTGTTATAGATTTAAATCTCCAGTTCAGGATTCCCCCGTTATTTGTTCAGATTATCCAAATGCCTGGATGGTTATAGGATCACATAGACCAGCAATGGGACCGGGCATGGTGGCACATATCTTTAATCTTTATTTTTTTTTATTTTTTATCTAGTTTTTCGAGACAGGGTTTCTCTGTAGCTTTGGAGCCTGTCCTGGCACTAGCTCTTGTAGACCAGGCTGGCCTCGAACTCACAGAGATCCGCCTGCCTCTGCCTGCCGAATGCTGGGATTAAAGGCGTGCACCACCACCACCCGGCATCTTTAATCTTTAAACTCAGGTAGAGTTTGAGGCTAGTCTGGTCTATTGAGCAAGTTCCACAATAACCAGAGTTACCCAAAGAAATCCTGTCTTGAAAAGACAAACAACAACAACAAAAGATTGGAGGTGGGGAGGGAAGCTGAACATTAGCCCAGCTGAGAGGCGCAAAGGCCTTCGCAATGCAATGGCTGAAGGATCTTCATTCTTTGTCTTTCATTTAGGGACCATGGTTTTGCTACGTAGCTTAGGCTAGCCCGGCACATGAGTTAGTCCTCTTGCCTCAACCTTCCGAGTGTTAGGATCCCAGATATGGGCTACAGGTTAGTTTTTAATATTTAAGCACAGAGAAGTCAATAGAGGAAATCCAATCACTCAGATGCCCCTCGGCATCACAAAATAAAACACTGGCTAGAAAACATTTACACTAGTTTTTACATTTTCTCATTGGCTTTCTGACTTACTTTTTGTTTGTTTGTTTGTTTTTTGTTTTTGTTTTTTCTACACAGGGTTTCTCTGTGTAACAGCCCTGACTGTCTTGGAACTTGCTTTATAGACCAAGCTGGCCTGAACTCACTGAGTTCCACCTGTCTCTGACTCCTGAGTGCTGGGATTAAAGGCGTGCGCCACCACCACCCATCCTGATTTACTTTTTACTAGTAAATGTCATTCACAATCAGGTGTGGCAGCACACACCTTTATTTTTTTTAATAAAGATTTATTTATTTATTTATTTATTATGTATACAACATTCCATGTATGCTTGCATGCCAGAAGAGGGCACCAGATCTCATTATAGATGGTTGTGAGCCACCATGTGGTTGCTGGGAAGTGAACTCAGGACCTCTGGAAGAGCAGTCAGTGCTCTTAACCTCTGAGCCATCT
>NC_022012.1:48014199-48014752 GCF_000317375.1 Microtus ochrogaster | reverse complement strand
ACCAGGCTGGTCTCGAACTCACAGAGATCCGCCTATCTCTGCCTCCCGAGGCGTGCGCCACCATCGCCTAGCAACAATTGTTTATTGATATTTATTGAGCTCTAAATTTTTCTCTGCTGCCCTCCCTGCCTCTCCCCTCTCCCCTTCAACCCTCCCCCAAGGTCCCCATGCTCCCAATTTACTCAGGAGATTTTTGTCTTTTTCTACTTTCTACTTCCCATGTAGATTAGATTTACGTAAGTCTCTCTTAGTGTCCGCATTGTTGTCTAAGTTCTCTAGGATTGTGGTTTGTAGGCTGGTTTTCTTTTCTTTATGTTTAAAAACAATCTATGAGTGAGTACATGTGATTACTGTCTTTCTGTGTCTGGGTTATCACACTTAAAATAATGTTTTCTAGCTCCATCTGTTTTTCTGCAAAGTTCAAGCTGTCATTATATTTTTCTTCTGTGTAGTACTCCACTGTGTAAATGTACCACATTTTCCTTATCCATTCTTCAGTCCAGGGGCATTTAGGTTGTTTCTAGGTTTTGGCTATGACAAACAAAGCTGCTAT
>NC_022012.1:48001581-48013799 GCF_000317375.1 Microtus ochrogaster | reverse complement strand
ATTTCCTTAAGTGTCTTTCAGCCATTTTAGATTCCTCTGTTGAGAGTTCTCTGTTTAGGTCTGTACTCCATTTTTTATTGGATTATGTGATCTTTTGGTGTCCAAATTCTTGAGTTCTTTGTATATTTTGGAGTTCAGACCTCTGTCTGATGTGGTGTTAGTGAAGAACTTTTCCCATTCTGTAGGCTGTCGTTCTGTCTTGTTGACCATGTCCTTTGCTTTACAGAAAATTTTCAGTTTCAGGACGTCCCATTTATTGTTTCTCTCAGTGCCTGTGCTGCTGGAGTTCTATTTAGGAAGTGGTTCCCTGTGCCATCGCGTTCAAGTGTGCTTCCCACTTTCTCTTCTATAAGGTTCAGTGTGGCTGGCTTTATGTTTGAGGTCTTTGATCCATTTGGATTTGAGTTTTGTGCATGGTGATAGATATGGGTCTATTTTCATTTTTCTACATGTTGATATCCAGTTATACGAGCACCACTTATTAAATATGCTTTCTTTTTTCCATTTGATATATTTTGCTTCTTTATCAAATATCAGGTGTTCGGAGATGTGTGGATTGATATCCGGGTCTTCTATTCAGTTCCATTGGTCCTCCTGTCTGTTCTTATGCCACTTTGATATATTTTCTAGAGGTTTTTTTTAATACATTAAAGTAGGTGGATTAACTTGGTCACAGATTTTCTGCCAAAACTGGAACTTTCTGCAGTGGCTCCCACCAAGGATCTGGAGCTAGACTGTTGAGGGAGCTGCGTGAAGTGCCTGGAATCTCTTGTTCCTCACAGAGACTGATTAAACTTGAACCAAAGCTCTGATTTGAGCTGCTTGACTCTGGGTCTTGTTCAACTACCCAGTGTTTGACAGAGAGCTTGGAAGAGTTTACTAAATAGAGGGACAAAAATAATTTCATAAAATTAAAGTCAGATGGGATATATGTATTCATGTTCTTTGCAGTGTTTATGAAAATTATAATTGCTCTTCTAAATAGGAATTTTCCCTCTCTCCCCCTCTCTCTCTCCCTCTCTCTGTTGGTTTTTCGAGATGGGGGTTTCTCTGTAGCTTTGGAGCCTGTCCTGGATTAGCTCTTGTAGACTAGGCTGGCCTCAAACTCACAGAGATCCACCTGCCTCTGTTGGGATTAAAGGCGCGCGCCACCACCACCTGGCTCGTGTTGGAATTTTTTTTTTTTTCCGAGACAGGGTTTCTCTGTATCTTAGGATCCTGTCCTGGAACTAGCTCTTGTAGACCAGGCTGGTCTCGAACTCAAGTCTGTGATCTCTATCCGCCTGCCTCTGCCTCCCAAGTGCGGGATTAATGGCGTACACCACCACCGCCTGGCTTCGTGCCTAAATTATAACTGCAGGCCACCACGTCTGGTTTTTATGGAGCTGGGGGACTGTATCCAGGGTGTCATGTGGCTAAACAACTCTACCAACCAAGCTACATCCCCAGGCAAGAAAAGAACTTTTAATTTAGCTATCTTTAAATTTGAGGGAAGGGATGCGAGCATGATAGGATATCACCTAAATTTAAGTTCTACTTCGTTTAGTAGATCACTGGCCATATGCAAGTGGAGAGCAGGTGTCAACCGCGAATAGTGATGATTTGAACGCGCTTCTCAACGTTTCAAGTTTTTCCCAGGCTAGAGGGCCCCTCAGGGCTAGAACTGGGCCGTTTCTCTTACTTGTCTAATCTTGAAAACGCTGTGGCAAAAAGCAACAGGCAGTCCTTAACAGAAACAATCAGAACTAGTTCTGCTAATATGTTTCCTTCAGCAGAAAGCCGCCAACTGGACTATTCCGAAAAACACGGACACCACGAATCCACACACAGAAACACATTAGCGCCTGGAGGACTTCCGAGAAATCAGAGTCCTAATATGAGAAACCCACCAAAATGCGTGAGAGAAAATGATTCTCACTTCCCATTGGCTGAACTCTCTGGAGTTCACATTTTCATTGGTTGTTTTTGCTGTCACGTCTGTCCACTTCCTGGTCCGCTTCCAGCAACTGCAGGACTAAAGGGCTGTACTGAGTCTGGGGGTCTCTCAGATCCCGGTACCCTAGGCGGAGGCTCTCGCCAAGCTCCCAGTCCAGACCCCTCCGCCCCCGTGTGCTCGAGGGCCCGCCCCCAGACCGTCAGTTCCCTCCCCCTTATGGTTGGGGCCCCGCCCTCAGCCCAAGACACCGCCTCTGGAAATATATCCCCGCCCCGAGCCCGTGATCAAACCTCTTACCTGCGATCCTGCCCTGACTTGTAGCCCCGCCCTCATCTTCAAGCCCCGCCCCCAGACGGTATCATGTCCACGCCCCCTGCCCGCGGTCCCTCCCTTCCCTCCCCAGAGGGCGGCGACCAGGCGGCGGCCGCAGCCGCAGGAAGATGCTGGAAGCGGGCGGGCGCGCACCGCGGAGGTGCTGAAGGGACAGTTCCCGCGGCAGAACTTGCCCCTGAGCGCGTGGAGCACCAAGCGATGGAGACTATCTGGATCTACCAGTTCCGCCTCATCGTGATCGGGGACTCCACGGTGGGCAAGTCTTGCCTCCTGCACCGCTTCACCCAGGGCCGCTTCCCAGGTCTGCGCTCCCCCGCCTGCGACCCCACGGTTGGAGTCGACTTCTTCTCGCGCCTACTGGAAATTGAGCCCGGCAAGAGGATCAAGCTGCAGCTCTGGGACACGGCGGGGCAGGAGCGCTTCAGGTAGGGAGTCACCCGCTACGAGCTCTCGAAAGTGCTAGCGCTCGCTGCTCGCTTCCCCTTCGCCCCTCCCCTTCCAGGGGCTACTTCCTCCTCCGCAGTTTCTTCTTTCTTTAGCACGGATTCCTGCGCCCCCTTTCTGTCTCCTTTCCTGTCCTAACCTGGATCGCCTGGTCTCCCGCAGCTCTGTCTGCTCCTCTAGGCATTTGGGTCCCTTTGGCTCCACCGCTGGCTTCTCCCCAAACTCAACTTCGCATGTACGCCCTGACTCAACAACCTTCCACCTAGTGTCCCCTTTTCAGCTTAGACCAAGCCTCTTAAGGGGCGGTAGAAATGCCAAGTGGGGTGTGTGTGAAAAATCTTTAGTGCTCGGCAAGCAGAACTCAAGCCGGGGTTATGGCCTGGGCTCCATTGGAACGGTTCACAGAGAGATGCATGCGGTTAATTGATTTGAAAAGCACCAAATGTGGTCATCAGAAAATACTGGGCCATGACCCTAGGGATTAGGTCCTGGAAAACAACTAAACGTAACACCGGGAGTCACCGACCCAACTGAGGGTGTGTGTGTTTGTGTTTAAAGGGTGGAGTTGCCTTTGAAAGTTTGTCCTCTTTGGTGAAATACGTAATATTGAGGTTTATCTGCAACTTTCCCTTTATTTCATTGATTCGTACTTAACGTTCCAGAGTGATAACAAGAAAAAATACTTTTCTAAATGGAGAAAAAGGCTCTCAAGTAAATAGTCTCATTCTAAATGTTCACTGAGGAACCTGAGAGATTGTACAAAGATGACGTTACAGAAATAAGAGGAACCAAAACTGAATTTCTTGGATATTTGAGATAAAATCATATCTAAAGCCTATTTCCAGTTATTTTGGATCGAACAGTACTTTGGTAAGGAAGCTGGTGATGTACTGTTTTGTTCCTTTAAAATCACATGATCAATCGGAACTCCCCTAGGCAAACATTGTCACACCTCTCAGCAAGTGCTCTGCTTGTGATCTAAGGAACTCCTTTTAGGAACTTCCAAACATGGCTCCCCCTCACTCCTAACCAGCATCCATGCCGAATGAGTGCAGCCTACATTTGAAGAATGTCCAACACTAAAATCTTGGCTTTCATTTCTGGGTCTGACACTAATTCACAGAGATAATAAGGGAACTGCCTTAGTTGCTTATACATTAGTTTCTTTTGTGTGTGAAGTAGAGTAACGGTAAGGCCTGCTTTCAGAGGTGTTAAAGAGCATCAGCTTTGTTTAGAATTCCATGAAGACATTTTTGTTCCCTTTTCAATCAGCCTCCTCTGATTGAAACAGTTTTTAAACCTTGTGCCTCATCTGTAAAATGAAGATATCATCATGATTTCTAAGATTCCTTCCGGTTCAACCACTCTTGAGATCAGTTACCGATTCTTCCATTTGTGGTCTTAGGTTGAACTCTGAGTTATTTCGGGGTCAGAAAAAAAAAGGCATTTACTTAGTGCTTGCTCTGCCCTTTAAAGGTAGTAGAATCTTCCTGTGTCTATTTACTTAAAAGTAATTCCTTGACCTATTGATAGGAAAATAAAGGATAATTAATCTGTTAGAATGTAAAGACCTTTGCTAGTTGACGGTTTTGCAATGCCTTTGAGAAGAATGTAAATAGCAATTCATTTTATATATACATTATTTAAACAACCCAGTAACTGCCCCGTAATAATGCAAGGACAGTTAGAGAATGTTTACAATGAGTCATACTTTTCTGTTTTGTTTGGCCCTTTACCAATGATATATTCATAAATACATACATATTTCAGTAGCTACCTACAATGCTCGCCTTTCTAGCATATAGCGGAATGCTTCACCATACAACTGCATTCAAAACAATTGCTGTTAAATCATCCCGCATCTTCTAGAAAATAGAGATATTTGTTTTGAATCATGGGTCTCCTGGCACGTTTTATTACATTCAAGGGTGCGTGGAGATATATGCCTGTCATTACAATCATGCCCTGAGGATTTGTGGGAAATATCGTATTAGGACGTTTATTGGTGATTAGACATAAAGCAAAAAAGGAACTTAACTTAGAGAGCTCATGATGTAGTTTGAAAGCATCAACAAACATATTACAGAACAATGAAATGACCAGCCGGGAATTATCATGACTAGTTCTCCTTTCAGTATTTAAGTTAACATTCTAATGGATTTTAACTACTTGCATAACAAAAAAGGACAAGATGTGCTGGGCCTGGTGACACTTGCCTGTCATTCAAAGATTGAAGGGGGGGGGTGGATCTTGTGTAGTCATACCAGGCTCCACAGCCAGACACATCTTAAAGGGAACAGCACAGGGCATGGTGGTACAGGCCTTTAATGCCAGCATTTGGGAAGTACAGGTAAACTAGTCTCTGGGTTCTAGGCCAATCTCATCTACATAGAGAGTTGTGGGCCAACCAAGTGCTACATAGTGAGACATTGTCAAAAAATAAATAAATAAATAAAAGAACTGAAACCAGGGAATATTGATTTGGTTTATACAATGCTTAGGATTCCATGAAGAACCTTAGTTCAATAAGAAAGGGCCACCATGTGTCTAGGAAGTGGGGAAGGGGAGTCTAGGATTGTGAATGGTTAGAGAAGAACTAGAAATCACCACTTTCCTAGCTCAGTAAAAACAATAAAAAAAGAAAAATGTCACTTTTTATAACTTTTAATTATAGTGGGGAAGTTTAGCAGTAAAAGAAATAAAAAGAATGCTTAGTGCAGTGTCTAAGATAATCTCTCTCTCTCTCTCTCTCTCTCTCTCTCTCTCTCTCTCTCTCTCTCTCTCTCTCTGTGTGTGTGTGTGTGTGTGTGTTTAAAACCAGACTGGCCTTGAACTCAGAGGGTCAGTTGCCTCTGTTTCCCAAAGGCTGGGACTGAAGGCGTGCACCACCAACCAGAGGCCGGCCGTATAGTGTTACTAAGTTTAGTAAGTTCATAGGAAAGAGTTAAAAATATGAAAGGTGTTAAGTTAAAGAACCAGTTTCATCCAGCTCCACCCGTGTATTGGTAAGAGGTGTTGGGATTTCTAAAAGGAAGGGTCTAAAGGGTAAAGTTATTGGGTCATTTTATACATCCTCCTTGGGAGGGATACAAGTAATTTCTCATGGAGGGTCTGCAAGATGGCTCTGTGGGTAAAGAGGAATGTGTTGCCAAACCTGGTAAACTGAGTTTGATTCCTGGGGTCCACAATGGCTCTGACCTCTATGTGTGTACTGTTGGTGTGCCTCCACCCATAAGTAAATTCACAAAATAAAATTTTAAAGAAAATTTTAACATAGAGAATTTTAAAAAGTAATTTCTCATGAAAGTAAGTTCTTACATGTATCGGCGTAAATAATTGCAATGCAGATATAAAGGAATATTTACAACTTTATTGGTAAACTTACAGAACCTAGGTTCCCGCGTAGCCCAGGAGGTAGGAAAGAAAAAAAAAGGGGCGCAGCCTCCGCTTGCTCGATTTATCCGTCCACAATCGCCCGAGGCAAAACCCGCCTCCTAAAGGGGCTGGCTTAACCCTACATCTCCCCCTTTTGTCTAAATAAGCCAGAACTAAACCAAATACAACTATAAACAATAATAACAAATGATAATTATAACAAACAATATTGAGAACAAAAGTTTTGCTAGACATTCTATCTCAAGGAGTCTAAATAATGTAGAAAGTAACTACAATTAAATAATCTTCAACTCCGTCAAAGATCTGAGAAGGGAATAAATATTACTTAACAAAATGAGAGATATCCAGAATGTGCAACAAATGACAGAGACAACTGACTACCTGGGCAATCACCCAAAGTCTCGTTTGCAATGTTGAGTCAACCAACTTTGGCTAAGGCCTAACATAACTGACATACCATTATCAAATGCAAGGAACTTTCTTAGAATTATCCTATCCTGTCTTGGCAAGATAAGACAATCCTGTTTCATATCTTAGTCAGTAGTTGAGGTATGGGCTTTTCTTAACCCAAAGGCCAGTTCTGCCAAGAAGACAAGCTCCCAGTGGAGTATCTTTGGTGCTCAACATTCTCTTGGGAGTAGAGTGGTGTTGCCAGGATTAATTGTGTCTCGTTGGCACAGAATTCTAGGTTAGATTAAAGGCCATTTTCTACAGCTCTTCAAAGAGGCTGAAGATTATTCTATCTATACTATATAATCTCTATGTATCTAAAAGACCTGATTAACCTAAAAATAAATATCACAAACATATAATTCTCAATACCTATCTAATTTGAAAACTTAAGAGAATAAACAACTGTGCAATATGAAGACAATGATCTTCACCTGTAAACAATGTCATTACATATCAAATGTAAACAATGTTATTACATAAATAGTATCAGAGGTAGAAATGTACATTGTGATATGATAGATGTATCCATACAATATAAGCATACTCTTATACAAAAATAGAGGTAGGAACACTCACATTCAATATTCAATATATCAATATACAAGAAACAGTACCAATATAATTTTCTAAAAACAGTAAGTCACAAATACCAATCATCCCATCAAACCAGTTAATCCCCCCCTTTTTTAAATATACCCCTAATTACATACAATATCTCCCCATCCCCTCAACCCTAAACCAACCATGGCTTAACCTTACACTTACAAAAGAATGAGCCCGACCCCTCCCACCTTCTGGGACCTTGTCTGGCTGTCGATGTCTTCCTCTCAAGCATGCTGCCATGAGGAGGTCACCTACCAGGTAAGGGGAGTCCACCAAACCTAGTGTCCTGCCGTGTGAACTGTCAGCTCCCAAAACTGAGCTGGATGAACTCTTTCCTTTATTCTGTATCCAGCCTTAGATATTTTGTTATAGTAGCAGAATGTGGTCTGGTGTAGACAGTGGGAAAGCATAGCAGCAATATTGAACACACACATACCATGAAAATTCCAGGTTTCAAACCAAATTTGACCTTTTTTTTCATATTGTCTGAACTATGGAGTACTACAATTATAGCCACTAATTATTTTTTGTTTTTCGAGACAGGGTTTCTCTGTAGCTTTGGAGCCTGTCCTGGAACTAGCTCTTTTTTTTTTAGTATTTATTTATTATGTGTACAGCATTCCTTCCATGTGTGCCCACAAGCCAGAAGGGGGCGCCGGTCTCATTATAGATGGCTGTGAGCCACCATGTGGTTGCTGGGAATTGAACTCTGGAAGAGCAGTCAGTGCTCTTAACCACTGAGCCATCTCTCCAGCCCCTGGAACTAGCTCTTGTACACCAGGCTGTCCTCGAACTCACAGAGATCCTCCTGCCTCTGCCTCCCCAGTGCTGGGATTAAAGGTGTGTGCCACCACAGCCCAGCTATAGCCACTAATTATAATGCTGAGAGAATAGTGCCTTCTTCCCCCAGTGCTCTCAAGGTGAGCTCTGTAGAACGTTGGTCCCTTATATTTTCAAAGGATACTTTGTATAGCCACATGTGTTTAGAAATCTCTATCCATTGTAACATCCCCCTAAAGCTCCTTATCAAAGCCTTTAAGAAGCCAGGCATGATGGTGTATGCCTATGATCTAAACACCTGGAAGCAGAGGCAAGATTGTAAATTTGAAGCCAGTGTAGGCTACATATGAAGACTTTGTCTCACAATACCAAGGACTAACGCTGTAGTTCAGTGGTAGAGTCCTTGTTTACCGTTCCCAAGGCAGTCCCAGCACTGGAGGAAGAAAGCTGGTAAGAAATAGTGCAGCAAAGAAATGTGTTTAACTTTGATTAAATTAACAGATTTACTTGGGCTATTTCCAAAATACCCAATTAGGTATAACTGATGTGCAAGGAGGACGCTTTGGGAAAGGCTCCTTTGATAAGTTGCTTTCATCTTTCTCAGATTTGAAGCAATAGCAGACCCATATAAATGAGTTAGCTGACTAATTAACTTAGCAGAAGGTTGTCAGATGTAAGGACAATGGTTAGTTAACGCCAGGGCTCCTGTCTCTCTCAGTGCTGAGGTTACAGGTGCACATTGCCACATCTGATTATTTTACGTGGGTGCTGGTGACCCAAATTCAGCTCCTCATTCTTGCAAAGCAAGCACTTTACCCACTGAGCAATTTCCCTACATTCTTTCTGATTCTTTAGCCCCTCCCAGTGCATCCCTTTCTTTCTTTTTTTTTTTTTTTGTTTTGTTTTGTTTTGTTTGTTTGTTTTTTGAGACAGGGTTTCTCTGTGGTTTTGGAGCCTGTCCTGGAACTAGCTCTTGTAGACCAGGCTGGTCTCCTCGAACTCAAAGAAATCCACCTGCCTCTGCCTCCCGAGTGCTGGGATTAAAGGCGTGCGCCACCACCGCCCGGCTTCAGTGCATCCCTTTCTATAGGATTTGGTGTGATATGGAGTCATGTAGGTGCTTACCTCAGATACATGGAGTATAGTAAGAGACCCAAACTGAAACCAAGTGAGATCAAGAGAGAAGGCTGCAAAGGGAGTTGGGTGACTCCTAAGAACCTCCCTAGTTGTGAGAAAAAAGGCATTATGAAGAAAGATTATAGATTCTCAAATTATAGGTATAGCCCACCACTTTTCCTTGAAATAGTATTCAATGTGAGAGAAAGTCTTTTCTTTTTTATTAAACTATATTTATATATTTTTATTGAGAAATGGCTTCATGAAATCCAGGCTGGCTCAAACTCACTTTGTAGTTATTCACTTAAAACTGAACTCCTTGGGGTATAGAGATGGTTCAGAGGTTAAGAACACTAGCTGCTCTTCCAGAGGTCCTAAGTTCAATTCCCAGCAACATGGTGGCTCACAACCATCTGTATAAGATCTGGTGTCCTCTTTTGTCATGCAGACAGAGCACTGTATACATAATAAATAAATATTTAAAGAAAAAAACTAAGCCAGGCGGTGGTGGCGCACGCCTTTAATCCCAGCACTCGGGAGGCAGAGGCAGGCGGATCTCTGTGAGTTCGAGACCAGCCTGGTCTACAGAGCTAGTTCCAGGACAGGCTCCAAAGCCACAGAGAAACCCTGTTTCGAAAAACCAAAAAAAAAAAAAAAAAAAAAACTAAACTCGTGATCCTCCTGTCTTAACTTCTCAAATGCCAATTTTATTTGTTTGTTTTTGTTTTTCAAGACAGGCTTTCTCTGTGAAACAGTCCTGGCTGTCCTGGAATTTACTCTGTAGACCAGGCTGGCCTCGAACTCACAGATTGCCTGCCTCCTGAGTGCTGGGATTAAAGGGTTGTACTGCCACTGCCCAACTTCAAAAGCCATTTTCTAAGTCATATAATTAATGTATTAAAGAGTTTTTTACTTGTCCAAGATCTTATAGCTTATAACTGGTTTTCTCAATAACTCAGTTCTTGCTGGGCAATAGTGGCACACACCTTTAATCCCAGCACTTGAGAGGCAGAGGCACGTGAATCTCTGTGAGTTTGAAGCCAGCGTGGTCTACAGAGTGAGTTGCAAGCCAGCCAGAGCTACACAGAGAAACCTGTCTCAAAAAAACAAAAACAAAACAGACAAAAAAAAACCCTCAGTTCTCTTTCTCTCAATTTATTTATTTGCCGGGCAGTGGTGGCGCACGCCTTTAATCCCAGCACTCGGGAGGCAGAGGCAGGCGGATCTCTGTGAGTTCGAGACCAGCCTGTTCCAGGACAGGCTCCAAAACCACAGAGAAACCCTGTCTCGAAAAAACCAAAAAAAAAAAAAAACCATCAATTTATTTATTTATGATTTATACAGTGTTCTGCCTGCATGTGTGTCTGCAGACCAGAAGAGGGCACCAGATCTCATTATAAATGGTTGTGAGGTACCATGTGGTTGCTGGGAATTGAACTCAGGACCTCTGGAAGAGCAGCCAGTGCTCTAAACCACTGAGTCATCTATCTCTCCAGCCCTGATTTTATTTATTTTTATTCCATGTGTATATATACCAATGTACCATATGTGTGTACCCGTGGAGGACAGAAGAGGGCATCAGATGCCCTGGGACAGGAGTTAGAGGTGAAAATGAGCCATCATGTAGGTGCTTAGTATTGGTCACTGGAAGAGCAGCCAGTGTTCTTTCCCTCTGAGCCACTCCCCAGCATCCCAGGTCTCTCATTGTGTTTAGTGCTCTTTCTATGCCAGACTTCTTGTTATGGTTGAAGTATACTGCAATGTGGCATGCACAATTTCTATCTTGGAAAGTCTTTGTTTCCAAACGACACCACACCCATCCCAGTGGACCCAAACTCATATCCGTCCAAACCATTATTTTACTTACTGCTATGTGCAGGAAACAAAGGGGGAAATTGCTTTACATAGTGGTTGCAATACCAAAATGACAACACACATCTGTGGCACCAGTGAATGACAGCCTCCCTCTCTGTGCAGCCCTTACTGACCGCACTGCTACACGTACTAATAACAGTGAGCCCTTACACATAAGTGGGCGTCAGTCCTCTCCTTCCACCACGTGGGTCCGTCCCAAGGTCTGAGCTCAAGTCATCAGGGTTTGATGACAAGTTCCTTCCCTGCTGAGCCTTCTTACCTGCTGGCCACCCTGACTCTGAAATGTTCTGTTTGTTTAGATAAGGAGAGGTCTTGGAGAACACATCTGGGTATGGTCCTTACAGTTTCATAAGTACTGTGAAATACTTTTCAGTCTTTGTATGCTGTCTTCCTCTGCCCCAACCCCAAGAAGGCATGACGACTTACTTGTGAAAATCCCCATTGTTCCATTGATTTCTAAATGAAAACAGTAATTTTAGAAGCAGGCTGAAATAATGGAAGGATAAATATTAAGTGGAATAAGTTTCAGGACATGAAATCATATGAAATAAAGAGTGCAGAAAAATGTAGCAGCCTTTCTCAGACCACCAGCTCCCAAATCATGACAGTGACTTATTATTATTAGTTATGGATGCTCAGCCTTATCTATGCTCGTCCCACTAGCTCTTAGAACTTCATTTAACCTGTTTCTCTTCATCTACATTTTGCCTAGGGGCTTTTTACCCTTTTTTTTCATTCTGCATGTCTTACTTTTCCCACTTCTTGCATATTTGACTAGCGGGCCCCAGATGTCTCCCTCTCTTTTTCCTTCTCTTCAGCTTAGATTCCCTCTCCTTTTAATTCCCTCTGCACACCAGCCCAGCCTATCCTTCTACTGCCTAGGTTTCTCTGTAGCTTTTGGTATCGGTCCTGGAACTAGCTCTTGTAGACCAGGTTGGCCTCCGCCTGTCTCTGCCTCCCAGAGCGCTGGGATTAAAGGCGTGCACCACCACTGCCCAGCGGCCATTCAGCTTTTTATTAGACTAATCAGGTGCCTTACGCAGGCAAGGTAGAACAGCAACACATTTTCATATCATTAAATAAATGCAGCGCATCTTTACATAGTTAAGCAAATGCATCATAAACAAATACAGCACACCTTTGCATAGTTAAAGTAATAGTCTAGAACATAAACAAATGTAACACATCTTTACATAGTTAAAGTAATATTCCACAACATAAACAAATGCAACACACCTTTGCATAGTTAAAGTAATATTCTAGAACATAAACAAATGTAACA
>NC_022012.1:47981673-48001481 GCF_000317375.1 Microtus ochrogaster | reverse complement strand
AACATAAACAAATGTAACACACCTTTACATAGTTAAAGTAATATTCCACAACATAAACAAATGCAACACACCTTTGCATAGTTAAAGTAATATTCCACAGCAGAGAAACACATGGGAGTGGACTATAGCTGCAGAAATGATAGGAGAACTCTAAACCAAAAATGTTTATTCTTTGCTTATACTGGATAGTATTTAATTATCTCTGATTGGTCCCTTTTATTCTGTGAAAAGTAAAGTGATATTGAGAAGCTGTACAGTACTCTCTGCAGAAGATACCAGAAAGCACTGGAATAGGGCCTAGTAGATGGCTCAGTGAGGAAAGAGCTTGTCGTTCAAGCTTGAGGACCTGAGTTCAGATCCCAGCACTCACATAAAACGGCATGTATTTGTGCAGGGCCTTAGAACATCGCCAAGGGTGGCTTTGAACTCCTGATCCTCCTGCCTCAGCCTCTCAGTCTCAGGATTATAGCCATACACCACCATGACTAGCTCTGTGAACCTTATTTTATAATAGGGGCAGGGAGCGGGATATACTCAAATAAGTTGAAAATGATATAGAATGTCAGACTGTATTAATTGCTATGGAGAATAAGGACAACAATGGCAAATAGAGCATTGGGGATAGCAAGAAGCCCTGTCAGCATTGAAGATGTGTCATGAAAGGGAGATAAAAGATGCTCACAGGGGAGTTACATATTCAAAGGGAAAATGGGCTCCATTAGTTCCTTGTCAGTATTCCTTGGAGTCTCTGTAACCACAGCCTGATTTTTTTTAAATAGGAAGATGCTGGAATTATTAATGTTTGGGTGAAGAAAGACTATCCTAAGTTCACAGTGTGAGAATCCTTGGTAAGGGAGGGACTGAGTCTAATAAAATGATAAGGGAGACTTTTGCTGTATGTTCCTGAAGTCATCCTAAGGGCTAGCATCAGAGGCAGAAGAAGCCGGTGAGTGAAGCGTCAACACAATGTCTGCTCCCACAAGGGCCGTCAGAACCTGCAGCCCTGGCTGCAGGGGAGGCTAATGCATTTGTGGGTTACTAGCTGTCTTCAGCTAGTACTTCAAAGCACTTCTGTCTTCTAAATACCTATTTTACAGTTGGCAACGCCATGGGAAGGTATTTCCAGGTGGAGCAGCTAATTCATTTAACCTCAGCCAGCAAGTGCCCAGTGTTTTTAAGAGTCTGATGCCTGCCCAGCAAAGTCCACGATGACATGCAAGCAGTCCATAATCTTAACACTTACATTTAAATATTTAGATATGTCACCGCTATAAATCTTGAGCACACCAGGGCTTATGGAGTGTTGTCCTCCATTTAGTAATAGCACCTTGCTTTCAGTGTCTGCCAGAAAACTAAATAGTTGCCTGAGATATCATTTATATTTTTTTAGAACCTCGATCATTGTTTTTATGCCAAAAGACTCCAATTTTCCCACAGCAGTTTGCTCCCAGTTCGTTACATTAATCATACATTAAGCAAGACTTTATAAATGTCGGTGAGCTACGAGGCTGCCAGCAACCACTCACGTATATGTTATCTCTGGGCGAGGAGGGGGGGGAGAAAACGCAACAGCTAAAACCTTTTATGTAGCCATGCCGGGCATGGTGGCACACAGCACTCAGAAGGCTAAGGCTAACTAGGAGTTTGAGGCCAGGCTGGGCTACACAGGGAGGTCTTGGAAAGAGACAGACAGAGAGCTGTTGGAGGACAGATAACACATGACTCCACTATTAAAGCATTTAACTTGTCAAACCTAAAGAAGCAGGAAATAGAATGGTGGTCAGGAGGGATCTAGATTTGGATACCTAGAGGTCTGAGCAATGTTGTCCTTAAAAAATTAACAGTACTGTACTATACACCTAATAATTATAGAGGCGTGATGACCTGAGTCTTGATGTCACCCAAAGCTTGTATGAAATGGACTTGGTTGCGAGCCGATGGGTTTGGGAGAAGTAACTGAATCCTGACTTAGCTGATGATGGATTAGTCCCCAATGGTGTCACAGTATGATGGCAATGTGAAGAGCTGAAGCGTGGTCAGGAGAAATGTCACTGAAAAATACGCCTTGTCCCTGCAATATGTGTGTTCTTCCTCTCCCTCCATGTCCCTCTGCCTTCGGCTTTGCTCTCCCTCCCATCCTTGCAGCCCTCTCCCTCCCTCTCCTCTACCCCTCCTCACCATCTCCAGCCCTACCACCCTGAGGTGAGCACTTCTGCTCACACACCCTACTGCCATGACACCTCTGAGACCACGAGCAAAAATAAATCTTTTTCCTCTTGAATTGCTTTCCTAAGGTATTTGTCATAGTGACATATAGTCTGACTGACTCACATGGAGGAGGTCTCCCATTGGTTTTCATTTCTCTGTAATTTATTAGATTTATTTATTGGTAATACAAAAAATTGTACATGTTTATAGGAGTGCCATGGCATTTTTATATACATATTTATTATCTAATGTTTAAATATGATTACATTAATTTACTTCAGACAACATTTTTTGTTTGTTTGTTTTGTTTTCAAGACAGAGTTTCTCTATGTAACAGCCCTAGCTGTCCTGGAACTCGCTCTTGTAGACCAGGCTGGCTTCAAACTCACAGAGAATCACCTGCCTCTGCCTCCCAAGTGCTGGTATTAAAGGTGTGCACTGCCACCACCACCTGGTCTCTCAGATAACATTTTATATGAAAACATATAAACTCTTTTCCTTAGGCTTTAAAAAAAATATACAATACATCATTATCAGTAGCTATATATATTTTTTAAAAAAAAAACAACTGAACCTTTACCATGTAAGCCACGTTGGAAGTTATGAAGGGTTTGTGTTCTTGATTCCTATCATTTTTCCTAGACTACATCTGTGCAAATTTCCTCGATAAGCTATGTCCTAGGTGCCCCAGATAAAATCATCTTGAGGCTCTTCATAAAAAGGGAAATTTGCTCAGCTCTCTCTTGAGGCTGTCTTGATAGGCTAAGATAGTCCCCATACTGGAGAACCACGTTTAGAAGAAGCAGTAGATCCCATGTCTCTGAGCAGCCAGAAGCACAGGAAGCCTGTAGTCCTCACATGACAGGGCTGCTCTTTTTCCACATGCTCACCTACTGTCATAGAAGCTCCCAGGAGCCAGTTGGCAGCCTGGACGAATTCACTAGAAGCATTACAGTGTTCTCTAGTGGAAACATCCCTCCCCTGCCTGCAAAAACTTCTTCATCAGCACAATAGAAAGGGATTAAAGGCATCCAAAATATTTAGTGACTCAGGAGCCAAACATGGTGACTCATAATCCCAGTTCTTGAGGACATGGCAGAAGAATTACCTAGAGTTCGAGGCCTAGTGGGCTACAGGATGAGTCACTAGCAGAAAATCGAAAAGACATTTGAAAATAAAATAAGATTTAATGACTCATTAAATGCAATTGAGAAAGGTTTCATCACCCAACCTTCACCCCTCGCTTCCCATGGAACAACTGTGACTCAGAAAACTCCCCCTCCTCCCGCACTAGTTTAGGATGCATGCATCCTGAAGGATCGTGTCAAAGCCTTGCAAGGTGACCTCTCCTGGACGTCACATGTCTAAATCCTCATGAGCCATCCACAGTTGTATAGAACCAGCTGCCTCTCGATCATAGTGGCAAGCTCTTGGAATCCCGTGGCTGACATCAGCCCATGTCCCATCTTCACACCGTGATTAACTGAATACTTTAATCCATGCCCTACACATAATACCACGGCAAGGAATGAGGCATTCTGTGATTTCGTGGATGGTCACTAAGACGTCCGCATTCCAGAGCGAATCCTTTACAGTGAGAGCATCCAGCTTCTCACACCAGCAGTTACTGGAGAGGTGGGTAGCAAACGGTGACTGTCCGAGTCAACCTGGGTAAGAGGAAGACCCTTGAGCCTTGGCACAACTCCCATGTCCACTTTGCATTCAAACTGGAGTGGACATCTTTACTGATAATGGCGGACAGGGCATTTTGTTTTATAGATTATCAAGAATTCCTAGTCGAACAGTAGGGGCTCAAGCCTTTTATCCCAGCACTTGGGAGGCAGAGGCAGATGGATCTCTGTGAGTTCGAGGCCAGCCTGGTCTACAAGAGCTAGTGCCAGAACAGGCTCCAAAGCTACAGGAAAAAAAAAACCCTGTCTCAAAACAAAACAAGAACAACAACAACAACAACAAAAAAAGAATTCCTGTATGGAGGAGCCTTTTGATAGGCTTTCATATAAGCTACAATAGTTCATTATTGTTTATTACATACTCATCAACATGGCCCTCAAACCTCTTTATAAGTAGATGGTGGTTTTCGTTTCTCAACATGACAAACCCTTAGCCTGTGCTAATGAATTGTGGATCTTGAGCCACAGGAGCCCTCTAGGAACAGTGGACAGTGAGTCGGACCACTAGCTTTCCAAATGGGAGAGTTCCCTTTTCTACTTAGCTTTAAGTTCCCCAAAGAGTGGAGCTGACTGGTGCTAGCTTGATCTCTCTCCCTGCCCCACCCCCGTGTGTGTGTGTGTGTGTGTGTGTGTGTGTGTGTGTGTGTGTGTGTGTTTATGGTGGTGGTGGTGGTGACGACAAAGCCCAAGTCTGGTGCATCAAAGAATACCCTCATGGTGAGCATTCAAGTCGCACAGGCATTTTGGGTTCTAAAGATCGGCATTTAGTCTCTTTCAAAGCCAGACTATGAGCAAGAACTATTTTTCAAAAGTGTAACATCCTTTGATGAAGAGCATGCCTCTGCTCCAAAATGTCACGGCTATAATTGTCCATCGGAGCCTTGTCTAGGCTTAATTGAACATCTCAGTCTGCTGTGCATACTTGAGGCTGGTACCATTAGATCTGATGGGCTAAGTGGCCAAGTTGCATGTGTTACAGCACAGAGCAGTGATTTACAGCCTCCCTAATGCTGCAAAACAGTTCCTCATGTCCTGGTGACTCCCAACCGTAAGATTATTCTCGTTGCCACTTTATAGCTGTAATTTTGCTACTGTTCTGAATTGTAATGTAAATATCTGTGTTTTCAGATGGACACAGGTGACCCCTGTGAAAAGGTCATTTGACACACCCCCAAAGGGGTCTCAGAGTTATTGGTATAGACCAATCGAAGGTACTTCTCCTTTAATCCTGTTAAAGCTGAAACCTTTTGGATCTCACACTAATGGGTCCGAGAAGTGCATTATACTATGCAAGTTCCCTCCAAAGTTAGAAAAAAAAATCTTTCTTCTTAACAGGATCATAAAATATATAACTACAAGGTGGTGTACAGTCTGGTAGCCTGAGTTAAATCCCGGAATCCACATAAAAGTAGGAGAGAACTGAATCCAGAGTCTGTGCTCTGGCCTCACAGCATGCTGTCACAAGCCCACACACATACATCATATATATACAATAATAATGATGGTAATTATTGGTAATTTTTTGAGATAGAATCTCGCTATGTTTACCTGGCTGGCCCTGGACTCATAGATATCTGCCTGCCTGTGCTTGAGTGCTGTCATGGAAGATGCAAACCACCATGCCCACTTAATTGATTTTAAAGCCGCTAAAACTCACTTTCTCTGGTTTCATCAACACGGCTCCAGCGTAAAAGCCACCCCTCAAGGAACTTCCCTGAGAGCGCTGGCGACTGTGTGTTAATCAGCCCCTCCAACACTGATGGCAATGCTTCTGTGTCACACTGTGAGGTCAGACTACAGAGAGATGAGATGTTAGACAGCATGCCCTGGCTTCCACTATTCTGTCGTGTCTCTTATGTCCTCACCAGCTGTGTTGCTCCCTGACCTGATCATTTTGTACTGCACACTTGAAAGGGCACTGGGTATTCAGCAGTGAACAAAGCAGACACGGCCCTTCATGCCCCTTAAAGTTAGCAAGCCAGTAGCATGGATACAGAAAGTGGGGAGGGGTAGGAAGAGGGTACCATGCAAAAGTACCAGCGGTTCCTTGGCACTGTTGAGTACCCACTTGGGATTGGTTATAATTAATTCATAGCAGCTTCAACCGATGTGCCCTGAACCATCTCCTCAGCCCAGGTTTGCAGTTAGACTTACTTTACATTCATTTATTAGGAGGCGTAGGATAGGTGCATGCCAAAGGACAGGCTGTAGGAGTAAGTTCTTCCCTTCCACTCTGTGGGTCCTGAGACAGAACTCAGGCCAGCAAGCATTGCAGTCAGCACTTCCATGCATCGAGCCATCTCGCTGGGCCCCAAATCTGGAAAACAGGTGCTGGGGAACAACCTACTGGAGTGGATGCTGCTTGCTATCAGCAGAATGACAGGACTTGAGATAAAGGAAGTCAAGTGCTAAAATCTCTAGTCTGTGGAGAAAGGCCCAGAGCTGGCAGGTGCCAGCAGAGGGCTTCAGTCTCAGAGGAGCAGAGGATCTGTTTACAGAGGGATTGGAGGGAATAATGGGGGAGGGGTCCTGAGGCCAAGCCAGAGGAGATGCCTTTGAAAGAGGGTGAGATAGGTCACCTTCCAGCAGCAAAAGCTCAGCAGGCTTCTTTTACGTGCAGTAGCAGTGGGGTTGAGGACGTAACTCAGGGGCACATTTATGGATTAGGATTTGGGTTTAATCCTCAATCCTAAAAGATATAAAGAAAAACAAAACCTGGACCTTCCCTTTGGGTTCTGTATCTGCCCCCCTTGCATTCTGGCCAGAGGATAGTCTCACAACTAATAATTCCCTCTCTAACATATAGAATTAAGATTTTTTTTTTAAAAATGCAAGTTGCTAGAAAACATGTTGTTTCCTACAATGTAAGGCATGCTTCTGTGTGTGTGTATGCATGTGTACACATATATATACATGCACACAAACATTTCAATGTTGAATTTTCTATTTTAGATGGTAACTCGGTTTTTTAATTTGTAAATGTAAATACTCACTGAAATAATATAACTCTAATTTGGCAATTTAATGAGGTCATAAGGTTACTTTGTTTGTATTATATCCCAGTAATTTTTGAAATATCCATCCCTGTTCTTTTTTAAACATTTTTTAGATTAATATCATTTCCCCTTTCCTTTCTTCTCTCCAAGCCCTCCTATGTACCCCCGACCTTACTCTTTTTCAAACCCAGGGTCTTTTTTTTAATTGTTGCTGGAGTGTGTGTGTATGTGTGTGTGTGTATGCGTGCACACATGCATGTTCCCTAAATATATAAATTCAATCTGCTCAGTCTGTGTAATGCTGCTTGTATGTTTCCAGAGCTGACCACTTGAAATGGTTTTCTCTAGGGAAGGCCATTTCTCCCACTCTCAGCATTCCTTAGTTGCCTGTAATTTTTTTTTTTCCTGGCTTTTCGAGACAGGGTTTCTCCGTAGTTTTGGAGCCTGTCCTGGAACTCGCTCTTGTAGCCCAGGCTGGTCTTGAACTCACAGAGATCCACCTGCCTCTACCTCCTGATTGCTGTGATTAAAGGCATGTACCACCATCCAGCTAGCTACCTGTAATTCTTTGTCTAGGGATAAAATTTAACTTCCCCCTTTAATGTTAGTATGTATTGATGTCATCCTTGTTCAGGCTCTATTGCTTTTAATTATGTATACTTGTGTCTGCATGTAAGTACGTAAATTTGAATGCAGTTGCCCTAGAAGGGCAGAGACATCTGATCCCCCCGGAACTGGAGTTACAGGCAGTTGTGAGCCAACAGGGTGCTGGAAACCTAACCGTCCTCGGAGAGAACAGCACATACTTGTAACCACTGAGCTGTCTCCCAAGTTCCCATATCCCAGTAAAATCTTGAAAAACTTGCACTAAGTAATCTTCTCAACATTGCATTTCAACCACAAAAAGGTTGTTTTTAAAAATGACACTGGTGAAGGACAGGTGGTGTTGGCGCATGCCTTTAATCCCAGCACTCGGGTGGCAGAGGCAGGTGGATCTCTGGGAGTGAGTTCCTGGCTCAGCAGGTCAAGGACCTTGCTACAAAGCCTGAGGACCTGAGCTCCATCTTTTCTTAGCTAAGGTTTTTAGTGCAGTGAAAAGACACTAACCACGACAACTCTTATAAAGGAAAACATTTATTTGAGGTGGTAGCTTACAGTTCAGACTTTCAGTCCATTATCATTTGTGGTGGGGAGCATGGCGGCATGCAGGCAGATGGTGCTGGCTACATCTTGATCAGAAGGCAACAGCACAAGACTGTCTCACGGGATGTGGCTTGTGCATATATGAACCCTCAAAGCCGGCCTCCACAGGGACACACTTCCTCCAACGAGAACATATCTACAAACATACCATACCAACAAAGCCACACCTCCTAACAGGGCCACTCCCTTTGGGGGGCATATTTTTATTTTCAAACCACCACAGATCCCAAAACCCACATGGTGAAAGGAACAAAAGCCAAGCCTTGAAAGTTGCCCTCTGATCTCCACATGTGCCATGGTATGCATGTACCCAAATGCATATATGACATATACACATAAAGTGAATAAATAAATGTAATGAAATTACACCGACGGTAAGTTATAGAGAGCAAGGCAGATTTGGTGCTGATATAAAGTTTCGGCCTAACAACATTGGATTAATTGGATTTTTCTTATGACCTGGCACATCTGCCTGAATTCATACACATACAGACAGAACAGTGGCAGAACGGTAACAAATTAATTATCCCACAGAATTAAAGACAATAGCAACACCTTAATTAACTAGATTATTTAAATCCCGCTAAATATAGTGGACAATTTTTCCTGTCGTCAATCTTTGTATAGTACTGTAGCCCCCAGAAATTGTCGCTTGAAGCCTAGCTTGATGGTGCACGCCTACAGTCCTAGGACTCAGGAGGCTGAGC
Source organism: Microtus ochrogaster (assembly GCF_000317375.1). Lineage (NCBI taxonomy): Eukaryota > Metazoa > Chordata > Mammalia > Rodentia > Cricetidae > Microtus > Microtus ochrogaster. Next base: position 47,992,676 of record NC_022012.1, on the reverse strand, counting down.
TGGGAAGACAGCTGGGCCACAGAGCAGTTCTAGGCTGAGCTGGACTTGGGAAACCATGTCTCAAAAATAGAATGATGGATGAAAACACAGGAGAAGGGAGGGAAGTCACTTGGGGCTATTTTATAAATTTTGAGGAGAAGCAGGGAGGCGAGTGAATAAGGGGAGGGGACACATACGTTCTTCACACTCGGAAAGCAAGGCTGGTGGGTTTCTCTGGCAGTACTAAGTATTGGACCTAGGGCCTCCTGAGTGCGCGAGAAGTACTCGGGGACTGGAAACACCTGCCCTAGCAGCAAAGGCGGGCACTGTTGGGTCGCTGAACTACTGTGGCTTTAGGAGTGAGGAGAGAGTAGTGAGACAAGCGTCTGGGGCATCCCACTGTCCCTTCATAGCGGTCTCTGTATCGTGTGGAGCACGGACAGCTTGAACTTTGACACTCGGGAGGTCCTTGGCATTTAGCACTTTCCTTTGCCCTTTTGGCTAGTCAGCCCTGTATCGCAAACATTCTGTGATTCCTAGGATTTGCCAGCCAATATGATGTAAGACACATGTATAAAACATGTTTGACCTTTGGGAAACCATGGATCGAGCCAGAGACATCTACATATCCAGGCAGCACATTATAAAAATCGATGCAAATGTAATAGCAGTCTGCTACCCATTAGATGGGATTATTTGAGAAAGGAGTCTTTGATTGGGAAGGCTCCTCAGATAATACCTTTCTTGAACTATTGAAGGATAAATGGAGTGTGACAGAGAGAGAAAGGATAGATGACATTCAGGTGTCTGGCCAGCAAGTCCCAGGGGTCTTCTGCCTATCTCTACCTCCCCAGTGCTAGGATTGTAATTTTGAGCCTCCACACCAGGAGTTTTTTCCATGAGTTCTAGGGGCCAAACGTAGGTCTTGGTGTGTGCATGGCAAGTGCTCATCCTGCTGGGTCAGCTTTCAGCCCCACCTACAACTCCTCTCCTCTTACCTTCACCTCCCGTGTGGAGGGATTCTAGGAGTGTTGCCACCATACATGTCATATATGGGGACTGAACTCGGGGCTCCCTGCATGTAGGCACTCTACTACAGAGTTACATCCCTAGTCCTCTATTATCTATCTGTTTTTAACCCAGTTTTGTAATAACTCTTCTATCAAATACTTAAAAATAAAACCTCATAAGACACTGCAAGATGATATGTTGCAAAAGTTCTTCTGTGTCTAAGAAGTGCGACTTCAAAATTCTGTCCATCTATGAAATGGGCACATGTGTTAATCTCAGAATATTTTTGTTCACCGAAGATACCTCATATTGGATTTATAAGCTCTATTTAAATAACGTTATTTTCACATTTGATTTTGGTGTTTCATTATTCAAAGGAGGAGCAAAGAGCATTGACCTTACACGACCTTTTTTTATTTTTCAGATCAATAACTCGATCCTATTATCGCAACTCAGTTGGAGGATTTTTAGTATTTGACATTACTAACCGACGGTCTTTTGAACATGTGAAAGATTGGCTGGAAGAAGCGAAAATGCACGTACAGCCTTTTCATATTATATTTCTCCTGGTGGGACACAAATGTGATTTAGCATCACAACGTCAGGTGTCAAGGGAAGAAGCCGAGAAACTATCGACAGACTGTGGAATGAAATATATAGAAACCTCAGCAAAAGATGCTACAAATGTTGAGGAGTCCTTCACAATCTTGACAAGAGACATATATGAACTTATTAAGAAGGGAGAGATTTGTATTCAGGATGGCTGGGAAGGGGTTAAAAGTGGTTTTGTTCCAAATACTGTGCATTCTTCTGAGGAGGCAGTTAAGCCCAGGAGAGAGTGCTTCTGCTGACTGCAACACGCCAAAGAACTGTCGTATACAGGCCAAGACGCTTCTGGATACATGTCAACATTTACAGCAGAACAATGCAAGGAGTGAACATCACAAAGCATCCAGACCCACGGTAGCATCGTGAGCTGCTGGCTACAGCGCTCTCTGCTCACCAGCTACACGGACAGATAGGGTAGTCTGCTGAGATAGGAGGGAAAGCAGACAGCCTTCTTTCTGAAACCAGCGTCTACAAAATTACACCCACCCTCACTTTCTTAGCATATAGCTGACTTTAGTGTCCAGGCGTGTCAGTATTATTCATCTTTCTTGACAGTTGAAATTGGATTTTTTTGTATACACATAGTCTGTCTGAAAATAAATGTGTCAGGGTTATATTCTCCTCAGTCAATCAGTATTAAACATAAAGTGCACTTGAAGGGCCCACGAGATGACTCAATGGATGAAGAAGCTTGCCACCAAATCTGCAGACCTGAATCTGATCTCTGGAACCCCCGTGGTGGAAAGAAAGAACCCATTTCACTTGAAGTTGTCCCCTGGCCTCAACATGCACACCGCCACCCATACATGTGCTCACACAAATACACACGAGTGCGTGCAGCAACATACACCAAATAATATGAAAGATGCATAAGGTCCATCCTGCAGGCTGGGGCCATAGCTCAGTGCTAGAATGTTTCCTTAGTTTCTGAAAACCTAGATCCAATCCCAGCATCAAAACTGGAGGGGGGCCCGGCTGTGGTGGCTCTCGCCTTTAATCCCAGCACTCAGGAGGCAGAGGCAGGAAGATCTCTGTGAGTTCGAGGCCAGCCTGGTCTACGGAGCAAGTTCCAGGACCAGCTCCAAAATTACACAGAGAAACCCTGTTTTGAAAAACCAAAACAAGAACAACAATGAAAACAAACACTGGAGGGGGGAAAGGCAAAGTACTTTTAAGCAGTCGCAGAAGTACTGACTAGGACTAAAATATAAGTTTTCTTTTCAAAGAACCAGGTTTGCCATTCTTAGAACATAATAAAATAAATTTTATATTCCTTTTTGTTTCTAGATTTATTGGTCCTGGAATCGCCACTTTTGGCAAGATTTGTAAGTGCTCAAAGATATTTTGAGCAAATATTCACAGGAAACAAAAGGACCACTCAGTAGCAAATAGTTTGATGCTATAATACACTGTCCAGACTTAGCCAAGGAAAGCAAAAACAAATTTAGCCAAGAAAAAAATAGTGACATTTTCAAAGAAAAAAAAGCTGTTTATCTTGAACTATTGTCAAAATTATCAATATACATACATAGTAGTTTTTCAAATTTCCAAATTATCTTATTTTCAGTAAAAGTAGAAAAGATGTTCTGGATAGGAAAAATGGTGTTAGCCACTTGATTTAGCATTCACATTTAATTTTCTGATCTCATCAATAGAAGGGAAGATAAAATACTCAAGTGAAAAATGATGTTCAAGTTCAGTTTTTTAAAACTAATTTTTTTTTTTGCAGAATTTTGCTATATAGCTCAGACCCACCACCTCAGTCTCTCTCCCAAGTGCTGCATATGTGCCTTTTTTGGCATGGAGGTTGAGACAGGGTTTCACTCTGGTCACCCTTGTTGATGTTGAACTTAATATACAGACTAGGCTTGTCTCTGCCTCTGAGTGCTGGGATAAAAGGCATGCAGCTTACCATGCCTAATTTTTAACTCTGATCGAACATTCATGGAAGGGATATTTTGATCACAGTGTTAAATATTTTATAGTGTGTATATCTGTTTTATGCTATAAATCGCAGAAGGGTATCTAATTACCCAATGAAACTGCCTTTTGAGATTGTAAGTTTCTTATGCTTAAATTATAGTAAGTTTATTTCTTTGAAAACCAAAATGGCATAGTGTAAAGAATATTAAGGAAAAAATCAGAGATCAAAGCCCTAAGCTTGCCTTTACTAGTTAGTATTAGACCATAAGAATGTCCTACGATCTCTTGACCATCACTCTTCTGGCTTATAAAATGAGCCTACTAATTTGTTGAATTTTATGGAATTATTCTGAAAACCAAGCAGATGATGTTAAAAAGTTTTGAATGCAGAAGGTATTTTACATGTGTGTTGCTGATGCAGCTGCTTCTGGACACATTATATTTACAGCTGATGAGAATATGTTCTTGTGTTCTTTCCTTTTATTTCTGTGTGGAGGTACCAGAAGATGGTGTGTGTTTTCATGGACCCAGGGGAGTCCTTGGCTGGCACTGTCCTCTCTCCTTCTACTTTGAACTTCTGATGAATCACTGTTTCTCTAAAGCATAAACAGTAGAGATGAAAGCCCTTGGAAAATTAATCCACTCAGAAAGTCACATCTGAAAATGTTTTAGTGAATCTTTGAAGTGGGCAGTTAATTGTATTTTAAAACATTAGCACTTGAACATTTTCTAGGTTTGGATATTTTTAATAGTGCTAGTGAAGAGAATATGTTATGTCACTATGAACGTTTTGAATATTTATATTGTCAACACTTTTATATCCCCAGGCTGTTTTGTGGGAATTAATTCAAATTGCCCACATGAAGCAGTCTATTTTACTGTTACAATTCTAAGTCCTACATTACAGTTTTCCATCACATCCAAAATGGCATGATCTAAAATGCTGGAGGGCTGACCATTTAAAGTACCTCCTGTACTTGTACTCTACTTGTCGAGTTAAACAACGAAAACTTAAAGTATGATTTCATTCTCAGCGGACACCTTTAATAATAGCAATGCTGAATAAAGACTAAGGATAGGATGAGTTCTATACTCAGAAAAGAATTGGGAAGCTGGAAGAAGAAATGGGAAGGTGGAATCCCAAAAAGTTGATACTTGTAGGGCAGAAACACTTATGTGGGGGGTGCGTGTGCACACATTCATGGTTGAGGAATGTAAAAGGGTAAGTAAAGCTGGGTCCAGTTGCTTTGACTTTATGGAGGAGATATTTCCCCATACCCTACCCCTTATAGAGGAGGTATCAGCAGTGAGTGATAAACTTGGCATTGTGACATACACTTTTAATCCCACTCAGGAGGCGGAGGCAGATGGATCTCTGTGAGTTCTAGGCCAAGCTTGGTCTACAGAGCGAGTTCACGGACAGCCAGAGCTACACAGAGAAACCCTGTCTCAAAAAACCAAAAACCCAAAAAAAAAAAAAAGACTGCCAAATGTGTATACCCATAACCTCAAATCTATCCATTCATATATACATATATATAGTATTGTATATATACATGTATTATGTATATGTGTGTATATGTATATATGATTGACCTGTTTCTTATATATTGTTATAGAGGATGTGAACGATAATGCCAAAACAGTCAATATTTGCTCTAGGCAAAAAAGAGTTTTCCCAGGTTTCTTTTTTTTTTTTTAGATTTTCTCTATGTAACAGTCCTGGCTGTCCTGGAGCTCGCTTTGCAGACCACGCTGGCCTTGAACTCACAGAGATCTGCCTGCCTCTGCCTCTCAAGTGCTAGAATTAACAGTGTATACCACCATGACCTGGCTGCTGCCCAGATTTCTTAGAAACCACATATACAACTTTTATCTTAGCACTCAGGGGGCAGTGGTAGTGGAGCTCTATGAATTTGAGGTCAGCCTGGTCTACAGATCAAGTTCCAGGACAGCTAGAGTTATGTGGTGAAATCCTGTCTTTAAAAAAAAAGACATACTTTACTTTATGTCATTACTATGCTTTATTTACTCTTATTAAAATTTAATACTCTATATGCTGTAGCTAATTGCCATTAGAATTTTTTAAATGAACAAAAATCTACTCAGTGTATAATAAACTTGTACCTGATTGAGACTGCTCATCCACAGTGCTAATAATTTCAGAACATGTAATGGCATGATGGTTCATTGTATGTAAGCTTAAACAAAATGTCCAAGTGATCAGAATGCTTTTCAATGTGATCTTTATGTTCTTTGCATCACCACAGGAGCAAGTAAGAGAGAATTTTTGAGCCTGGAAACCTGAGGATTTAGGCTTCCAAAAGCATCAAGCAACCAAAAATAATCGTGTATTATTTTTTGGTTTTTTTGAGACAAGTTTTTTCTGTGTATCTCTAGCTGTCCTGGAACTCACAGAGATTTGCCTGCTTCTGCCTCCCTGAGTGCTGGGATTAAAGGTATGCGCCAGCACTGCCCAGCTACAATCATGTATTTTTAACACATCTTTATTGAGCTTTACATCATTGAAAAACTGGATCTAGATTACTAAAATCATTCACTAAATAGTTCCTTAGATCTGATCAGGCAGGAAGAATGAGCCAAAGACTAAAGACCCACTGGGAAGAGTTCGATTGGAAATGCAAAGGAAACATCACTCAGAGCCAGATCCTTTATATATCAAAATAGTAGAGTAGCAGAACCAGGTGTGGTGGTACACAGGTGTAATCCAGAGACAGCAGGGTCACTACTACAGAGCAAAATTGCCTATCAGTCAATCAACAGTAGAATAGAAATCCCACAGCTGGACTGTGCAGTGGTGGCTCCCGCCTTTAATCCCAGCACTCAGGAGGCAGAGGCGGACGAATCTCTGTGAGTTCAAGGCCAGTCTGGTCTACAGAGCTAGTTGCAGGACAGGCTCCAAAGCTACACAGAGAAACCCTGTTTTGAAAAGTCAAAAAAAAAAAAATCCCCTAGCTGATGAATAGTCGTTTATGCTTCAGAGCCTTTCTGAACCTCAAGTGTTTCCACCCATCTTCTCCTGGGCAACCAGTCTTCCTCTTGAACCTGAATGATGTGCTGTGAGACTTGATACTCCTTGATTACACCAGTAACTGGGCAAGGAGACCTGAGTCATGGGCTGTGGCAACCTGAATCAGTCACCACTCATTCTAGTTTGCTTGCTGCACACAATCACACTAGAAAATAAAATGAAAAAGTTTTATGAAGACATATCACAAAAGAGTATACGTTGTTACCACTCTGGGTAGAATTTTTGTGCCTATTTAAAGTAGTGCCTAACACAATGTTGTAACTGTGACATCCATGACTACTAATGTAGTTATGGTGTTGAATTATGCCTTCTAAATGTGAGTTCCACACTTTGAAATTTGTGTTCCATATATTTAATTTTAAGAATACATTCCGTGGAAGAATAGATGTTTGCTATCCTAATTTCTTGTTTTTTCCAGAATGACGAGAAAAGTAAAATACGGTATAAACTTGATGTATGTTATTAATGCGACCTGATTTAAAATAGTGAAGATTGTCACGTAAGCCTTCAAAAGTGTGAACTACAATAAACCTTTCAACAAGTTAATCCCTCACATGTTTTGTTAGAGACGGAAACTAGAAACACAGCCTGGTCACATGCATGTCACCTCCTTTGACTGTACATGTTAGGCCATTTGGTTCTCTTTCCATGTTACAACCAAGGTGATTCAGAGAAACAGAATCTATATGATGCTCATTTGTTATGTTGTGTTTGTTACATAGTCAATGAGCCTCACTTCTCCCATGGAGGCTGTGAGGTTGGAAGTCTTCAGGCTGCAGACTCAGAAGACCTGATGCTGCAGCTGGACTGCAAAGCCATCTGCCTAGAAACAAGCAAGCCAGTGTTGTCAATGAAGTCCAAAGGCAGTCTTCAGGAGACTTCCCCTTTGCTCAGAGAGGACCAGCCTTTTCATTCTGTTCCCACCCACGTTATGAAAGCTGATCCGTTTACTTAAAGTCCACTAATTTAAATGTTAACCTCCCCTGCTGGGCATGGGGACACAGGCCTTTAATCCCAGCACTCAGCAGGAAGAGGCAGGCAGATCTATTTGAGTTTGAGGCCAGCCTGGTCTACACAGTGAGTTTCAGGATGGGCAGAGCTATGTAGAGATCCTGTCTTAAAAAAAAGAAAGAAAAAAAAGCCCTAATCTCCTCCAAATACACTTGCACAGAAACATCTAGAATGATAATGATCATAGGTGTCATGGCTCAACAAAGTTGCCGCATTAAATTGGCCACCCCAAAACCCAGAAAAGCAAAGTGTTCTTATTGACTTGTGAAATCTAGAACAATAGAACTCATAAAAGCAGAGATGAGAATGTTGGTTACCAGAGGCTGGGAATGGTAGGAAATGAACAAGTTATTGACTAAGAGATAAAAATCACTCAATTAGATAAGATGAATGAACAATAAATACTTACTGAACAACAAATACAATGATGGATATGTGTATTAGGTTGATTCAATAATCCCACATTGTATACATATGTCATTGCATCCCTTCGTACCCCACACATGTATGTAGTTTACTAATGAAGGGACCAGTATCAGCTCAAGACACCCTCAACACAAAGGTTTATTCACACTAGAGGCACCAAAGACAGGAGATGAGAGACAAAGACATGAAGGCGTAAGTCATAAACAATGCCACACCAGTTTGGAATTATGATTAATAGGGTGGTATTTATTTAAAGGGGAAAAAACTTACAGATCACCGTCAGCCCTCTGCGCAACCAGGAAGGGAGTCTAGTCACCAGCGGAGCAGGAAATGAAGAGAGAGAGGAGAGGGAAGTGGACGCTTTTTTAAAGGGAGAGAGACCACGCCCCAATGGGCTGGTATCTCAGTGGCTATAGGCTGGAGGAGCGGGAGGACCTCCCGCAAGACACCCTCAACACAAAGGCTTATTCACACTAGAGGCACCAAAGACAGGTGATGAGAGACAAAGACAAGTGATAAAGGAGGGAGAAAGGTGAGGAGCAAGGGATGTTTGTCCTGGGGGAGGAGGAGTGGGGGCGACAAAGAACTGCCTCTGCAGAGAGGAGCCGGTAGCTGCACACGGGCAAAGGGCAGTTTGTAAAGCTAAAGTTGAGTTAGGATGAGGTTTTTTTTTGGGGGGGGGGATTTTGTTTTTTATTGTTGTTTTGTTTTTTCGAGACAGGGTTTCTCTGTGTAGCTTTGGAGCCTGTCCTGGAACTAATTTTGCAGACCAGGCTGGCCTTGAACTCACAGAGATTTGTGAGTTTGTCCTGAGTCCTGGGTTTAATGTTGTGTGCCACCATTGCCTTGCTAAAAAGAGGTATTTAATTTTGATTGGGCATGTTAATTAGAGCAGCCAATAGAGGGCTTCTGATAGCTGGACCTTCGTAGTTAGCACCAGAAAGAGGAAGTGGCCAAATGAGGGAACAGATCTTCTTCATGACTAGGAATGAAAGGTAATGGTTTTTAGCAAGGCAGAGGGAATGGGGGAGAAGGGCAAGGCCTGTCAGAGTTGTGTTTGCAATGCTTGGGCTGGCTAGAATCCTTTCAACTAGTACTTGGTTTTTAAATGCTAGCCATCACAAGATACCATGTCTTATCACTCACTCTAGGAAGCTGCAAAACAGTCACACCTGGCTGCCCTCTGAACTTGACATACATGGCTATAACCATATGTCACTGAGTGTTGTCACACGCTCTCTATTAATAGTGCCTCACAATTGTTATTCCTATCAGGAAGACTCTGTAATGACCTCCCCTATCACCAGCTGTGGCCAGAGAGGAGAGCTACAATAACCTTGGAGTGAAGAGAGATACAAATGCCCTTTTGGCTAGGACACTCTTCACTGCCCTCTCTGCAGTACACAGGTATTGGGAGCCTCTCACTTCACATAGAACATCCATCCAGCATGCTCAATTTTCTGGGCCTGTTCAGCCTTCTTTCCACTGTCACAGCAGTTCAGCATTCCAGCTGTGGTTAAAATGGATGACATTCTCTGCCTGCCATCCTGGGGAAAGGCTGGCACTATCTCCTGAGATTCTTGCCAGAGCATTAAAGCTAATATTCCTGAAAATGCTCCCAAATCAATAAAATCTCCCATGCTTACCACTCCCTTTCTCCTGGCCTTCTGTTAAAAAAAAAAGTGGCAGAGTCAGGAATACTCCTGGCAGATGTAGGGGGAAAAAGATAGATGGATTTGCAGGAAAGAAGAGGTCAGAACTATTAGAGGTAGCCCAGAAAGTTTTTGATGGCAGAGACAACAAAGAACTTCTGATAAAGAAGATGGGACATGTCACGCAGCTGCACTACAAGCCCCAGCCATTCTCAACTGCCTGTGCACACCATGATAAAAAAAAAAAAAGAGGAGACCTTTATAAAAGGACCAGTGTGCCTCTGGCAAAGAAATGGGTCATTGGAAAAATGAATGTCCACATCGGAAACAGATAGGTCTCCCCCAAACCCAAGCCAATCCTAGCTATGGAGGATTAGTGAGACTAAGGCTCCTCCAAACCAGGCCCCCAGGAGTCTATGGTAACCGTCACCATAGGGGGTCAACCAGTAAAATCTCTGGTGGACACATGAGGTTACTCATTTGGTATTATAGGAGCCCCTGGGACCCTTTACCAACCAAACAATGGAAGCACAGCAGGGAGCCACATGGCGGGTGGGAGACAGAGATGGATAGGCACACACCATGCAGAGTGAGGTTGGATATTTATTTAGTGGATTATGGAAGGGAAGGGGAAAGAGAAAGGGAGGAGAAGGGGGATGAGGAGAAAGAGGCAGAGACAGAGAAAAAGCAAACCAGAGAGGGGGATTGGAGAAGGGGGAGAAGGGAGAGAGGCAGAAGCTGCCTCTTTGGGAGAGACAGAAAGGAAGGATTCACAGGCTGGAAGCAGAAGGAAGATCCACTTGCCTTGGCGGACAGGGGAGGGAGTGAGTGGGGCTTGTCTCTTAACGGGACAGGACAGACCATTACAGTATCTCTTTTTGGAATATTTGGAACCTTTAGAAATTTTTCTAGTATTTCAGCATTTAAAGATTGTTTTCTGCTGTATAAATAATATTGTTTAATCTGTCCTTGTTTAGAAATACAACTGAAGGGTAAGCTTTGGCCTTGGTTGACAGTAGCTCATGAAGAAGCTTGAAAGAGCTGATGACCATGCAACAGTTCCTTTGAGAAAAAGAGCTACAAAGTCATCAGCTCCATGTTAGCCTATCTGTTCCTGGCCCTGCACATCCTCTAGCATATGTCAGGTGAAACACCAAACTTGTAATATCCATAGCCTTATGTTACTCTCCAAAGGAGATGAGGTAACCCTCAGTACACCCCTCATTCAGACAACTGGGAACTGCTGGAGACTTGCTTCAGCATGGGGTTTTTATGCCCAGTAAGACCACCAGGGAGACAGCTCACCGAAAGGCAAAAGCAAGGTTTTTCTTTTTTTTTTT